>NC_039363.1:152794405-153135703 GCF_003573695.1 Papaver somniferum | reverse complement strand
TATTCATTGAAAATCTTTGGATTACCAATATGTGTGTTTAGTATAACCGCTCATAACTTGTTTATGTATCTTGGTAAAACTATTCACAATGCCTGACTTATGTATCTGTATGACTTTTATTAGTGAAAGCAATCTTAAGTAATCACCTGAGATGGTATGATCGATATTTGTAATTGGTGTGACCATTACTAGTCATTGGCTAACCGATCCTAGAACTTGGTGGGACTAATCACAAGATGTGTAATCCATCCTTGTAGTAGGTTAACAAGTTTTAGTAGTTGGTGCAACCGATTCTATAATTTGTGCAACCGATCACAAGTAAGTACCATAAATAGTGGTAACCGATCTTGGTACTTAGTTAACCATTTTATGGAAACTAGTGTAACCGATCCTAGTAGCCACTTGGAGGTAGAACCGAACTTGTGTTTGGTAGAACCGTTAAACCCATTAATGGTGGTTGAATTTTTTTGATCAATCACATAGTTCTTGGAAATCATATGAACCAATTCTAAACTCGTTTGGAAGTGTGGCAAATCGGTTCCAAGATTGTAAATATGAAAAAGGATTTACAAAGTAAAGATGTCGACATACTTTGAACATGTGCAGTAATTCTTATCTATTATTGTTCAAAGATATTCCTTAATAACTTAAGGAGAATCCCGGATCGAAATAAATTGAGAATCTTTTAATTAAGGTTTTTAGTTTTATATGCTTTTAATTTCCAGCAATTAATGCATATCCTTAGAAAATAAAAATTGGTAATGTGCATTTACTAATTGGAGATTTTCTACCGAGATTTTGGTCAATATTTGGACAGAGCATTTTCAGGAATTATGAAAACCGATTTTGGCTTTATTACATATCTTTGAGAATATTCGGTTTTGGAAATTCCTTGGTGTCCAAACTTCCTTGGTCTATAAATATTGAAGTTTGCATTTCGATCAAACTAATCCTCAGAGCCAGCAAAACTACCTAGTTTTGTTGTTACAGGTGGAGTCGTCTATTCAGAGAGGAAAGTCACCTAATTAGGAGAAATCTCTTACGACCGCTCGTTTTAAAGACTTTTTTTGGGATTGAGAAGATCTACGAGTACCGTTGGTGGGAAACTAGATAATTGCAGTTTATTATTTGTTTTCGATTGATTTGACTGACTAAAGGTTGTTGAACTTTGATTGCACCAAGATTGTTTATGCTTGAGAATCTTCTCTTCTGATATAAGATTCACTCAAACTAGATCGAAGTATTAACGGGGATCTTTAGACTGTTTGTAGATCTAAAGACGTCTTGTGATAATCCATCGTTAACAGACTCCGTTCTGTGTGTGATTGATCACAAGAGATTCAAGTTGTTTGCGTGTAGGTGTTTATTGAAAATCTAAGAAGATTTGAATACAAAGAAGATTTCTTATTTGAGTTCATAATCTTTGGTATGCACAAAATATGGTCGGATGGGGATCCAACTATAATCGGTTTATCTTTTGATAGATTGGATTGAGTAGTTGAGTAGATCGGTATCAATACATTTCTTTGTGATTAATAGTATTGATTGCACAGTTTAAACAATTACCTTGGTAGTTGTTAAATATATTGATCTAAGAACCTGACAAACGAGTTTATTGGTATAAACGGAGGCGCCTTTTGTCAAACTCATTTCATGTTTTTTTAAAAGAGTTGTTACCAAACATATTTGTTATTCCTTTACTGTTTGGAATACGAACCAATGGAATTGTTCCAAGTGCGTGACTTATTGCAAGTTGGAGGCGCAGGGATACTGAGGGAACTAGGTGAACTATAGGTTTAGTTGCTTGGTCTCAACTATACAAAGTTGGTTTAGATTTTGTATAGCGGCTTAATTCTGAGAGTATTCAATTTTGGACAAGGTCCCGGGGTTTTTCTGCATTTGCGGTTTCCTCGTTAACAAAATCTTGTTGTGTCTTTTACTTTTCTATTTCCGCAATTATAATTTTTTTTATTATAATTATAAGTAAAATACACAAACGTTAATTCCTAATTACTTGATGAGCAATCCTATAGTGTTTGGTTAAGTCTGATCGTATTATCAAGTCATCATACTTTGTTGTTGTATTATCTCGATCTTGTATCCATAGTCAATCACGCAAGTTAGCTTGTTGTCGTATTGTCTCGATCTCGTATCCATAGACGATCACACGAAATGTGAACCGATTTGTTGTGTTGTCTCTACTCAGTCCATAGACAATCACTTTCGGAAAAAGGACTTATAGGTGGAAAAGTTTTAGATTCAGGTATTTGGGCACCCTCGTCTTTTCAGAATCTTATCTTGATCATCGTAATTCTTGTTTATTCGGTCATTCAAGAGTTATTGATAAGGAATAAGATAAAAAGAAATTATAACGTACTTTTTGTCTAAGACTATGTAATTCCACAAGTATCATATCTGCTAGATTGATCTTGTGAGTTAAAATCGATTAGGCATCCATATAACTTTTCAAAGAGAGTAAGTTATCCTAATTGTTTAGGTTTTCTTGATATCTTTTTTGCCTTGAAGATACTTCATTAGCAAACAAATTTCTATTATGTTGATTGTATATCTTTCTGAAAGGAAATCAATAGGCTATCTATTAGATTCAGATTAGTTAAAATTCCTCACTTAGGCTGAAGCAACTCCTAGAGCTATAAAGGACGTTCGCTATGGGAATCAAGTGCGTAGGTTCTTGCTAGGTCCAAGAGATGTAAGGAGCACGACTGAAGCTGAAATGTCCGGAGGGTCAATTCTGTCTCATCTACATTCTAGTCCGAAGTCTGATATTAAGATAGTGTTTGTAGCGTCTTAATACAGGGGGTGTTCAAAACTGATGTAGGTACCAGGGGTTTTCTGCACATTGCAGTTTTCATCATTGACAAATTTTCTGGCGTTTTGTGTTTTTTTCTTTCTTTCCCGCGTTGTATTGTTTATCTGTATAATAGAAATATCACAAGTAGTACGTTAAACAACCAAGACAGCTTTTAAGCTCACACTATATGAAACCTACAAGATTTGCTCTTATGAATTCGTTTCTTGAAATAACAAGACTTACTCTTGTTGGAATTAGGTTCGGGTGCAGTTCGGGTACATACTAGGTTGATTCTTGGATATTTGTTTTTAAGATCGTCCAAGTAAACTTGTTTACTAAACAGTTACAAGGATATTTTCTGTTTATTTATACTTATTGATTATAACAAGATTGTCCATACAGGTTTCGGAACGAAAAAGTTGGTGGTGTACTTTGTTACCTCTCCTTTTCAAAAGATATGTTCAAGATTCTCTGAGCTATGTTATGAGAAAAATTAAAACTAATTGTAACGTGTTTTTAATTCTTAGCGTTTAGGATTTATGAGATCTGCTGACATAAATGTTAAAAAATTGTTTCTAGAGGAACAAAATTGCTATAAAAATGCAATGCGATTCACATAACCAATTGTCGATGGCCTTTTCATCTCCTACTTGTTGACGGATGCAGTCTTGAATTACTGATTCCCACTGTAAAATACACTTCCAAATCCAAAATGCATTAGAAGATTTCTTGCATTAAAAACAGAATAATTCTTGAAATATTTAGCTTTAAGGATCTTATTTATCTATTACATGTTTATATAAATCTAGAAAGAAATGAACATTTTAGCATATTCAAGAAACACTAGATAAGCTTCATACCATGGATAATCTTTCTCGTTTTAACATCTAGGTACCGATCGTTCGCGTCTTCTCCAGTGAACTTGAAACAACTTCCCACGTACTGGCAAAACAATTTTCTCAATCCGTTTTAGTGATATTTTTCGCTTTTAGCTAGTTATGGTTGCTCGACTGCTTTGTTCGCGTAGTTTCCTGTATTATTTTTGTACATTCTCTTCTCTTCTCTTCTTCTTTGATATTGGTTTACGGTTTTTGTTCCGCTCCTTTGATAATGAATTTTCTGCTTTGCTGATCAGAAGCGTAGTTGCACACCCAATGTAGTCAATCTCGGCCGAGATTGCGTTGGCAATTAAGGTAGCGAAATGTTGGATTTTCGCCAAGACGAAATTGATGTGATTTCAAATTGAGTTGTAGTAAAAAGTTCGTTGAGACTTGTGAAAGCAAAAGATTTTAGATTTAATGAAATTTAAAAACAAACAAAACTTAATTCAAGATTATTAAGAATAACCAAGACACTGATTCCATTATCACACATGAATAAATTATGGAAAATAATCCAAAACTATAATTATCTTTTAAGTCCCTTATTTCTTAATTCAGAATTAATCAAACATATTCTCAAATATTAATTGTATTCTCCAAGCATAGACTATCAATTGATTAAACAAAGTATAATCTATCAAATTGAATCACAAATAATTAAGAAAATTATGTAAACATTTAAAAACTCTGCAAGAGCAGTGATTGAGTGAACTATAATTAAAAATTAGAGAAAATGAAATAGTTACCCATTATTCATGCGTGAATAGCTTCCTCATTGCCTTGGTTGTGGGAGAATTAGCTCATCATCATGTTGGAAACACACTCAAAATTCATTTTTATTGCTCAAAGGGTGTTTACAAAGATGAAATGGAGAAAAACTATTAAAAATCGGGGCAACAGTTATAAGTGCTACAAACTGAAAAGAACGATAGAACAGAGTACTGTCGCTGATTATCGACCCTCGCCTGTGTGTCATTTCCACTGTTGAGAAACGACTGTTGTTGCGCGCCTAATGTTCTTGGTGTTCTTCACGGCAGCAGAAATGGTGATTCTTCTGCAACTCGACTTTCACAGCTCTGTAATCTCCCCCAAACTCTTCGTAACCCCCATATGATACTCCAAGAGGCTATTTATACTCAACAGATGAAGAAAATCATGTGTAATAACTCATAGGAATCTCCTTTTACTCGGCAGTGAAGAAAATATTCTCGGGAATATTTTCTTTCCATTCTTATCTTCTCCATGCGTCTGTTGTAGTCAACCTCCATCCAAACACTCTTCCACACATCCCAACATGTATCAAACACGCTCAGGCCACAAGAAATCTTCCCAAACATAACCAGAAATCCCGTGATATCCTCGAGTAAATATTCTTCCCCTGTTTTGCTTGACACAAGGATTAAACCCTGTTTTATCGAATCTGGAATGATTACCAACCCTGTTTAGTCGAAACAGGGTATAGCCGATCCAAAGAACTCATTGAATCCGGCCAAAGCTCCAGCAAAATCTTGCCTGAAATACCCGTGAAAAGTTCACACCTCTGTTTCCTTCCAACTCGAGTTCTAGCCAAATTCAATCGACAAAATCACTCCTACTATCTCTGTTATGCTCTAACAGATGCTTGCCATCAATTTCATCCATTGAGTCTCCTCGGAAAAGCACCAAAACTCGAACCCTAATTCTACCATTAAAACACCAAGTTTTCCCGCTAATTTTCCAAATTCAAAGGTGAAGAAGGTGACCTCCCCCTAACCAAACCTGGGGTGCAAATAGTAGGTGCCCAACTGAGGTGTTGAGGACAAATTTGGGTGCTGAGGATAAATTTGGGCTACACATAACCTTGGGTGCCTCTTAGCCAAATCTGGGGTCTGTATAGCAAATGTCCTCCAGGGGTCCAAATAGCACTTTTTGAGCAACTTTTTCCACACAAGTGTATTTCTCCAAAAACACCTACACAAACATAAAAACACCATAATAAGTACAAAATCAAGCACTAGCAATAGAGACACTGAGGAAAATTCAGACACAAAAATGTGTCTATCAGAAATCTGGTCGGAATTCTTGGTTGAATTTCGGTTGACTCGGCCGGAATTGGCAGGAAATCTCCATTGAAGTTTTTGAAATTTGTATGGATCTTGATTTTTTACTATTTTAAATGAAGATTCATTTCTTTTTATAAAAATTGGTGATATTTTATTATATACATATATATGTATGTAAAAAATATTTGATATACATATTGTGGGTATAAAATTCGAAAACAAAATTTCGGTAGTTACTCTGACATTTCAACCGAAAATTTCCCCGAGATAAAGTTGTCCCAGTATATCGGTCTCGACCGAAACGGACGGAAATCCGGAATTGATTACATTGGGCATACCTCATTTTCTTCTCTTTCCTCTTTCTCCTCTCTCTCACTCCTTCTTCTTCTCCAATAAAACCATAAAAACAACCATTTTTTGCTCAGATCTAGTCCATTTTTGGACTAGATCTGAGCAGATTTCTTCATTATTCCTTGCTTTCTAAGTTAGTTATTAGATCAGTTTAGTTTTTATTATGTTTTCTACTTATCTACACCGTTTTGGTGGGTTTATCTATTTTTTTGAGGTTTATCTCCGCTTTAATGACGATTTTGGGTTATTGGGTTGGGTTCTAAGATCAATAGTGATGCTCTCCAACGACAAAATCTCCCTCTTTGTTGTCTCCGGTGACGAACTCTTCATCATCAACTTATCCAGCGACGAAATCTTCATCGGTGGTCGTTTTGACGACGGAAGCTTCATCACTATTTACAAGAGATTTGAGCAAATCACTCCTACTTTGGGAGCATTTCTCTCTAAAGAAGAAAAACAAATTAAATGGTTGGAATTTAATTCCGAGAAAAACCATCCTTCTTCCGATTTAATCGGATCTTATTCATACTTGTATTTGTCTTACTCTGGTAATCTTTCTTTTTGTCTTGTCGGATTTCTCGGTATTGTACTCTTACAGTATGTTCTTGCTACTTCGTATTCTCTTATTTTCGATCTTAAACTCATTGTAAGCTTGAAATCTAATTAATAGAAAAGTTCCTTGTGAAAAAAAAAAAAAAAAAAAATCTGGTGTCATTGTATTCTCTGTGCAGAGGCCGACATTCACACAGAATGATAAACAATAACAAGAAAAGGAAAAGTAGGTTGTATGTATGTTTGTATGGGAGACCCAACCTGTCCATGTTATAGTTTGTCTTACAGCTTCCCCTTCCCTTCCTTTTCCTCCTCCAACTTCTATGTTATAAATAGAACATCCCAGCACTACCCGTACCTTCTCAACACTTTCTTACATTCCTTCCCTTGCAATTAATCAGTGCCCAAAATTCTACGACATCTCATTTCATCAAAACATTCTCGGAATCTTATCATCTCAGTCAGCCATAAACATACAATCAAAAATGTGTAATTCTAAGGCCAAGAACAATTGGAAAGCTACTACGACCAGTACAATTGTTGACACTCCGGTAACACCACCTCCTGTTTCTCAAATGGATGGTCGTCCGGTACTTCAACCAGCGGGTAATCGTGTCGCCTGCCTAGACCGACGTAATTCATTGAAAAAAGTCTCTTTGAAAACTCCACCACCACCAACATCTACTACTAAAACCAAACCTTCATCATCTACTACCAGTAGTCCACCAATTTCTCCAAAATCAAAATCTCCTCGGCCGCCGGCGCTTAAGAGAGGAAACGATCCAAATGGTTTAAATTCGAGCATTGATAAATCGTTAACACCCCGATTAACAACGCCGAAACTAACACCAACTTTAGTGAGAAAGAAATCCAAGAAATCTCTTACTATAAATGTTAATAATAGTATATCTCCTATGACTAGCAGTAGTACTACTAAAACCATTGAACGTTCATCTTCTTTCAACTATCCTTCTTCGTTGATCGTCGAGTCTCCTGGAAGTATAGCCGCTGCAAGAAGAGAACAAGTTACACTTATTCAAGCTCAAAGGAAAATGAAAATTGCTCATTATGGTAGATCTAAATCTGCGAAATTCGAAGGAAACATCATTCCTGTAATCGACACGTCTTCTAATACTCTTGTAACAAGTCCTAGAGAAAAAAGATGTAGTTTTATCACAGGAAATTCAGGTATGTTACTGATTCATTTAAACTTATTAGTTTTAGCACTATCTATATATCATGTATTAATTAATTATGTTATTGCAGATCCTCTCTATATTACTTACCATGATGAAGAATGGGGAGTTCCTCTACGTGATGACAAGTACTTGTACAGGGTCCATCAATTTAGTCAGGGCTCCATTTTTATTATTATTACGGGTATTTATATTATTTTTGTTGTTGCAGGTTGTTGTTTGAAATGCTAGTGTTGAGTGGTGCACAGGTTGGTTCAGATTGGACTTCAATCTTAAAGAAACGTCAAGATTTTAGGTGGGTAGTTTTTATACTTTTCCTTTAAAATCCAACACTATATTTAGGTTGTTTGATTGATTGTTCTAAATGTTTATCATCTGCTTCTTTGGTTTTATTTACTGATTGGTGCTAAAAGAAAAAGTATGTGTTCTCAGGGATGCATTTTCAGGATTTGATCCAGAAATTGTTGCCAATCTTAATGAGAGACGAATCACATCAATCAGTACTGAATATGGCATCGAATTGAGCAGGGTTAGAGGAGCTGTCGATAACTCTAAACGAATTCTTGAGGTAATTTACCAAAAACTTATTCCCACGTTTCCACCGTACACGTACAGTTACTCTTTCAAGGTTGAAATTTGTTAAATTTCCCTCCGAAATTTAACTTTATGTATACTGGAATCCTCTAGCTAGGAAATCATATTAGATTTCATACACCATTGAAGTAAATTTTACAGTACGACCACCAAAAAAAAAAAAAGATTTTTTTTCTTCTATTTTGGCACATTTTTTTTGGATAGGGATTGCTTTGGTCGAAGAAGATGATTGGGTCTATTAAGCCAAATTCTCTCTCAAATACCTTAGCTCTCTGTCTTTTCAGTCCATTTTATTATGAAAATGCTATTCAACTCCCTCTGTTCACCCCCCTACAACAATCTAATTTAAATTCACATTTTGGTATAGGTGGGGTTTACCATTTCTAGGGAGGTTAAAAAGAAAGAATTGAATAGCACGGCGATTTTATTCTTTCGTTTTATTGGTGGAACATAATATTTTACTCAAAAAAAGTGAAAATAGCATAAAAGATTCTCCAAGGCTAATCTTTCTATATTGATTAAACTCAAGCAAATAACAAACGAGTAGACATCGAATTGATTAGGTGAAAAGTTTGAGCCGTACAGAGTGAATAACATGTGATTGCATGTTACTAAGAAATGAATTAATATGATTTTCATTTCTTTTTTGCCTAATCAGACAATTTACTAATGCCAATTGTTTGATTTCATGTATAATTGCAGATTCAAAGGGAATTTGGTTCATTCGGCAACTACTTGTGGGGATTTGTAAATAACAAACCCATTTCAACTCAATACAAATCATCACACAAAATCCCAGTGAAGACATCAAAATCGGAGACAATAAGCAAAGACATGGTTAGGAGAGGGTTTAGGGGTGTAGGGCCAACAGTCATGCATTCATTCATGCAAGCTGCTGGTCTCAGGAATGACCATTTGATCAATTGTCCACGGCATCTGCAATGTGTCGCGGCCGAGGCATCTCACCGTTCTATGGTTTCCCCGGCTGTATAACAGCAACACTTGGCAGTAACTATAAAAAGGATGATGGATCACAGATATAAGAAAGAGAGGAGAAGTACTACTCCAAGAAATCGTTAATACATGCTAATGAACACTAGTTGTTTTCTAACTACTTTTTTTTTTTATTAAATTTGTGAATATTTTGATGAACTAAAGAAAAAGAGGAACAAAAAATAGATTTGCTGTGAAATTTTTTGAAAGACAGTGATGAAAGGGTTTGAGATGGATAGCTAGATAAGAATGGAAAAAGGGGATTCCAAAAGATAACAGCGGATACTGATGCATGTGTTTTGGTGGAGACATGGAGGAATACAAAGCATGTGCAAAGAGACAAGGCAGGTCATGTGTTGAATGTCAGACAGAAAGATGTGTTAGAGCTTTCAATATTCCATGTGATGACCACCACCACTACTCAAGCGCAAAGTCCTAATTTTCTTAACAGGCTGTGTCAATGAAAGAGAGATTATATATAGGGTGACCACTGCTGGACCCTGTTTGTCTCTTTAATCTCTACCCTTCTACATCTCTCTATACATATCTGTCATTTGGGTTCTCCTTGATCTCTTACTTTTGTTGAGATAAGGAGCTGTAATTTCAAATTCTTTTTTTCCTTTTTTTGGGCTAACTTAACAGTATGGCAGTGACTGTAACACAGATGAGAGTGTTTAATAGGTACGTGTGAGTTTTGAGTGTCTTGTAAAAATTTCTGTAATGCATGTGATGAGGTTATTATCATGTACTACTAGTTTTAGTTCTATTTACCTAAATATATACATAAGCTTTGTGTTTGTTTATTTACGAGTTAAACCAGATAACGAAGATCAAGTATCTTTTCCATGTGGAGACATGTAATGTACCCTTTTTTTTTTTTTTGAGACGAACAATCAGATCACATTTCATTCAATCCAAAAAAGTGAATACATGATTGTTTATCCAGAATTAAAGTGTTTATTTGGAAATGTCTACACGACATACTCCTTGTGGGTGCTAGAATTAGCAGTATTCTAACCAATATAGATAATACCTGTAATTTATGCAATACTGAATAGAAAACATTGATCACCTGTTTATGAATTGTGATTTTGTTAGTAATGTCTGAAGTGTCTGCCCTACAACACAAGTAGGGTAAAAACCAAGGTTCGAAAAATGGGTCACGGCCCAGGTCACAGGTACTAGGCGTGACCGTTATAACGTGTTTTGACGGGTGTGAGCACGTTTTGGGTCAAAAACGCGTTATATAGGAATAAAACACGTTTTTTTGACGTTTTTTTTAAAATAACGGGTGTGATAACGGTTAAATAAGAAAAATAAATAATTTGTGATCTGAATTTCCTATGTAACGGTAATTACAGCTATGAAAACGGTTACAACGGGTCTAAATAACGTTGTTACTACGTTTTTTCATTTTTTTTGGTTTAATTTATTTATTTGATTTTTTATTTATTTGTTTATGGGTTTTTAACATACAAATTTATGGATATCTAGTAAAATTCACAACCCTAAGTCTATGACTTATAACAATGCATTGTAGTTATCGTCTACCGACAATATTTATACACGCATACTATCACTATCCACTTGATATGTTCAAGTTGTCACTCGAATAGTTCAATGCATTCCCCAATATTTCAATAATGCATATTCGGATTCAAAAGCAGTCAAAACTTTGTTGTCAAATAATACTCCTAGGCTCTTAGCTACTTGATACAAGACTAACCAACAAGGAATGCAACAGGAAGAGAGTCAGAGACAGAAAAAGAGAGTGAGAGAGGGAAGTCAGGGAGTCGATTTATCTTTTTCTTTTGCATTTGGAGGTGTACAGTATATGCTACATGTGGTCTGTACTTTAGAGTTCAGACTCAAAAGTTAAAGAAATAAAACAAAAACAAAAAAAGTAAAAAGAGTAGTTGGTTTCATGATCAAAGACATAGCCAGACGAACACATCGTCTGGATCCGAGAGGAATTGGAGTGTGTTTGAAATAATTCACACCAAACTACGCAACCGTTTAGTTTCGTCAAGAATAAACGATTTGGTATATGTTCAGTACAATTTAAGATTGGAGCAGCAAAGAGTTCAAGGTAAAACAAAGCGACATAACATCGATGTCCACGATGTTCATAGCCTGCTTACAGATGAAAATATGCTTGATTGGATAGCAGGGGATGATGAAACACCAGTTTTACCTCAGGAAGAACATTGGTTAAATGAATTGGAAGAGGAAACAACTAATAATCCAGAGCCTCTCCCTCCACCATACGAATGGCATGATCCAGAAGTTGAAATCTCATATCAAAGGTTGCCAGTGAGTAACTTTGTTTATGACTTTGGTAACCTAACATTTGGAGACAATACACAAGGTCATGAAAATGAAAATCCCATATACAATTCTCATTACACTGAAGATCGTCCAGAAGAAGATACCCGAGGAATTAATGAAGAGTATAATTCCAATATTAATATCAATAATGAAGTAGATAATCGTAATGATAATGAGGAAGAAGACTATGGTTATGAAGATGACGATACTGTTAACTACGACAGCCAAATGCATTACGCGAACCAATATGAGGCGGAGGAAGAGGAGGAGGAATCAACTGAGAATCGTCGAGAAAACAGAAAATACTTGAATAAGTCGAAAAAAAATGCCGGTACAAGTTGGTTTGTCTAAGTTTAAAATTTCAAGCACTACTGTCACTAGGTTACTTATTGTAAGTTTATAAAATTTGAAGTGTTTAATGATTATTTATGAAATTTTAGTTGTAAGTTTGAAATTAAAAATTGTATAAGAATTTCTCCAACTCAAATTTTTTTTCCTTAAAAACGGGTTTAACCGGTATGAAAACGGAAAATACGGTGTAAAAAACGTGTGTTAAAATGTTATTTAGAAGAAAAAAACTGAAATATTAATTTTAGAAAAACGGTAATCACAGGTGTGAAAACGGTTATAACGGGTCTAAATAACGCCATTTTTTCATATTTATCGGTGTTATTTAGGTAAGCGTGTTGGTGAGCCTCACGGGCACGGTATATGGACGTGAGCGTTATAACGGACGTTTTTCGGAAAAAACGGCCGTTTTTCAAACCTTGGTAAAAACTAAAAGTCATAATTTTCGAACTTGGTTCAAAAATTGGTTCCAAAGTAAAAACAATTTCAGTCATGATAATGTTAACTGGGAAAACATTTGCGCAACTACTATTTGGTTTATGGAGAAAGCTAGGTGCCAGAGTGCTTTTGAGAAAACTAAACCTTGTTACAAGTTTATAGCTAATCAGATTGTGAGCCACATCACGGCTCAGGTAGACATCAACAACAAAGGAAAGAAGAAAACAATTAATACCAAACAGAAAGAAGATGGCAGTAATAAGGCTTACTTCACTATGGCTATTGCAAATCAGAGCTCAGAAGTTTTTCTTATTTTGTATGTGCCTGATTTCGCAGGCAAGTTCAAAGGTGTCAGGTGAAGTGTTGCTTCGCAAGGAGTGATTGAAGACAAAAGAAAGACCATGATAACGGTGATGCAGTGGCTGACTAGTATGAATTTTAAAAGAGTCACAGTTACATGGCAGGCAATGGGGTCCTCTGGAGACTCCTTTTTTGGGGAAGGAAACTTGAATCTAGAAGATCATTACAGAGATGCTGAATTTCAGAATGCTTATAACTCTTTTAAATCTCTTAAGGTTGTGTTATGTAATAAAGGGAAGACAATATTATGGTTTGTAATATGTATTGGCTAAGGGTCCTTTTTGGTAGAGATTGGGTATGATCAGAAATGGATGGGAGAAACATGAAGAACTGGTTTGAAGTTTTGGACAGATTAGATCAGAATCTGCAGACTACTACAAGTTCTACATATGGTTTCTCTACGCAGGGTGAAGACCAAATTCTAAATGGAGATAGTGAAATTGGGGATATGGATAACGAGTGTTGTACCAAGATTATGGATCAGGGAAATATCTTCAATGTCTACAATGAAGACGGAAAGAATGAACAAGATCTGATAATGTGGGAAGGAAGAGTTACTCAAGCCAGAAATGTCACAAAGTATGGCGCGAAAAGGGGATTTTTCAGAAATTTCAATATTTGAAGAAGAAAGTACAAGCCGAGTGTCTGGAAATTTTAAATTTCCGAATACCACCAATGTTAACATTAGGTATGGTTCTCAAGTTAATAGCCAATTTGGGCATGTAACCGATTACACAGGATACATTCTCAATAAAATGTAGTTTATTTTTTGCCAAAAAAAAAAGAGATTGTTTACAAGAGAAAGAACATCAAAATACAAGAAAATTAAAATCCTAATACAAATAAAGATACCAATTACATGCAATTGGCAAAGAGAAAGAGAAAAATACCGCAAAGGTATCCAATTTTTGTATGAAAAGTAGAGAAATGATGGTATAATCCAGAATCAATTCCGACCATTTTGAATGTTTGTCTTCTATAACAAGAGATGCTCCAAAAAGAAAGGAGTGCTTATCCCTTAATCTTGTATATATGAACGAAAAACTCGGATGCCCTAAATCCCTTTTGTTGAGATGAACTCAAAGCGATGCCGTGTTGAATCGTCGATGTTATCAAATCTAGAATAACAAACCATGAAACAACCAACAAAGATTGAACAAATCACCATCCAAGTGAAGAAATAATCACTCTCAAAACGAAAAAAAAATCGCCCAAAAAGCGAAGATAAAATCACCGAAATGTTGAAGAAATGTGCCAAAAAACACCAGAAACTAAAGCCAACGTCTTATTCTATTAGAAAATCTACTAAAACTAAAGAAAAATAATAATCCTTGCTCAGATCTGGTCCAAAAAAGGACCAAATCTTAGCAAGATGATAATGTAGTTGTTAAGGTCTCAAAGAGAAACATGTAATGTACCTGATCAATTCTTTTTGTTAGGTTGGAGACGGCTTAGGCCAAACACTATGATGAGGGTTCTGTTCGCTATACCTCAATTGTAGCGAAATCCGACCACTACGGTCTTCCATGTAGCTTAAGTGTAGCGATATCCCTTAGTTATATTTAAAAATGTATCACAAGGTGATTTGGGTTGTGAGTTTCTGTGTAACTTTCTGCTTCACAGAAACTGAGTATCCGTTTAGCAATTGAAATGGATACTCAGTATCCGTGACATTTTTACAAAGAAATTGAGTATCAGTTTGTTAAATTTTATTTGTTTGACTTTTTTTCGTTCACACTCCACTCACACCCGATCCTAACCATCCATCATTCTCAACGGCTCTACCTTCTTCGTCGTTGGATCCCAACAGTTATTTTCTTAAAATTTGAGAAAAATTTCTATATAAGGTAACTCTAATTCTCAATTCAAACTTGTCCCAGTCAATTGAGTTTAATTTTATTTTATTTTCTAAATCATGAAATTTTATTATTGAAAATGAGCTAAAGCTTACAAATACAAAAATCAACAGCCAGAGCTTAGTCTCAGTTGTTCTTTAACAAAAATAAAAATACTAAATGTGCACTTCAATTTTAGAATAATACATTTCAGCAGAATCAAAAATACACCGTCTTCATGCTCCAAACCTCCAAGGAAGTTTGGTTTTGCTTCATAGTATTGTATTTCACCTCTGTCCAACAGTACTCCCTTTTTTGCTACTGCATTGATTTCTCTGCAAGAATGCCTAAAATTGATTGAAGTGATTCTATGTTCAATGTTCTTCTATCTATTATCCACCACCCAAGGAATTCTGCCACTTTGAAATGCTTCCAAAACTGCTTTAGAATCTAGGCTGAAACATACATCAAGTAGATGTTGTCTCACGGCCCATTCTCCTGCAACAATCAAGGCCATCACTTCATCTATATAATTAGTTGTTATTCCTAAACCACCTGAAGCAGCTCCAACACAACCATCATTAGCACATCTTACCAGAAATCCAAAACCTGCTTTTCTTGGACTGCCTTTAGAAGCTCCATCACAACAAATAAGTACTTGATTCCTAGCAAGTAGTTTAAAGAAACATTGTTTGACTTCAGTACTCTGACTTTTAATACTTGTAACTCCAAAGAATAAGAACACCTGAAGATCATACACATTCCCCCACATCTTCCCTTTAATTCTGGCACTATATTCTTTAGTGAAACTAACAATTCTTTGTTGAAATCTTGCAGTATCAGGTTTTTCTCCTTCATAGATAACTTTGTTTCTAGTTAGCCAGAGTTCTACCATTGCATTAAATGTACTAATGAACCATATCTCCTAAATAGATGCACTCTTCATTTTTGCAAAACTGAGAACCTCCTCAAATGTTGTAGGATTAAAGAATCTAAAAACACCACCCAACCAATGCTATATGTTCTCACTGAAATCACAGTGCCATAGTATGTGGTCCACTGTGTCCTGATTGTTCCCACACAAATATCATTTAGACACAGTTTGAAATCATTTTTTCTTACTGATTCTTCAGTTGCACATGCTCCTCTCAAGATTTTCCATAAATTTGTAGAAGTGTAAGGATGGATGCAAGGATTCCATACCTTATTAGCCCAAGGCACCACTGGGTATTTTGTCCTCACCAACTGAGCAGAGTTAGCCATTGTAAATTTGCAAGTAAGATCATCAATCCATATTCTATTATCTTGACCTGCACATATTGCTGGAAGTTCTGTAACTTCAAAATATTGAAACATGCATTCTGGGATTTGACATTTTCCTTCCTGAATTAAGTGCTCCACTTTCATATCAATATTTTGCATAACATAAGCATTTTCAGGATATCTTTCGATTAATGCATACTCCTTTATCTACTTATCTTTCCACACTGAAATGTTCTTGCCATCACCAACCAACCATCTACTTCCTTAATTGAACTCAGACATTACCCATTTTATCCCTGGAAAAATAGATGATTGTCTGTAAGTTTTACTCTATTCCCCATTTTTGTTTTTATACTTTGCTCTCATGAAAGTAGTCCATTCCACATCTTCTGTTTCTATCTTCCACAATAGCTTCAGCAGGTGTGATTTATTCATTGCTTCTAACCTTCTTAGACCAAGACCACCTTTATTGATAGGAGTATTAATTGCATCCCACTTTACGGTAATCAATTTATTTACTGCAGGGTCACCAGACCACAAGAAGTTTTTAATTATCCATTCACACTCCATGATTACAGTTTATGGCCGTTTGTAGACTGACATAATGTATATATGCATACTACTTAACACAAATTTAACAATTGTTAGTCTTGCTGAAAAGGAAAGGATCTTACCCATCCAACCAACCAACATTTTTTGCATCATTTCCACAATCCCCCAAACTTGTGATGTTTTCACCCTTACAGGATTGAGAATTGCACCCAAATATTTATCAGGTAACTCTGATAGAGCCATTTGCACTGATTTTGCAATCTGTTTTCTTCTTATGTCTGACACACCTCCCACAAAGAATTTGATTTTACTCTTGTTAACTACTTTACCAGAAGATTGTTGATAATTCAATAATAAGTTCATCAGATTAGCTAATGATCTTTTGCGTCCATTACAGAAGATAAATATATCATCTAAAAACATCAAATGAGTTGGTCGACATCTACCTCTATTCACCATTGCTTTTATGCTTCCATTCTACACCATATGAAAAATGTTTCTACTTAAGACTTCTTCACCTAGAATAAAAATTATTGGAGACAATGGATCCCCTTGTGTCAGTCCCCTTCCAAATCCAAAGAAACCATTAGGACCACCATTAATGAGTACTGATATTTTGGCTGATTCAAAGATAGTTCTTAACCAATTAATGCCAACTTCAGAAAAACCAAATCTTCTCAGTACCTCAAAAAGAAAATCCCAACTTAATGAGTCGTATGCTTGAGTAATATCTAATTTAAGACCTACATTACCACCTCTTCTTTTGATATTCAATTCATTTACCAATTCTGAAGCAAAAACAATTTTCTCATGAATATTTCTTCTTTTTATGAATGCACCTTGCTGTATTGAAATCATCCTCCTAAGCACTACTAACTCTTGAAGTTATAATTCTTGTAATGATCTTGAAATTAAAATTTTCCAATCCAATTGGTCTAAAGTGATCAACTTTTTTAGCACCTTGAATTTTTGGAAGTAAAAATAAGAAGTTAGAGTTCCAACCTTTTGGTATAAATCTGCAACTCCAACAGTATTGGATTGCTTTTACTAATTCATCCTTAATAACTTCCCATGCATATCTGTAAAAGCATCCTGGATATCCATCTGGACCAGGAGCACTATTAGCATCCGTTGCAAAAACTGCTTCTTTTATTTCATCTGAAGAAGGAATAGCATCTCAGAAACAATTATCTTCCTCATTCAACACCTTAGGAATAACTTCAAAAATATTTTCTGCAAATTCCACACTTCTTGCTTCAAATTTCTTTTCATAATGTGCAACCAGTATATCTGCAATTTGTTTTTGCTTAGTTACTAAAGTACCATCTGCATTTTCCAATTCAAAAATGTTATTTTGAGTTTTCCTTATTCTCACACATATATGGAAAAAAGCAGTATTAGCACCACCTTCTTTCACCCATTTAACTCTTGACTTAGCTCTCATCAGTTCATTATATTGTTAGGAATCCATTCTTGTTTACCTCTTGCAGTCACCAACTTATTCAAAAGTTCAATATTTTCAGGATCTACATCAGACAACAGAGTTGAAGATAAAACTTCCTTTTCAGCTTGCTTCACTTTAATTCTCAAATAACCAAAGACCTCCCAATTCCATATTTTCAGAATTTGTTTTAGTCTTTTAAGTTTATTGAGAAATACAAAAGCAGGATTACCATAACATTCCTCTGCCCATGACTCTGCAATTACATGTAGAAAGTTAGGATGAGAAGTCCAAACTGATTGATACTTGAATGAAATATTTCTTGGTTTTTCTAAATTTGTAACACCACCCAATAATGCACCATGATCTGAAATTCCTCTAACGCCAACTTTATAACACCAACCTTCATACAGCTCTAACCATTTTGTATCATAGAAAGCCTTATCTGTGTCGCCCCAACCTAACCACCTGCTTGGCTAATAGGATTACAGCTAATTGAAGCATCAAATCTAAATTATCGAATTTAATAATCATAATTACATAAACTATGACAACAATAACCCAACACTCTGATATTCATAATGAAAGTATCTCGAATGGTACAAATATGATAGTGTGTTGTTTTCAGAATAAAGAAATAATACATATAATAATAGATACACATTTTTGTATCAACAACTCCAAGCTACGAAAACGAATGTCTTCACGTACACCATCTCTTTTGGAAACTGAAACTGAAGTGGAAACAAGTGAGCACATCGTACCAAAGGGGTGCTCAGTGAAAACATATAACTTTCTAGTAGTATTTAACAAACTATCACCTTCTCCTTTAATTCGTCAAGCTACCAAGCTTCAGATGGATTGTTCAGACAAAAACACTCTCAAAACTTAGAAATCGATATTAACAGGAAGGAGAAGAGGAGAAACAGAGAAGAAGAAGAAGAAGAAGAAAGAAAAGATAAGAAGAAAATCTTCTCGACTTGGTCTTGATAAGGCCGACCGAAATTGTTAAAGGAACCCGTCCAAACGATAAGGACAGCCAGGCGGTTTAAAGCAAAATGACCAATTCGTCTTTCATAAAAATCTGATGATTCCTTCTTCGTCCGGCATCCGATTGACACGTTGAGCAGTCCATTTTGCTGAACTTTTGAGATCTATTCGATGCCACTAGTTTCGTATCTAAATCGTTGTTAGATTAATTTCTATTAATTAAGATCTATATTAACTAATCGAGTCATCATCGGCTAAATCGTATCTTGACTGGTCTAATAGCGTTGACGAGCTTGAGGGTCCTTACATTCTCCCCACCTTATACATTTTCGTCCTAGAAAATCGAAACATCCTTCTGGTCTTCATAAACTCCCCACCTTAGAGAAAAAAAACTATTTTTCGACTAACTGCAAGTACTGCTCATACTTACAAACCCGCGAAAATCAACTCATCTTAAATGAGTTCAAAGCAACATGAAATGAAACACAAATATAGAAGGCTTTCTACAACTAAGATCTAGAATTTGTGGCTCTAGGTTTAGTACATTAATTTCTATTCCAATAGATTACTAGTTCTAAGTACATTAGAAGATATTCTATAGTAAAGTTTCTATTTGAATTTGTAATTTATCAATTAAAATTATCAACCTCAGTTATACCGATTTAAGCACTAACAGATAAATAAGTCTAAATTCTTCACACTAGTTTTCTATCTCAATAAATTAATGGTTCTTCGTATGAGTACAGGTACTCAATGAGTTTCTACATGACATCCGGGATCTATCAAATATGTTAAGATCGCTCTACTATTAGATTGTCTACATGTTCATAAATATTAGACTAATTATTTTTTAATCTATATTAGCTTCACAAAACATAAAGTAATTGGTTTACCCTATAATTTTTGGTTCATTACACGTGCACACAACCAAACAAACAAATCAATCAACCAAATAAATATTTTAGATATTGATAGCTTTTAGTGATTAAGATTTATCTCACAAACCAATCTAGTTCTAAACTAATCTAGTTCATCAACTGACACTAGCTATAAACTATTGTTCCCCATGTAAGATCTAATAGTGAGCTTTGATACCAACTTGTGACGCCCCAACCTAACCACCTGCTTAGCTAATAGGATTACAGCCTAATTGAAGCATCAAATCTAAATTATCGAATTTAATAATCATAATTACATAAACTATGACAACGCTAACCCAACACTCTGATATTCATAATGAAAGTATCTCGAATGGTATAAATATGATAGTGTGTTGTTTTCAGAATAAAGAAATAATACATATAATAATAGATACACATCTTTGTATCAACAACTCCAAGCAATGAAAACGAATGTCTTCACGTACACCATCTCTTCTAGAAACTGAAACTGAAGTGGAAACAAGTGAGCACATCGTCCCAAACGGGTGCTCAATGGAAATATATAACCCTCAAGTAATCACTAACAAACTCTAAAGCGATAAACAATTTAAGTACAACAATGTAGGAAAAACAATTAACATAACATACACCAAAAACCAAACACCGATCACAACATCGAGAATATGAAATCAAGAAGAAAAAACATAATGAAATCGCATGCTACACTTTCTACAAACAATCAAACATAACATGCACTTGCGTAATTTCTCCAGATAGAATATTGTATATATAGTATCTCACATCTCGCACTACTAAAGGCAATATAAAATACGTAAATGAATATCGCACATCTCGCGCTTCTAATAATATCGCACATCTCGCACTACTTAACTTAGCAAGGATCTGTGGGGATACACAGGCACTCCTCGCGGGGAAATTAAACAACGCATATCACATCTCATACTCATCCAATTGTACAACAAACATGCTCACAGATAGTAAAGACACATCATACTCGCAGTTTAAATATAAACTTAATGATTACAAAAAGGTTATAAGAGTTCCCACCTGATTGATGACAAGCCACTCCTACCCCGATATCCTCAATCCACTGGTTCATATTTTGAATCGATCGTTGTTATTAAAGACCAACTGTTAATTACACAAGCGCTCTAAGAGTTTAGCCAAAAGGCTCACACAAGGATCATACAAGTCTATCTAATGGTTCTAAACGCATTTATGGTTCTACACCTTTTCATTATCTATCTTTAGCTTATCTAGGGTATGTTAATCCAATTAGGTTGATTATATAAACCATTAGATAAGTCTTATGAATATCTATAACTTTGTAGAAGGAACCAAAAGTCAATTTAGACCATAAGGGTCTAATATGTCAAAATAGGAAAACTATTCATAAGCCCAAGCACACTAAACAATCCCATTAACTTAAGGCCTGGTCCATCTAACAGTCACCAACAGTCACTAAATGTCAAAGGAGTCAACTGACAGTCAACGTCTAAGTCCAGTCAAAGGAAAGTTAAAGGGTTAACTTGTTCAAGGTCAAGTCTAGTCTTGGCTCACTGAGCCGGTTCTGAATCAAACCTATTCAACTCAGTCAGACACACAAGTGACTGGTAAAGGATTCAGGTACAGGCCTTGCACAGGCCAAACTTCTAATGCATAAACATGACGCAACACAAACAATACCAAGAAAAAAAGATGTATTTAAATATAAACAGTTCTATAAGCTACATCTTGCTTCCAACTTCATATCAACTAAGATGCCAACAATAACATCATTATCTTCATTTCTTCTCAACAGATTCATGCATCTCCATTTCCAATTCATTTCCTTTTACCTTGCAATTCCCAATACCAGCAATAACAACATCAGGCTTCACTTCAAAAGTTCATTCAAACCGCCATGGTAGCTTAATCCTTCATCCTGCAGATTCGACATCCTCATCTCAGCCAAAATTTAATCTCAGCTTAGATACCTTTAGCTTCAGCGATACAAATCATTTAAACCACTAACCATAATATCAAATTTATCTTGCTCATCCTTCTTGTATTATCCAGTAACTGCCTTACTGACTCGACTAAAATCTACAGCTCAACTAGTGTCCTCCATAAACTCATCACCAACTCGACTCTTCCCTGCACATAACAAACTATATGCACCTCCACCAGTTCAACATTAACTACCCTGCCATGTCCTGCATCAGTAACCAATCTGGTATCAACACCATCTCCATAATCATGTGCTTTACTAAATCACCACCACCACCATAAGCTATTCCATCACCACCTGGATTCAATACAACCACCAACTCTGTAGTTCAAGAACATCTTTCAATTCCTCATTCTTTAACAGATTCACAACCTCAGTTAAGACCACCTCCATCAACACAAATACTAACAACCATCTAACTCTTCAGTTCAGTTAAAAATTCACAATATCCTCACCAGCTGCAACTTCAGTTTATTCATTTTAATCAAATCTTCAATCTAATAAGGCTCAATATTAACAACACCATTTCTTCATTCCAAAACTTCAACTGTATCAACATTCCCAAACTCTTCTCCAGACCACCATCATAAACAACTTCACAACTTTCATCTCTTCATCTGTGATTCAGTTCCTCCCATATAACCATCCCTCTCTCAACTGAGAACAAAACTTAATTTCACTGAGATATCCATTCATCACCTGTAACCTTAACTAAATCCGCTCATATATTTCAACACCCAAGTTCAACCTTCATCTTCTTAATCAAACCTCTCTTCCAAATTCTGTAATTAAATTTATCACCACCAAGAACCCTAATTCTTAAATTGATTTACTAAGAACCTACAATTAAACACTAAATAACCAAATTCACTTCAATTAACAACAAACCCATCTAATATCTATCAAATCATAACACTTCCATAAAGAAAATTCAATAAATTAGAACCCTAATTTCACTTACCCTTTTCCCTGGTTTTTAGAACTCTATCAACAACAGAACTATCACCTTTTCCTTTAATTCTTCAATCTACCAATCTTCAGATGGATTGTTCAGACAAAAACACGCTCAAAACTTCGAAATCGATATTAACAGGGAGGAGAAGAGGAGAAACAGAGAAGAAGAAGAAGAAAGAAAAGATAAGAAGAAAATCTTCCCGACTTGGTCTTGATAAGGCCGACCGAAATTGCTAAAGGCACCCGTCCAAACGATAAGGGAAGCCAGGCGGTTTAAAGAAAAATGACTAATTCGTCTTTCATAAAAATATGATGATTCCTTCTTCGTCCGGCATCCAATTGACACATTTGAACTATCCATTTCGTTGAACTTTTGAGATCTATTTGATGCCACTAGTTTTGTATCTAAATCGTTGTTAGATTAGTTTCTATTAATTAAGATCTATATTAACTAATCGAGTCATCAGCGGCTAAATCGTATCTTGACTGGTTTAATAGCGTTGACGAGCTTGAGGGTCCTTACATTCTCCCCACCTTATACATTTTCGTCCTCGAAAATCGAAACATCCTTCTGGTCTTCATAAACTCTCCACCTTAGAGAAAAAACATTATCTTTCGATTAACTGCAAGTACCGCTTATACTTACAAACACACGAAAATCAACTCATCTTAAATGAATTTAAAGCAACATGAAATGAAACACAAATCTAGAAGGCTTTCTACAACTAAGATCTAGAATTTGTGGCTCTAGGTTCAGTACATTAATTTATATTCCAATAGATTACTGGTTCTAAGTACATTAGAAGATATTCTATAGTAAAGTTTCTATTTGAATCTGTATTTTATCAATTAAAATTATCAACCTCAGTTATACCGATTTAAGCACTAACAGATAAATAAGTCTAAATTCTTTACACTAATTTTCTATCTCAATAAATTAATGGTTCTGCGTATGAGTAAAGGTACTAAATCAGTTTCTACATGACATCCGGGATCTATCAAATATGTTAATATCACTATTTTTCTACTATTAGATTGTCTACATGTTCATAAATATTAGACTAGTTATTCTTTAATCTATATTAGCTTCGCAAAACATAAAGTAATTAGTTTACCCTACAATTTTTAGTACATTACACGTGCACACAACCAAACAAACAAATCAATCAACCAAATAAATATTTTATCTATTGATAGCTTTTAGTGATTAAGATTTATCTCACAACCCAATCTAGTTCTAAACTAATCTAGTTTACCAACTGACACTAGTTATAAACCATTGTTCCCCATGTAAGATCTAATAGTGAGCTCTGATACGAACTTGTGACGCCCAATCTAACCAATTGCTTAGCTAATTGGATTACAGCCTAATTGAAGCATCAAATCTAAATTATCGAATTTAATAATCATAATTACATAAACTATGACAACGCTAACCCAACACTCTGATATTCATAATGAAAGTATCTCGAATGGTATAAATATGATAGTGTGTTGTTTTCAGAATAAAGAAATAATACATATAATAATACATACACATCTTTGTATCAACAACTCCAAGCAATGAAAACGAATGTCTTCACGTACACCATCTCTTTTGGAAAATGAAACTGAAGTGGAAACAAGTGATTACATCGTCCCAAAGGGGTGCTCAGTGGAAACATATAACTTTCAAGTAATCACTAACAAACTCTAAAGCGATAAATAATTTAAGTACAAAAATGTAGGAAAAACAATTAACATAACATAAACCAAACACCGATTACAACATCGAGAATATGAAATCAAGAAGAAAAAACATAATGAAATCGCATGCTACACTTTCTACAAACAATCAAACATAACATGCACTTGCGTAATTTCCCCAGATAAAATATTGTGTATATAGTATCGCACATCTCACACTACCAAAAGCAATATAAAATACGTAAATGAATACCGCACATCTCGCGCTACTAACAATATCGCACATCTCGCACTATTAAAGGCAATATAAAATACGTAAATGAATATCGCACATCTCGCGCTACTAATAATATGGCACATCTCGCGCTACTTAACTTAGCAAGGATCTGTGGGGATACACAGGCACTCCTCGCGGGGAAATTAAACAACGCATATCACATCTCATACTCATCCAATTGTACAACAAACATGCTCACAGATAGTAAAGACACATCATACTCGCAGTTTAAATATAAACTTAATGATTATAAAAAGGTTACAAGAGTTCCCACCTGATTGATGACAACCCACTCCTGCCCCGAGATCCTCAATCCACTGGTTCATCTTTTGAATCAATCGTTGTTAATAAAGACAAACTGTTAATCACACAAGCACTCTAAGAGTTTAGCCAAAAGGCTCACACAAGGATCATACAAGTCTATCTAATGGTTCTAAACGCATTTATGGTTCTACACCTTTTTACTATCTATCTTTAGCTTATCTAGGGTATGTTAATCCAATTAGGTTGATTTTATAGACCATTAGAAAAGTCTTATGAATATCTACAACTTTGTAGAAGGAACCAAAAGTCAATTTAGACCATAAGGGTCTAATATGTCAAAATAGGATAACTATGCCTAAGCCCAAATCCACTAAACAAGCCCATTAACTTAAGGCCTGTTCCATCTAACAGTCATCAACAGTCACTAACTGTCAAAGGAGTCAACTGACGGTCAACGTCTAAGTCCAATCAAAGGAAAGTCAAAGGGTTAACTCGGTCAAAGTCAAGTCTAGTCTTGGCTCACTGAGCCGGTTCTGAGTCAAACCTATTCAACTCAGTCAGAAGCACATCTGACTGGTAAAGGATTCAGGTACAAGCCTTGCACGGGCCAAACTTCTAATGCATAAACATGATGCAACACAAACATACCAAGAACAAAAGATGTATTTCTAACTATACACAATTCTATAAGCTACATCTAGCTTCCAACTTCATATCAACTAAGATGCCAACAATAACATCAATAGCGTCATTTCTTCTGAACAGATTCATGCACCTCCATTTCCAGTTCATTTCCTTTCACCTTGCAATTCCCAATACCAGCAATAACAACATCAGGCTTCGCTTCAAAAGTTCATTCAAACCGCCATAGTAGCTTAATCCTTCATCCTGCAGATTCGACATCCTGATCTCAGCCACAATTTAATCTCAGCTTAGATACCTTTAGCTTCAGCCAAACAAATCATTTAAACCACTAACCATAATATCAAATTTATCTTGCTCATCCTTCTTGTATTATCCAGTAACTGCCTTACTGACTCGACTACAATCTACAACTAAACTATAGTCCTCCATAAACTCATCACCAACTCGACTCTTTCATGCACATAAAAAACTATATGCACCTCCACCAGTTCAACATTAACTACCCTGCCATGTCCTTCATCAGTAACCAATCTAGTATCAACACTATCTCCATAATCATGTGCTTTACTAAACCATCACCACCAAAAGCAATTCTATCACCACCTGATTTCAATACAACCACCAACTCTGTAGTTTAATAACATCTTTCAATTCCTCATTCTTTAATAGATTCACAACCTCAGTTAAGAATACCTTCATCAACACAAATACCTAACAACTATCTAACTCTTCAGTTCACTTAAAACTTCACAATATCCCCACCATCCGCAACTTCAGTTCATTCATCTTAATCAAATCTTCAATCCAATCCAGGCTCAATATTAACATCACCATTTATCCATTCCAAAACTTCAATTGTATCAACATTCCCAAACTCTTCTCCATACCACCATCATAAACAACTTCACAACTTTCATCTCTTCATTTGTGATTCAATTCTCCCATATAACCATCCTTGTCTCAATTGTAACCTTAACTAAATCCGCTCATTTATTTCAACAACCAAGTTCAACCTTCATCTTCTTAATCAAACCTCTCTTCTAAATTCTGTAATTAAATTCATCACCACCAAGAACCTTAATTCTTAAATTGATTTACTAAGAACCTATAATTAAAACCTAAATAACCAAATTCACTTCAATTAACAACTAACCCGTCTACAATCTATCAAATCATAACACTTCCAGAAAGAAATTTCAATAAATTAGAACCCTAATTTCACTTTCCCTTTTCCCTGATTTCCAGAACTCTATCAACAACAGAGCTATCACCTTCTCCTTTAATTCGTCAAGCTACCAAGCTTCAGGTGGATTTTTCAGACAAAAACACGATCAAAACTTCGAAATCGATATAAACAGGTATGAGAAGAGGAGAAACAAAGAAGAAGAAGAAGAAAAAGAAGAAGAAGAAGAAGAAAAAAAGATAAGAAGAAAATATTCTTGACTTGGTCTTGATAAGGCCGACCGAAATTGCTAAAGGAACCCGTCCAAAGGATAAGGACAGCCAGGCGGTTTAAAGCAAAATGACTAATTCGTCTTTCATAAAATCTGATGATTCCTTTTTCGTCCGGCATCCGATTGACACGTTCGAGCAGTCCATTTCGCTGAACTTTTGAGATCTATTCGATGCCACTAGTTTCGTATCTAAATCGTTGTTAGATTAATTTCTATTAATTAAGATCTATACTAACTAATCGAGTCATCAGCGGCTAAATCGTATCTTGACTGGTCTGATAGCATTAACAATCTTGAGGGTCCTTACATTCTCCCCACCTTATACATTTTCGTCCTCGAAAATCGAAACATCCTTCTGGTCTTCATAAACTCCCCACCTTAGAGAAAAAACACTGTTTTTCGACTAGCTGCAAGTACTGCTCATACTTACAAAAGCGCGAAAATCAACTCATCTTAAATGAGTTCAAAGCAACATAAAATGAAACACAAATCTATAAGGCTTTCTACAACTAAGATCTAGAATTTGTGTCTCTAGGTTCACTACATTAATTTCTATTCCAATAGATTACTGGTTCTAAGTACATTAGAAGATATTTTATAGTAAAGTTTCTATTCGAATTTGTAATTTATCAATTAAAATTATCAACCTCAGTTATACCGATTTAAGCACTAACAGATAAATAAGTCTAAATTCTTCACACTAATTTTCTATCTCAATAAATTAATGGTTCTACGTATGAGTACAGGTGCTCAATGAGTTTCTACATGGCATCCGGGATCTATTAAATATGTTAATATCGCTATTTTTCTACTATTAGATTGTCTACATATTCATAAATATTAGACTAATTGTTCTTTAATCTATATTAGCTTCGCAAAACATAAAGTAATTGGTTTACCCTACAATTTTTAGTTCATTACACGTGCACACAACCAACCAAACAAACAAATCAATCAACTAAATAAATATTTTAGATATTGATAGCTTTTAGTGATTAAGATTTATCTCACAACCCAATCTAGTTCTAAATTAATCTAGTTCACCAACTGACACTATCTATAAACCATTGTTCCCCATGTAAGATCTAATAGTGAGCTTTGATACCAACTTGTGACGCCCCAACCTAACCACCTGCTTAGCTAATAGGATTACAGCCTAATTGAAGCATCAGATCTAAATTATCGTATTTAATAATCATAATTACATAAACTATGACAACGCTAACCCAACGCTCTGATATTCAAAATGAAAGTATCTCAAATGGTATAAATATGATAATGTGTTGTTTTTAGAATAAAGAAATAATACATATAATAATAGATGCACATCTTTGTATCAACAACTCCAAGCTATGAAAAGGAATGTCTTCACGTACACCATCTCTTCTGGAAACTGAAACTGAAGTGGAAACAAGTGAGCACATCGTCCCAAAGGGGTGCTCAGTGGAAACATATAACTCTCAAGTAATCACTAAAAACTCTAAAGCGATAAACAAGTCAAGTACAACAATGTATGAAAAACAATAAACATAACATACACCAAACACCGATCACAATATCGAGAATACGAAATCAAGAAGAAAAGACATAATGAAATCGCATGCTACACTTTCTACAAACAATCAAACATAACATGCACTTGAGTAATTTCCCCAGATAGAATATTGTATATATAGTATCGCACATCTCGCACTACTAAAGGAAATATAAAATACGTAAATGAATATCTCACATCTCGCGCTACTAATAATATCGCACATCTCGCACTACTTAACTTAGCAAGGATCTGGGGGATATACAGGCACTCCTCGCGGGGAAATTAAACAACACATATCATATCTCATACTCATCCAATTGTACAACAAACATGCTCACAGATAGTAAAGACACATCATACTCGCAGTTTAAATGTAACTTAATGATTACAAAAAGGTTACAAGAGTTCCCACCTGATTGATGACAAGCCACTCCTACCCCGAGATCCTCAATCCACAGGTTCATCCTTTGAATCGATCGTTGTTCTTAAAGATCAACTGTTAATCATACAAGCACCCTAAGAGTTTAGCCAAAAGGCTCACACAAGGATCATACAAGTCTATCTAATAGTTCTAAACGCATTTATGGTTCTACACGTTTTCATTATCTATCTTTAGCTTATCTAGGGTATGTTAATCCAATTAGGTTGATTTTATAGACCACTAGATAAGTGCTATGAATATCTAAAACTTTGTAGAAGGAACCAAAAGTCAATTTAGACCATAAGGGTCTAATATGTCAAAATAGGAAAACTATGCCTAAGCCCAAGTCCACTAAAAAAGCCCATTAACTTAAGGCCCGGTCCATCTAACAGTCACTAACTGTCATAGGAGTCAACTGACGGTCAACGTCTAAGTCCAGTCAAATACAAGTCAAAGGGTTAACTCGATCAAGGTCAAGTCTAGTCTTGGCTCACTGAGCTGGTTCTGAGTCAAACCTATTCAACTCAGTCAGACACACATGTGACTGGTAAAGGATTCAGGTATAGGCCTTGCACATGCCAAACTTCTAATGCATAAACATGACGCAACACAAACATAACAAGAACAAAAGATGTATTTCTAACTGTACACAGTTTTATAAGCTACATCTAGCTTCCAACTTCATATCAACTAAGATGCCAACAATAACATCATTAGCTTCATTTCTACTCAACTAGTTAATGCTTCTCCATTTCCAGTTCAATTCCTTCCACCTTGTTGTTCCCAATACTAGCAATAACAGCACCAGGCTTCACTTCAAAAGTTCATTCAAACCGCCATAGTAGCTTAATCCTTCATCCTACAGATTCGACATCCTCATCTCAGCCACAATTTAATCTCAACTTAGATACCTTTAGCTTCAGCCATACAAATCATTTAAACCACTATCCATAGTATCAAATTTATCTTGCTTATCCTTCTTGTATTATCCAGTAACTGCCTTAGTGACTCGACTACAATCTACATCTCAACTAGTGTCCTCCATAAACTCATCACCAACTCGACTCTTCCATGCACATAACAAACTATATGCACCTCCACCAGTTAAACATTAATTACCCTGCCATGTCCTGCATCAGTAACCAATCTATTATCAACACCGTCTCCATAATCATGTGCTTTACTAAACCACCACCACCACCATAAGCAATTTCATCACCACCTGATTTCAATACAACCACCAACTATGTAGTTCAAGAACATCTTTCAATTCCTCATTCATTAACAGATTCACAACCTCAGTTAAGACCACCTCCATCAACACAAATACCTAACAACCATCTAACTCTTCGGTTCAGTTAAAACTTCACAATATCCCCACCATCTGCAACTTCAGTTCATTCATCTTAATCAAATATTTAATCCAATCCAGGATCAATATTAACATCACCATTTCTCCATTCCAAAACTTCAATTGTATCAACATTCCCAAACTCTTCTCCATACCACCATCATAAACAACTTCACAACATCTCTTCATCTGTGATTCAGTTCCTCCCATATAACCATCCCTGTCTCAACTGAGAACAAAACTGAATTTCACTGAGATATCCATTCATCACCTGTAACCTTAACTAAATCCGCTCATATATTTCAACACCCAAGTTCAACCTTCATCTTCTTAATCAAACCTCTCTTCCAAATTCTGTAATTAAATTCATCACCACCAAGAACCCTAATTCTTAAATTGATTTACTAAGAACCTGCAATTAAACCCTAAATAACCAAATTCACTTCAATTAACAACAAATCCATCTACAATCTATCAAATCATAACACTTCCATAAAAAAATTCAATAAATTAGAACCCTAATTTCACTTACCCTTTTCCCTAATTTCCATAACTCTATCAATAGCAGAACTACCACCTTCTCCTTTAATTCGTCAAGCTACCAAGCTTCAAATGGATTGTTCAGACAAAAACACTCTCAAAACTTAGAAATCCGATATTAACAGGTAGGAGAATAGGAGAAACAGAGAAGAAGAAGAAGAAGAAGAAGAAATAAAAGATAAGAAGAAAATCTTCTCGACTTGGTCTTGATAAGGCCGACTGAAATTGCTAAAGGCACCTGTCCAAACGATAAGGGCAGCCAGGCGATTTAAAGCAAAATGACTAATTCGTCTTTCATAAAAATCTGATGATTCCTTCTTCGTCCGACATCTGATTGACACGTTCGAGATGTCCATTTCGCTAAACTTTTGAGATCTATTCGATGCCACTAGTTTCGTATCCAAATTGTTGTTAGATTAATTTCTATTAATTAAGATCTATATTAACTAATCGAGTCATTAGCGACTAAATCGTATCTTGACTGGTCTAATAGCATTGACGAGCTTGAGGGTCCTTACATTATCAATATCACAAAGAATTCTCTTCTTACCAGCTCTGTCGTTTCACCAAGAAAATTTAATGCCCCACCTTGAAGCTTGTAATAGTTTGAATGTTTCAAGACAATTTCTAAAATCATTCATGGACACCAATAAAGGTTTTCTAACTCCAACCTTTTCTTCAATGCTCAACACCACATTAAAATATCCAATTACCATCCATGGTGAATTAATGTCGCTAATCCCCACCAATTCTTCCCACAATTCTCTCCTATCAATTATAATACATGCAGCATGAATTCCAGTTACTAAAACTTCACCTATTTGAACAGTAATAGCTTGTCTGGTGGATGAAATTACAGTTGGTCTAGGCAAAGAACTATGCTAGACTAACCAAATATTACCTTTAGATTGTTCACTAGAATTATGAATGATCATCTGACACATCCCAGGAAGTTTCAAGCCTCTATTAACATTATTTGATACTCTTATTTTGGGCTCAACAACCCATAACAAATAAGGATTAAAATTATTAAATAAACTTCTTAGCTTGTCTTTGGCTTGAATCCTTTTCAAACGTTTGACATTCCAAAAGATTACTCTCATTGAGATTGATTGGTATGAGAAGTATTAGAACTTCCCACTCCTGTATATGATTTAACTGAAGTATGAGCTAGTTTTCTTGTTACCACATTAGAAACACCTTTAGTAGCTTTTCCTTTAGTAGGTTTACTAATTACTTTAGAAAAAATTTGATCCTGTTTTTCAGCTACCTCTATCAATGCTTGATATTTTCTTGGAGATGCAAAATTTTTAGCAGAAACAGAATTGGTATGAATGTTTCTGAGTTAATTAATAGTACCTGATACTTCCTTCCATCCTTCCAAATTTTTTCCACCAGAATTGATATTTGACAGTACTTGAGAAGATAATGCTTTAGATGATGTATTGTTGGGTATTTCGGAGTTAACTTGAGGTGTTATCATAACAGGTTCTGACACACCACCAGTGTTTTGTAAAGGTTTAACACAATTGCCTACATCAAATAGTTTTCTAACAGATAACTCAGGAAACTCAATAGGAGATTCTAGTACACCAGTAAAGTTATTATCCTTACAAGCTGGAGTGGTACTATTAGAATGAATTATAAGCTCATCCCTCTTTTCACTTAAAACATCATCACTAACCATTGATATACTCCCTTCCTTATCATATTTTGAAGGAAAACATATATCAAAACCACCAGAATTTTGAACTAAAACTTTCTTTGGAGTGTATCTCCATTGAGGTTTTTGATTAATGTGCTTTTTACCACCAGGAACTTGAGTTTTCCTTGCCACTCTACATTCTGTAACCAAGTGACCCACAATCTTGAAATGACTCCAAAACTTAGGCATTCTTGATACTCTAACTTCTTGCTCAAACTTACAGTATTTTGATTCAAACACTACCTCATTAAGGATAACATTAGTTAAATCAATCTCCACCAAAATGCTAGCATAATATCCAAATTTTTTTCCAGGGTTATGGAGTCAAGACGGATTGGTCTACCAATTGCACTACCCATTGACATAAATATAGCATCCTTCCAATATTCAATACTCAATCCTGGAAACAGCATCCATACAAAAGAACTAGAAGATTTTTGTTGTTCAGGCTTCAAATCTCGTTCTTAGAATTTAAGTTTTAGATATTGCGATTCAACCTCCTAGAAACCCTCATAGATAAACTTCATATCATCCTTGTTTTCTAATTTGATAATAAAGAAACCTTTTCCAATAGGAATGAGTTGACATTTACCTGTAAGAGTCCATTGTTTCCTCAAACAAGCTTCAACAACTGTCATCTTCAATTTCACAAAATCCAGTCTGCCAATCAAACTAAATCTCCATTCATTCACGGTCTCATCAATAATCTAATCCGGAATAAAAACTGATGGATTAAGATTCATAGGAACAATACTATTTTCTGATCTAAAATTATTTGAAATCTCAGATTCCGATCTAGAATTTGAGAATTCCTCCATTTAAATTCAGTTTTCAGACATATTAATGAGATCACCTGAAGAAAATGGTAATGAATTACTCTGAACTAACACCTGAATCGATGCAAACACCTGAATTGATGACGACAAAGCACTAAAAACAAGAAATAACTTCGAGAAAAAAATTCTCAGATTCAATCACCGAGTTGCAGAGCGCGACTCGGCCCTAAAAATCTGTTTATTTTGTGTTTATATTCCGAATTGAGTTTAATTGACTTCTTATCTCTCTTCTAGTATACTTCTTTGATATTTTCTTAACCTTCTACTACTCAGGTTCTTATATTTATGTTTGATTCAAAATGGTTAATAGTTTTGTTCAAAGAGAAGAAATTGATCTTACCACTGGACACATTTATGTGAGTTGTGATGAAATTGTTAGTGCGCAACAAAGAATCGCTCTTATCTGGAAACGTATTCATGAAATTCTCATCGATCGGAACGACAATCCTAATGAAAGGGATCCCGTTTTCTTAAAAACAAAGATGAAAGCGATTAAAAAAGATTGCAGAGAATTCGTGTCAATACATAACACTATATATCGGCAACTAAAAGCGGTGCTTCATATATCAGCTTATTGTCGCACAATATAGTGCCATGTTTGACATCTATCATAACTTTGTACCAGTTGAAGATGGGGTAGATGTAATGTCTAATGGAGAGACTCGTTGGAATTACAAGTATCAGGCTAGGCCTATCGAAACTAAAAAAGCCGTAGAAACCAAGATGAAGAAGGATCGCGAGTAAGGTATATTCATCGAAGGTGATGGGGGAAATTCTTCGATTAAGATGGAAGAAGACAAGATCAATCAACATAGTGCAAATATTTTGGAGGATGTTAAGAAAACATGATCAAGTAAGGAAGCTACCAAAGAAGAACAAGAAGGTTATCTCCAAGCAGTTTGAGCGCCTAACAAACAACAAAGTTATGAAATGCATCAGCAAAAGAATTATCAAATGCACCAACAAGCGATTTATCAAATGAACGAACAACAAAGTTATCAAACGCAACTAGAGCAAGATAATACGATTATGGCTATGGATCTTAGTAAGTTAGATCCTTACGAGCGAAAATATTATTGATGTAAGAAAAATAATATATTGAAGAGGATGAATGTAATCAGCGTTGAAGATTCGGAAGATGATGAGGTTATCCACCTCTAATAGGTATCCCTTAATTGAGTTTAGTTTCTTTTATATTTTGAGTCAGTCTAGTTTTGAATAAAAAGTTGTTGTTTTATTTTTTAGTTCGTGTAGTCGGGTCTTAATTAAAACTGTTGTTTAATGAACTTAATGTAGTTGTTGCTTAAATTAATGAAAGGTTTATATTTCGAGTAACCAAAGACTATTTTTAGAAATTAACACTAACGTCTCTATTTTTTGGAATTAACACCAATGTCTCTTTTATTTTAAAAACACCAACATTGGTGTTGTGTTGTGTTGGTCACAATTGACGTAATGTTATTAGAGAGATGTTAAAAAAAATGTTCACTAATAACTAAAAATTGAAGTTACAACCGCTCATTCAACTATTGTGTGTTGTCAAAACACTTTCTTGAAAGAAATTTTCAAATGAGGTTTTTTCGTGCAACACCTTCATTAAGTAGTATAATACCCTACACTAACATCATAACGTCGTGGACGATTTCTCGATCTGAATGGGTTGAAATCTTTGCATCACCTTAATGATATTGAAATGAGGTTCGTAACGAAAATCCATTCTTTTCCATCTTCGCCATTCTCAGAGAGATGTCGCTATCACCTCCTCATCGCTTTCATCCCTTAGTCGATATTGATTGACATTAAATGTTAAAGCAGTGAATTCACCAATTGCATGGGCTATTGTTGCATATCGAAGGAACAATCATGTTGTATCACGATTATTCGGGTTTTCTCAAGAATGGTATGACAATGGATTGACTGGGAATACCATATTTCCCGTGTTCGTGCCCCTAGCCGGAAAGGATAACACCAAGTTTCGACATAAAGATAAATCTTCGTCTAATGTAAACTCTGCAGGATTCACATATGATTGAGCCATCTTTTAGAAAAATCAAGAATAAACTTAAGTGTTCTTCAAGATATAATAGTTTTCGTAGATGTGTCTTCTAAATGGGTTGTGTGGGTATATATTCTATGTTTGTGGTCAACATATCTATTTTTTTTAACTTACGCCCAACGGATATAATTTTTGGAGCTTGCGTCTATCGTCTACATTTATTGGAGCTTAAGTCCAACGACTACATTTATTGGAGCTCATGCCCAACGGCTAGATATTTTCCTATAAAACTATCCTAACTTAAATCATTTTTTTTAAACACAACAAGATCAAATCATTCTCAACCAACCCTTTAAACCATGTATTCAAACATTTCGACCAACAAGGAAAGAAAATAGTATGTGTGGAAGCAAAAGAGGTAGAAAATTGATCGGTCGAACTCGCAAGCATTGCTATCTCAAGCTTGTTTGTCAAGTTTAGTTGATCAAAACTATATACTTGATTTCTAGTCTACTTATAGCTATGTCGGATTAGGATAAAATGTGCAGTTGAGCTTTAGACTTCACGGCGTTCACCAATTGAAGAAGAAGATCCACTGAGGATCTTGAAGTAACTTCATCAACAAAAGGTATGTGGAGACTAAAACGTATCTATCACTCAGAAGTCTATTCTATCTTCTAATAAGACTAAGTCGTATAACTGTATAGACTTTTACATTATACACATTTGATATTTCGAGCCGAGTTTAACTCGCTTATCTATTTCTCGAAATATGTGTTGGAAGCTTTTTGATTTAGCTATGTTCATCGTATTCTTGACGAGTTTAGTTGGAAATAATTTATTTGTTGGAAACTAAATATAAAGCCAAAAGATGATCATGTGAAAATTACCTTGAACATCTTATATGATTTGTGTGAGACAGTCATTTGATGTTAGCTTGGGAAGTTTCGTATTGATCATTCGATCACTTGATTAATACTTGAAGCTAACGGTACATGTGAGACTGCCATTGTCGTCTTCCAAGGATGTTTCAACGATTGAAATCAGAGTTTAAAACAATTACCCATGTCTGGATAAAACACGGTATGCATACCTAGTATGCGAACTGTATTGTGATGATTCAGGTCCGGAACTCTTGTTTGCGTACCTAGTATGCGAACGGATTTACCTGAGAAGGTCCGGAACTCTTGTTTGCATACCTAGTTTCCGAACGGGTTTACCTGAGTTGTCTGGAACAATTATTCACGAACCGGGTTTGCGAACGGCTTGAATAGGCCAAGGTACGGAGCTGCTGTTCGCATACCTAGTTTGAGAACACAGTGGTGAAGTTCTAAAATCAGTTGTATATGATTCTCATACTCATATACTAAAACATTTATGATCTAAGGAATGCAATATTTGCAAACCGTGGCTTAATATTTCTAGGCTGCTATTCGGGAGTATAAGACCGAATTATTAATTGGTTCCTGTTCACCTTGATTTTCGTATCAAAATACGGAACAAACAGAATAAAGGATAGACATATATGTGGGAGACAGATTTGTTTATAAGTATTCGACTTTGGGACGTAGCAACTCTTAGTTGTGGGTGAGATCAACTAAGGGAATCAAGTACACAGAATCCGACATGGTTCTAGAGGCGTAAGGGTGACTGTACCTTAATCAGAGTGAGACTTAGTTAAGGCTCAACTACATTCCAATCTGAAGTTAACTTGTGGTAGGCTAAAGTCTGTAGCTTCTAAATACAGTGTGGTGTTCAAACCTGGACTAGATCGTGGGGTTTTTCTGCATTTGCGGTTTCCTCGTTAACAAAACTTCTGGTGTCTGTGTTATTTCTTTTACGCATTATATTTTTATATAATTGAAATATCACAGGTTGTGGGTAGTTCAATCAGTTGATAAATCCGACCTTGTTTGTTGGATAGAACTTGATTGACACTTGGGCATTGGTCTTTGTTACCGTCCAAGTTGTTCCTCATATCAATCAAGCTCGCAGATTTCTATCTGTTTGATTTGCTGATTGTATTGAGAAAGAGATAAAAACTCTTTGATAAAATTCTTGATTAAGTCTCGATTTTAAGTTGGTGCTCTCGGAATTATATTGGAGTTTATTCCATATAGATTGCCGAATGAATTATTGTGTGTGGTTTTTATACCTTTGCTTTTTCAATTGGTATCAGAGAAGGAAAACATGCTAAGACTTCATAAGTCTGTGTTTGTAGCTTCTGACTCTATGGACAAAAGTGTTATATCTATAAACGTACCGCCAGTCTTTGATGGCTCGAATTACTTATGGTGAAAAATTGCTATGCGTGCCTTTCTTCAAGCGCGTGATTTTCAATCATGGGTTCGTGTTGTTAACGACGATGATCCTCCATTAGTTATAGTAGACGATGTAACTATTGCAAAGGATATTGGTGAGTATGTTCCTGTCGAGATTCTTGCCGTAAATCAAATTCTGACGGATTAAATGCTATCATCCATGCCATTACCCCAGATCTTCAGTACCATGTGTCTACATGCACTCGGTATAAAGATGCTTGAGATATCTTAGAAATTGTATTTGAAGGGAATACCTCTGAGAAAGAAGCTAGGCTTCAAAACCTAAATTCTGATTGGGAAAACCTTTGCATGGCTGATGAAGAGTTATTTGATGAGTCTAATTACAAAGTGTCTAAAATTGTTAATGCATCTTTTGCATTGGGTAAGACTATTCCTGAAAAGGACATTGTGATGAAAATTCTCAGATCGCTACCAGCTAGATACTATTCTAAGAAACATGCCATTGTTGATAACCTTTAAACTCTTTCCAGAAACTCACTTGTTGGAAATATAAAATATTTGATCATGATCAGAACACATTCAGAACATCTGCTTTCAATCTTATGACCAATACAAGTGAATCTTCTAACTTGTTGATAAGCATGTATGTGCTACAATTTTTATACCCATATTTACACTAGCTAGGTCTCGTTTATTGGCTAATAATACTGTTTTAAGTCATTTACAGGAATTACAAGTATAATATGTTTACCTGGGGAATAATGGATAAATGAGGAGCTAAATGACGTTTGCGACAATATAGATCTAAGGAACCTAAGTCATTTGATGTCCATAGAGGTCAATGTACCGGAACTAAGAAATTATTTTCTTTACCATGCGTGTGAGCTGCACTAGTTGGCCAAGGAGGTGGACGTGACATCATTTCCACCACATTTTATTTCATATCAGAACAAGAAAAGAAAAGAAAGCCATTTCTTATCAAAGGTGATGTTCTTGTCTGTAGAAACAACTTAGGGCAGAAATACATTTCAAGTCTTCAATCAAGCAGTTGCGATTATTTTCTACTTCAACCGAGATGGAGTCTTTAGGGATTGATACGAATCTATGGGGTTTGATATGAACGGAAGCCGTTAACAGAGAAACTTTGAACATTCAAAGCTAGGTCGTGATATTGGTTTACTGTGGTTGAAATTGAAATTATGGGGTTCCTACATAGTCCGTAATTGGGTGCAATTTGAAGCTCTCAAGAAGAATTAAAAGCATAGGTGGCCTTCTACAACAACAATATCAACAAATTCCTGGGGATTTGGTGTCCAATCGAGTTCAGTCGATGAGAGAAGCGAAGAGATGAGGGTACTGTTGTATTCGGGTTCGATTTAGAAAAACAGATGGGTTTGATGTTTCGTAACAGCAAAACATGGAATTGAAGATTAAGACAGTACATCATCAACAGATATACGGGGTTTGTTATTGCTTGAAACTGGACATGAATGGAGGTGGTTGAGCATCTACAGGAAGTAATGGGATTGTGCTAGTCTTGGTGGTGTTCTGTGATTCAAATTAGAGTTGCTGCCATCGATTCGTAGCTGTGCACGAGAAGTTAAGCAACAAATTTTGGGGGATTTTGAAGGTAATTGAATTGCAGGCAATGGGTTTGAAGACTTCTACCACAGCAACGACAAGGGGTATTAAGTGATTCCGGTGGTTGAAAGTAAAGGTGTCCGAGATGGGTTCTCACTCAATCTTGGAGTTGATTCAAGTTCTCTAACCAATGGGTTAATTTCAGTTGAAGTTGGTGGTTGTACGCAAATATGCAGATCTGAATGGACACAAATATAAATGGATATGGAATACACGGACTTCGGTTCCCAACAAGGAGGTGCAGATAGTGGTACTTATGTGGGTGTTGCTTCTGAGAAGTGGGTTTGTGGTTGTAGGCAGTGGAGAAGGGATATGATGGTTACTGTTGATGGGGAGTTTTGGTTGGTGTTTACATTGACTGAATTGGGAGAAATTACAGGAAGAACGCTGTTTCTATCGAGTCAAATACAGGTACTTGACTTCAACTGTTGTAGGCATGAAAATAGGGTTGAATCCAGACTACAAATCAGAGAACAAGTCACGGCAGTGGTGTATAAAAGGGAAGATGAATGAACCAGGAAGGTACGATTGAATACTGCAATCTTAATTTCCTTTTGCTTTCTACTTTGTTTTCTCAGTTCTTTTTAGTTCTGTTGTGTGTTAGAGTTATTCATTCAATACGTTCTATGGCTTTCTACACAACTATGAGAAGCTAAACCCCTCTCTACAAAGACAAGAGGGGAAACTTAATGGGTTCAACGTTCTTAAGTTATCATTAATAAATCATTTTAATGCTTAACCCATTTCATATTTGTTTGATTGTTGTTTTGTGTTGAGTGTGTCTATAAACTTCTTAGATTTAGTGTGATTTCCGGATACATTGAATGCTATGAAATCCCCGTGACACTTCTCAATTGGGCTTTGTATTTAGAATTTAATATCAATCTTATGTAATGGTATTTTAGTTGCACTCAGAGTTATATTAATTGTATCTTCCGGGTAGAGCAGATTACTATCCGTCTCTATTCGAGTTATCAATTGATGATATAAGAACTTGAAGGCCATTAGGTGGAACCTTGTGTCTTGGTAGATTTACAACATTTATTCCTTTCTTTTACAATTATTTTCTGCTGCATTTTGTAACTCAATTACAAATCATTATTGCTTTGCTAGACAATTTTTTTTAGCACCAACAATCTCTGTGGTTCGAACACGAATATATTACACTTCTTTATCTTTGATACTCTGAAAAGAGTGATCAAATTTTGGCGCCGCGGTCCGGGGATTGTTTAGTGTTCCTTAGAATTAAGTGCTGCATCAGTTTATTTTTATTTTTGTTTTAGAGTTTGATGATTTCTGTTGCTTCTTAACAGGGAGTAAGATAGCTCTAAAGACTTTGCGACATTAGGAGATGTTACGGGTGCAGGGAATCAGTGTCGTTGCTTCAGTTGTGATTAGGCTGAAATATAGCCGAAATCACAACCATTTGGGTAACTTTGTATTTGTTTCTTGTTTCTTTTGTGTATGCAATATTCTAGGTCTGACCAATTCAATCGATTAGTTAGATTTCACCGTTTTGCTAATAGGGTATTAGAGAATCACCCTAGTCATCCAATGGCAGGTGAAGCTGAGAGATTAGCGGTTGAGGCTGAAGCTGCTAGAATAGCTGTTGAAGCCGCAGCCAATGCTGATGGACATGGAACCCTTAGGGATTATTTGCAGCCGGAAAGAACTTCTACACCTTCTTGTATAGTTCTTCCGGCTAATGCTGAAAATGTGTCGATTAAGTATGGGAAGATACAAGCACTGCCTAGGTTTCATGGATTGGACTCCGAGAGTCCATACATACATTTGAAAGAATTTGATGAGGTATGTACTACTATGTCTTTTGTTGCTGCGACTCAAGATGTTGTAAAACTGAAATTGTTTCCATTTTCTCTAAAGAAGAAAGCTAAGACTTTGCTGCATTCTTTGCGACCAAATACCATTAGGACATGGAATGAAATGACTAGAAAGTTTCTGAAAAGTTTTTTCCTATTCATAAAACCATCACTCTTCGCAAAAATATTATGAATTTTTCTCAAAATGAACATGAGTCTTTTTTCGAGTGTTGGGAGAGGTTTAAAGACTTACTTTCTAGCTGCCCTCGTCATGGTTATGAAATTTGGAGAGTTATTAACTTTTTTTATGAGGGTCTGAATTCTGGTATGCGTCAGTTTGTTGAAATAATGTGTAATGGGCAATTTCTGAATAAGTCACCTGATGATGCTTGGAGTTATTTCGATTCGCTAGCTGAAAATGCCCAAAATTGGGATACTTCAGGCACAGCGGATAGAAATAAGTCCAAACCCTTAGCTAGCTTTAGGCCTGGAATGTATGTGCTTAGTGAGGAAGATGATTTGAATGCTAAAATTGCTAGCTTGCATAGGAATGTTGATGCTATTCAGAAACCAAATGTAGTTAAGGTAGCTGACCCGGTTGAACATGCTTGTGGTATTTGCGAAAGTCTGGAACACTACACTAAGGATTGTCCTACAATCCCATCATTTCAAGAAGTGTTACATGACCAAGAAAATGCCATGAATACATACAAAAGACCTTTTAGCTCACCTTATTCGGAAACATATAATCCTAATTGGCGAAATCACCATAATTTCAGTTGGAGGAATGGTCCTACAATGAATGGTGTTAATGTTCCCCAAGGGTCTTCATCTAGTAACCCTTATGCGCCACCTCATAAGAATTCTCTTGAGGATACTTTACATACTTTTATGCAGGGTCAGACATAGATAAATCAGAATGTTATGAAGACTTTAGATGAGCTGAAAACTAGCATTGTTAAAATTGAATCACGTTTCAATGTTAGGGAGAAAGAGACATTGCCTTCCCAAACTCAACCTAACCCAAAAGGCCAATTTGAGGTTAAAAATTCTAACTTGGAGCAATCTAATGTTGTCACCACTCTTAGAAGTGGTAAGGTGATTGAGACTTCAATGAAGGTAAACGAACCTGAGAAGTCTCCAAAACCCAAGGGCAGTGACTGTCACAGTGATACTGAAAATGAAAATTCTGATGTTGATAAGAAAATGCATGCTCCGTTTCCTCATCGTTTGTTGTCTACTAAACCGTTGGCTGATAATAAAGACATTCTTGATGTTTTGCAGCAGGTGAAAGTTAACATTCCTCTCTTGAGTGTGATTAAGCAATTTCCAGCCTACGCCAAGTTCTTGAAGGATCTCTGCACGGTCAAGAGGAAGCATAATGTGCAGAAAAAAGCATTCCTCACGGAACAGGTAAGTGCTATTCTTTTCTTTTTTTTGAAACTGGAAATTGAATTGATTAATGAATAGAGTTTACATAGTTAGCCTACTCTTGAAGTTTATGAATAATTTCAATTGGAGGATTTAACAGCCAAACACCACTCATTCTTTGAGTTCTAGCTAATTTAGAAAGACATTCGGCTACTTTATTTTTTTCTTTTGGAACATAAGAGAATTTTCAAAAGACATTACTACAAAGTAAAATTTTTATGTATAAAATTAAATTATGTAATCTCCAATCGATATTCAGAGTATCGCCATTGACAGCATCCGCTACAAGCTTAACGTCCAGCTCAAAAACCACCTTTTCTAGATTCTTTTCTGATGCCCATTTCATTGCTTCCCATAAAGCTTTGCTATCAGCTTTCTCCGGACTTGATACTGCAGCTAAGTAGATGCATTTCGTGCCTTGGTGCGTACCTGCAAAATTACGACAGATCACTCCAATGCCTCCAAATTTATTAGACGCAAAATAAGAACCATCAGAATTAATTTTAAGATAATCTGTAGCAGGGACTGCTAGTGTTGATTAATTCTATTATGAGGTGCATGAAGCATGGGGTTAGTTACTGGCTTCTTTTCAAGAACTGCAAATTCCCTTCTGCAATTTTGAATAATAACTTCAGGAGTAATGTTGGCCCCTTTGAAAACTTTATCACACCTAGCAGTCCAGATGGACTAAGCAATAATTGCCAGCTTGCAAATTTCTGCTTCTTGAATCTGCATGTTTATAAGTTTGTCAAACCAATCACAAATCCAAGTTGCTAGTGTGTTCCCCTGTAATATATGAATTCCACTGACTGCAAACCACACTGCTTTAGATAAGGGACAATCTAGAATGATATGACTGGCAGATTCCAGGTCATGAGAGCAAAAAGGGCAGCCATAATCATCATCTTGAATGACCTCTATCAATTTTTCTTTAGTTGGCAATATATCCTTCACACATTTCCACAAAAATTGCTTTTTTCTTGACAAAATAGGTAATCTCCAAAGTTTTTAAAAGATTCTTTGCATCCTTATACCCACAGAAGTATCTCCATTTCTATCTTTTAGCATTTTGTTATAGGCTGACTTTATTGTGAAATTTCCACTTTTCTTAAGAGTCCTTACTAGCCTATCTTCATGGTAAATGTGAATGGAGATATTAAGGATTAAAGATGCAGTATGTGGTTCAAATAGAGCAAGGATTAAGCTTGTATTCCAACCTTCACTACTGGTAGAAAACAGTTGGTGCAGAAAAGTGTAATCTTGAGCATTAGTAAAACCTGACTTAGGAGTTGGTGGATTTTCCAGTTCTGGTATCCATCTATAATGCCATATCAATATTTTCTGACAATTTCCAACACTCCAACAGCTATACCTTTTGATGAAGTGAAATTCAGAGCTGATGCTTTTCCATGACCATATGGAATTGTCTGAATATGTGATGTTAAAGACTTGACCATCTTGAAAATATTTTGCTTGGAGAGAGGGAGCACAGATAGAAGTATTATCAGTACATAATCTCCATGCACACTTTGCAAGGATAGCTCTGTTGAATAAATGAAGATCCCTTAATCCTAGACCTCCTTCTTCTTTAAAATTGTTGACATTTCTCCAACTTATTAGATGTTTACCTTTGTTTGTCTTCTTGTTTCTCCAAAAAAATTGTTGGATAGAGTTGAACTGATTAATGGTTGTATCAGGTAACTTAAAACAGATCATATGGTGGACTGGGACCGCATTAGTCACATGTTTAATCATAACTGATCTTCTTGCTTCTGAAAAGTTAGAACCATTCCATCTTGAAAGCCTAGTTTCCATCTTGGATACCAGTGAGGAGAAAGGGGTCTTCTTTTTTCTTCTTACAAAAAATGGGAGACCAACGTATTTTTCTTCTTCAATATTCATTTGCCTGACTTGAAGAACACCACTTATTAGTTGACAAGAATGTGGGTTCATATTGTTACTGAAATATACAGCAGATTTGTGAAAATTGATAAGTTGTCTAGAGCAAACACTAAAATCATCAATCAACTGAAGTAGCTTGTTAGTCCGCACTTCATTAGCTTTACAAAAGAGTAAGCAATCATATGCAAATAACAAATGGTTGATCTTGGGAGCATTTCGTGAGATTTTCATACCTGTTAACATATTCATGTTTTCAAGATGATTCAATTGTCTAGAAAAAGCTTCCATTGCAAGGATAAAAAGGTAAGGAGATAAAGGATCTCCTTGCCTAATTCCTCTTGTACGTTTGAAAGCAGCAGAAGGTGAGCCATTAATCATGATTTCAACTTGAGTGGTGCTGATGCACTGCATTATAAGATGACAAAATTTATTGCAGAATCCAAATTTCCTGAGAACCTCCATTAGAAAAGTCCACTCAAGCCTGTCAAATGCCTTAGACATGTCCATCTTGAGAGCAAGATGGCATGTTCTCCCCCTTTTTCTTTTCATTGCTTTTACAAGTTCTTGTACTAAGCAGACATTTTCAGATATTAATCTACCAGGCACATAAGCAGACTGCATAGGAGATATGATGTTTACCATGTGTTTCTTGAGTCTTAATGCAATTATTTTAGATATGAGTTTATAAATTGTGTTGCAAAGGGCAATGGGCCTGAAATCCTCCGGCTTATGAGCTGTAGTAGTATTGGGAATCAAAGTAATTCTGGTGATATTGAGTTCTTCAAAAGAAAACCAGAACTAAACAAAGATTGCACTGTTTTACAAACATCCTCTTGAACAATTGGCCATTGAGATTGATAGAAACCGGGAGGAAAACCATCAGGTCTTGGAGAGGTCCATGGATCCATTAACTTTAAAATTTTCATCCATTAATTTTTGATCTGGAGAGGTCCATGGATCAAAAATATCTTGATTAGAAGGAATTGAAACTAAAGCATCATTGTCTTTCTCTGTGATACATGAAGGAATGTGCTGGAGAAAATTTTCACTATCTCCAGGATTTGAAGTAGTGCTCATTTTTTTGAAGTGAGCAACAAGTAAATCTTGAATGGTGCTTCTATATTGACACCATGATCCATCTGGGGATTGCAAGGAATCTATTATGTTCCTAACTCTTCTTTGATTAGCTCTGATGTGGAAGAATTTGGAGTTTTTGTCCATGTCATTGTAGAAATGGTCTTTATACTTCTGTCTGTTTGAAGAAGCTTGTATTTCATTCAAGGCATCAATCTGCTTTTCAATTTGAAGAACCTTCTCAGTATTAATACCTTGGAGATCTGTTGCTTGCAGTTGAGACAGTTGTTCTTGAAGGACAATAATATTATTCTGAATCTGACCAAACATATTTTTACTCCATTTAGATAAGATGTGTCTAGTGTTAGACAACTTTTCATTCATGAAAAAAGCTGCAGAACATGTATTGTTAGAAACCCAAGCATTTCTAATTTCATTAATACAAGAATCATTCTCTATCAAGTGCTCAAAAATTTTCCATGTTTTACCTGAAGAATTGTAGCTAGTGTACAAAGACAAGAGTATGGGAGCATGATCTGAACCCTTTATGGGAAGATGAGTTAATTTAAAATCAGGAAACAAAGAAACCAATCTCTATTCACTAAAGATCTATCTAATCTGGATTTAATTCTACCAGTACCATGACTATTGCTAGTCCAGGTATAAGTATTTCCACTGAAACCCAAATCATGGAGATCAGCTTCTTTAATATGTTCTAGAACTTCATCTTGAGTAGTATTAGTATTGGTGTTTCTTTCAGAAGTTTCCATAGTGATATTAAGGTCCACTATAAGGACCCAAGGTATTTTTACCACTTTACTAAAGTTTTTTATGTAATCCCATTGAGCTGGTTGATCCTCTTTGTAAGGAGTGCCATAAACACGGGAAATGAACCACTCACCTTTGGAAGGATCATTAGTGATCAAAGCATGGAACATATTTGAAGAGGAGTTAACTATTTCAAGGGAGAAACCATCTTTCCATAAAAGAACAATGCCACCAGCTTGACCAATAGAAGGAACAAAAGATATATTAGGCATATTAAGAAACTTAGTTAGATTTTGAATCCTATTATCATTGATCTTGGTTTCTGATAAAAAGATAATATCAGGGGAATGAATTTTGTTCACGTGAAACAGATGTTCTCTAGTTTCTTTACCTAGAAATCCTTGGCAGTTCCAGCTCAAAATTTTCATGTTGTAAGTGTTTAAAAAGCAACTAAACTTGATACTCAAGTAATTGTACGGAAGAGAAGTATGAAACAAAACAAATACGTAATGAGATTGATTTTGAAAACTAGACTGATAATGAAAAAAAACTATTAGCAATGAGAATTTGTATTGCCAATTTTTGAGTGGCCTCATTCATCTCATGAGAAGGCTCCTCTATTTCCTTAGCTCCATCCTCAATCAGGTCATGCTCCATTTAATATGCCCCTGCTGCAAGAGGATTTTTACCAGTATTATTTTCCATGTTGTTGCCTTCCATTAGAGCTAAGTCTTGTTCATCAGTTCTAGATCTTTTGTTTCCCCTATTATCCCCATCTTCATTAGCTTCTTCAATCTGCTGACGGCTAGCTTCAGCGATAAGTTGGATCAGGAGGTACAGATCTTCAATGATTTCTACTCCATAAGCTGAAGCCAGTTCATGAATATAGGCTATGTATTCCTCATTAGTGTACCTCCTTATTATGAGCTCATCAACTATTATTTCACATTCTTCGTCCTTGTGATCTATAGTGAAGCATTTGGGACAAAGAGAGTGAGGTTGCTTTTCCCAGTGAAAACAAATCCATGTTACACCAGATGCATTGTTCCACCATCCTCCTCTGTGAAAAGGTTTAGATAAGTCTATTTTGATTCTAGCATTGATAGTGCTACCATAGACTTGAGTAACATCTTTCGGATATGTCGAAACTTTTAATCCTAGTTCTTCAATGGCTTCATCCACAATTTCCTTGGAATGATGCTCGAGTAAGAGGTTTTTGAATTGCACATCCCATTCTTGATGAGAGAAAACATAACTTTCGACTGGAATAGTCGCATCATATTTTAGCAGATTCAAGTGACATTTCTTCGCTTTCCAAGGGCTTTTTTTGAGAATAGTATTCATAACCTCTACAGTGTGGAACTTGAAGAGGTATATGTTCCTGCCAATAGCTCTTACTTCTTTTGTTCTGTACTTGTTCCAAAATTTTTGAACTTCTTTCCTTATAACATCAGGATCAAAGATATATTTTGAAAAAAGCTTTCCAATAAGAGTAGTGATATGATCCTCAGCTACCTTGACAAAAGATGATTTAGTACCTACTGCTCTATGCATCTGTCTAGCACATATGTCTCTTATATGAATGTTTTTCATTTTTCCAGTGATAGAGGTGATTTGATTGTTTGAAGACGACGTCATTTGAGCTTCAAAAATGTTGATGTTTGAAGGAATTGATATGAAAGGGGTTAGGTAGAAGGTATTTTCTAGGGTTGAAGCAAATCTGATATATATGATGAAATTATAACTAAAATAGGTATAATTAGTTATACCAGAATTATTCTCTCCTTTAAGATTGTTAATGAGGATAATTTTACTGAGGTATGAGTATATCTTATAAACAGAAAGTTGACTATCTTCTGAGTAGATTGCGGTTGAGTTATATATCTCCTTCCATTACGGAGAGAAATAGGGGCAAAGTTGAACTTTTTGAAATTCAAAATTTCCAGATGCAGAATATGAGTTGATCCTACCGATTTGAAAAAATTAAGATCGCTAGCGACATTTGAATCATAAACATGATAAAGAAAATAATACTGATTCATACTGGTAAAAACCTCTTCAACATTTGAGGCTTGAAATACTGCTGGATAAGTTGATGAAAAGTTGATTATTGATTGTAACAATAGAGTTACAAGGAGGAGACCTTTACAGAGTGAGGTCCAAAATTGAATGCTTCTCATGATTTGATGAACATAAAGGCCAAAAAATTAGCAAACAATCAACATGTTAAACGAACAGAAAGGAATAGGCAATAAACTTGAAGAAGAATCAAAGAAACAAAAACAGAATGGAAACAACTAGATTTAAAAAACTAAAACAATCAAAGAAAGTTATCTCTTTATCTACAATCTACCCATCCCCTTCATAGCACGAAAATATTTTTGCCCCGGGTAAGTGCTATTCTTAAACACAACACTCCTCCCAAATATAAAGATCCGGGATGCCCTACTATTTCTTGTATAATAGGGGATTTCATGATCAAACAAGCACTTCTGGATTTGGGAACTAGTGTAAACCTCATACCTTTCTCGGTTTATGAACAGTTGGGCTTAGGTGAATTAAAACCCACCACAGTCACTCTACAACTTGCTGACAGATCAGTTAAAGTACCGAGAGGGATAGTTGAGAATGTGTTAATTCAAATCGATAAATTTTACTATCCGGTGGATTTTATAGTTTTGGATACTCAACCTGTAGCTAATGCTAGTAAAGAAATACCTGTCATTTTAGGTCGTCCTTTTCTTGCAACTGCAAATGCCTTGATTAATTGTCGAACTGGAATAATGAATATTTCATTTGGAAATATGACTGTTGAGTTGAACATATTTGATGCATGTAAAGATCCAGGTGGTAGAGATGATATTCATGAAGTTAATATGATTAAGACACATGTGCAGGAAAAAGCATCTCATCTAGAAGCTAAGGTTCCTTTAGAATGTTGTTTTCCTAATCTATGGGGTTTCGATGAGGATGGATACATTGAAGAAGTTAATTCTTTGCTGAATTCATCCTTGTTACTAGACACGGATAAGTTTCAGTCTAGATTTGAGTCGCTTCAAATCAGTGAGACTGAGCCATTGTCTCCATCCGTAAAATTCCAAAGCCTAACCTTAATCCTCTTCCTAGTGAACTGAATTATGACGTTTTAGGTCAAAATGAAGATGTTCAAGTTTTCATACCATCTGAACTTAATGAGAAACATAAAACAATGCATTCACATGTTGTTAAGAAGCATATACGTGCCGCAGAATGGAGTATTGCAGATATGAAAGGAATTGATCCTAGTATTTGTGCACATAGGAAGTCATAGCTCAATGAGCTTCGTCGGATCAGAAATGAGGGTGATACGAACTGTAAATGTAAAATGAAAATGTTTCTTTATAAGCATGCTATTAGGGAAATAGTTGAATCAGTTCTTTGCTACAATTCTAATTTGCATTTGTTTTCTGATAAGCTCAAGTCACGATGGAAAGACCCTTTTAATGTTAAAAATGAATTTCGTGATGGTACTGTTGACATTCAAAATCCTAATGACAACAACATCTTCAAGGTTAATGTGCAGCTTTTGAAGCCATTTTTGGAACTTGTGAATCCAGAAGTCGATACCACGACTCTAGAGGATCCTTCTTATGGTTGATTGGCTGTGTTTTGCAGATGTCTGGATGGAGACATAAAATTCAGTGCTTTAGAGAGACAACCCTCTTCTGACGTGTTTGTGGGTATCATAGCTGGAAGCCCTCACAAGAAAAAACTCGTCCTCTTGTGCGAGCTTGAGGTTTAAAGTCTTGTTGCATGAGCTAAATGCAATCGAACTGACCTGCGACAGTGGTAAAATAATATAGTTTTATTTTAATTTCTTTCTTATCTTTATCATGAATGATATGTTTGTGCATGAATGATTACCTGCCACATTGGGGACAATGTAGAAATTAGGTTGGGGTGGGGTAAATTAAATCCATGTTTTTCTGATTATCAGGTCTACATTTTCAGGTTTCATTGTTTGCTTGTACATTTTAATGCTTACAAAAAAAAAGTGAAAATTTTATATGATAAGATCATCTGTTTAGCGGATTCGTTTAGCTGTTTAGCGGACGCCTTTAATCTAGATGTTTAGCGGATTTGTCTTGCTTAGCAGACATTGCTCAATCATTGTTTAGTGGTTCCGTCTAGATGATTAGCAGACGTCTCTCCATATCCAGCTGTGTAGCAGATATAGTTTTCTTGTTTTTCTTGGGACTAGCAAAATGTAAGTGTGGGGGAGTTTGATAAGCACGTATGTGCTACAATTTTTACACCCATATTTACACTAGTTAGGTTTCGTTTATTGGCTAATAATACTGTTTTAATTCATTTACATGAATTACAAGTATAGTCTGTTTACCTAGGGAATAATGGCTAAATGAGGAGCTAAATGACGTTTGCGACAATATAGCTCTAAGAGCAACTGCAGTGGACGAGTAAATCCAAATATTTGGTCCAGTGGGCTGGCGCAGTGGGATGGACTATCGATCAAAATTTGATCAAAGAGTAAAAACCATACCAAATTTGGTCGGCGACCAAGACCAAACCAAAATATAGTCAGGCGTTTATATAATCTCCGCCTACACCACGGACGTTGATATAGTCTACGCCACTCATCAGGCACTCGTATAGTTAACGCCCAACGAACAGGCGTTGGTAAAATGTACGCCTGGATGGGGCGTTGGTTAAATGTATGCCCCGTCGGGCGTACGTAAAGTTAACGCGGGCAACAGGTGTTTATATAGTCAACGCCTAAAGTTTTAAAACTTTAGGAAATTTGCTTGGGGCGTTGTCTTTATCAACGCCCCATTTTTCTTTTTTTTTTCTTTTTTTTATTTTTGAACCCGGGCGAACGTATAATCTCCGTCCTACACACCAGGCGTTGCTATAGTTCACGCCCCATACCAGGCGTTATCTTTATCAACGCCCATACCAGGCGTTATCTTTATCAACGCCCCATGCCAGGCGTAATCTTTATCTACGCTGGACGATGAAGCGGACTTTATATCAACGCGCGACCAAATTTACTCGTCACCCGCTACGCCACAAGACGGACTAAACCCAAATTTGGTCTTTTTTTTTAGTCTTTGGTCTTTAGTTATACTCGCACCACTGTGGACGCTCTAAGAGCGACTGCAATGGTACGACTAAACTCAAAGATCAAAGACTAAAAAAAAAGACTAAATATGAGTTTAATTTGTATTGTGACGTTATGAGGAGAAGACCAAATTTGGTCGCGCGTAAAACAGTTTTACGCATGAAGACGGGCGGAAGTATTAGTTACGTTTCATTTCTGGGCGGAATTATAAATTACGTTTCAAACGGGCGTAAATATAAATCACGTTTGTTATCAAGCGTAAATAAAAATTACGTTTGGTAAGGGGCGGAATCTTAAATTCCGCCCGTTGATCAGACGGATTCCAAATGACCGCTCGAAGAAACGTAAATATAAATTCCGTCCGAGTTAAACACGGTCACACAGCACGTGTGAGATCAGACGGGCGGAATTTTTGTGTCCGCGTGATGAGTTGTACGGACGGACTTCTTCTGTCCGCGTGATGAATTTGTCAGGCGTAAAAAATTATTACGCCTGAGACGGGCGTAACCAAAATTTCCGTTTCATTAGGGTTTAGGGTTATGGCGTACTCTCCTGTCCGTCCGATCAAATCGGGCGTAATCTTAATGAACCGCACCTTCCACCAATACTGCCTCTCCTTCCCAACCACAACCCATCTCTTCTACACGAGGCTTCTTCTTCTCAGTTCATTTTCTTCCACAGTTCATATTCTTACACAGTTCATATTCTTGTTTGCTTCACGGCTCCTCTTCAGTTCATATTCTTCTTCTCCATTCCCATCTACCAACCGTACAGATACCCTAAAAACTCCACAAAAACCCTAAAAACTCCATTATAAGGTATGTATTTTCTACTTTCTTTATTCAATTTGTGTAATAATAATATCATGTATTGTATTTTTTGTTCGAATTTATTTCAATTTGTGTAATAATATGCGCAGGTAATGTATTTTTTGTTCGAATTTATTTAGGGTTTTTACGTTGAAAATTGAATCATACTTTATTACTAATTGGATATTCATATTGGGTTAATCAAATCTTATTAAAATTGGGTTAATCGTAATTTAATTTAATTTTTTTTTTATTTAATAGTTATAAATATTAATAATTGGATAATTATTTTTTGTTAATTTAGTTACGTGATTTAATTTAATATATTTTTTTGTTAATTTAATTTCGTAATTTAATTTATTTTTTTGTTAATTATAAATAGTTATAAATATAGTTAATTGGATAATTATTTTTTGTTAATTTAGTTACGTGATTTAATTTAATTTATCTTTTTGTTAATTTAGTTTCGTATTTTAATTGAATTTTTTGTTAATTATAAATATTTATAAATATAGTTAATTGGATAATTATTTTTTTGGTTAAATTTATGTTTATGGAATTTTATGATGTTGAAATTTTGTTCGGTTAAATTTATGTCTATTATGGTTCGTGGATTGGTCTTTTAATTATGAAATTGTATTTAACATGTTTGTGCGTAGAATGAACAAGTTTATATCGAGGTTTAGTGGTCGCCAAAAGACCAACAAGAGACAAAAATCTACCGAAGCTGATTACAACTTAATCTCTACCGGTCAAATTGAGGAGGTCGACGTCCCCGGGTTAGGGAGGTTTCCTATAGTGGAAGATGATAAGCCGCACGCTACTGAAGACATTACATTTTCAGACGCACCAACATTTAAGTTTAAACATCGTGGATGTCTGGCATCGGTAATTCATTATTATAAATTTATTTCAATACATTGTCCTAGAGTTAAATATTTGATTGAAAAAGCGGGGTGGGAAAAATTGTTGAACATAGAGTGTAACGTTACCCAATATGCCGTTGTTGATTATATTGTTGAGAGGTTTTGGGATACAACCAACACGTTCCATTTTCCATTTGGTGAGATGGGGTTCACGCCATTAGATTGGGTCATGTTAACTGGACTGAGTATCGGTGATGGTTATGTAGTTCCGTATGATTCGAGCCTATACCAATTTGACTATGTCCGTGAGAAGATTTTTCCGGATATCACACAGGGAACAAGAGGCGCGTCGTGGATATCAAACTCAATTACAATTACATATTTAAGCTCATACTTCAAAGAAGATAAGTTGGTGGCGGCTAATGAAGATTCTCTCCTCGCCCATAGAATAGCAATTGCCTTTTTTATGTATGTTTTGGGTCAATTTTTCTTTCCTAATGCAAAGAACTATATTGATGCTGGATGGTTAGCTGCTTTCGAAGAAATTGATAAAATACAAGACCTTGACTGGGGCGGTAGTGCCTTTTCGAGATTGTATGCAGGTCTCCGACAAGCTTGTAGGAAACAACAGAAGGCACTAAGCGGGCCCTTCCAAATATTAGAGGTATTTTGGTAATCGATTTTATTTTAATTTTCAACGTAAAGTATATTTTCATTTAAGTTTATTTCCTTGGATATATTAATTTGATTCATTAATTTTATGGACTAGTTTTGGGGGTATGAATACCTAGGCATATGTCGACCAGACATCTCAATGAACGGTAATGAACAAAAATGGCCTGTAATTTCCAAATGGAATGGAAGGAGGTGTCAGAATGATATTATTCGTTGTAGGATTTTACTGAATCAGCTGACGATTGACCAAGTGACATGGCACCCATGGGAATCATACACCGACGTCCTCAGTTCTGAGATGGGAAAGTCTGCTAGGAAGCTGTCGGACTCGAGATGGATATTTTCTTGGAATGGCGTTGTGAGTTAGACATGATTTTTTATATTATATCATTAATATTAATCGTCAATAACATAGTTTTTTATTTTTCGTTATTTATCTAATTAATAACGTACTCACTACAATTATATTCCTTTTTTGGTTATACAGCATAATGTTTATTTAGGAGAAAGATGTTGGAGGCAAAACCATCCCTCGTTTGCTGTTCCCATGAGACTACATGTAATTATTGGGCATTTGGGTGATGACCAAGCAAAACTCCTGCTAGCGGACGGTTTTGTTGATGCAACCGAGGTGGTGCAAGTTGTGCAGTATGAAGTATATTTAGAGTATTGGAAAAAGGTTACTAATTTCAGAAAATATGTGACACATCCTGATTGGGAGGTCCAAACATTTGGGTACAGCGGTGACTTCTATTCTACCGAACTTGGAAAACCAGATGAACATGTTCTTATTCCACCGCAACAACAATTATCGCCCGTAAGTGTTCGTTCAACTTTACATTGCTTATTTTAAAAAAAAAAAAAAAATCTCATCTATCTCATTTTTTCATGACAGGGCGATAGTTATGCATTATTCCAAGAATATGCTGATTTTACTAAACAATTTCGAGATTTTACATTACGAGAAACGAAAGATAGGATGGAGTGTCTATTAGCGAAAGATGAACTTATAGGAAACCAGAATAATAAGATCACGGAATTGGAGTATCAACTGTCTCTTTTCCGAACGCCACACACCATCCAACCTTCCATTGGATTCGGCGCCTTTTCCCCCACATTGCCCCCACAAGTGTGGAGTTCTATGAGTCAAGGATCATCTTCAACGTCCTCGGTCAGGCCCATTCCGAGAACGGCTTTTATCCCACCGCGATCGGCAACTCCGGATACGGGAAATGTTTAGCCGGTGATGACTATTTATATGGTTTAGCTTTGAATTTATTATGTTATTTATCTTTGTTATGTGTAGTCATACTAGACATTTATTATGTTATTTATCTTTGTTATGTGTAGTCCGTGAGTAGTCATTTCAATAGGCAATCAAATTTCAGCGAGTAGTCATTTCAATAGGCAATCAAATTTCAGCGAGTAGTCATTTCAATAGGCAATCAAATTTCAGCGAGTAGTCAGTTCAATAATTTATCAAATTTCACCGACTAGTCATTTCAATACGACAAACACCTCACTGACAAACAGTTTACAAAATTTGTCAAATACTTTATGTTATTTTATTTATTAAAGTAAGATGTTACAAAATGGAAGCATGTGATCTCCGTCACTCACTCTATAAATACCAACACACCTCTTTTTACAATCACACACTTATTCTGATTCGCATAGAATATGGAAGCATATGAGAATACCGCTCACTATTGTTCTTCTGTTTCATCTTCTTCTTCTTCTTCTAATAGTAGTTTTTATTCCTCGGATGATGATTCAATAGCAATTATGCAAAATAACATGGCCGTTAGTATGGGAGTTCTTGTTACCAATTCTAAATGGCCTCAAACTCGTATCAAAATACCAAGAGATCGTGAGACTGGTGCTGAACTTCTGTGGAACGACTATTTTTCTCCGTATCCAAACCAACCACCTAATGTTTTTCGCAGAAGATTCAGGATGCGTCGACAATTGTTTAACAGAATAGTGGAAGGTGTTACAGCCGAAGACAGATATTTTGTGCAAAGGCCCGATGCGTGTGGAGTTTTAGGATTAAACCCTCATCAAAAAGTAACTGCAGCGGTGCGAATGTTAGCTTATGGATGTGCGGCAGATGCAATAGACGAGTACTTACGCATAGGCGAAACCACGGTGTTGGAAGCAACTCGGAGGTTCTGCAAGTCGATTGTCAATGTGTATGGGAAAGAATATTTGCGTGAACCTACGGCTGGTGATGTTGAGTTGTTGCTCAACCAAAACAAAGATAGAGGATTTCCAGGGATGATAGGTAGCCTAGATTGCATGCATTGGAAATGGGATAAATGTCCGTCTGCCGAATCAGGGGCTTACACCGCGTATAAAGGGAGCGAAAGTATCGTGTTGGAGGCGGTGGTGTCGTATGATCTATGGTTTTGGCATGCATTTTTTGGTATGCCAGGCTCTAACAACGATATTAATGTGATGAACCGTTCATATGTTTTTCGAAGTCTGGTCACGGGAAAAGCACCACCGGTGAACTATGTGGTAAACGGTCATTCTTATGACATGCCGTATTATCTAGGTGATGGAATATATCCAGAAATTGCTACTATTATTATGGCGTTTAAACATCCGCTTGGTAGGAAAAAAGAGATTTTCAGCGATGCAAGAGGGTGCAAGAAAAGACGTAGAGCGGGGATTTGGTGTACTTCAACAACAGTTTGGAATCATCAAACAACCTGCTAGAATGTGGAATCCAGATGTGCTTGCCTATATCATGAAAACGTGTATTATCTTACATAATATGATAGTCGAGGATGAGCGTCTACCCGGTGAATGGCCACATGTTTATGATCATCGTAGCAACCCGACACCGGTTAATATATTAAGAGGCAACAGTGAGGAGTTTTCCCAAATTAGAGCTGAGCAACGCCGACGTCATATGCGCAGCAAAGATAGGCATATTCGCTTGCGCGATGACTTAATCGAACATATATGGGCAGAATATGGGAATTAAAAGGTTGGAGACGAGGAAAAATATTGAATTAAATGTTGTTTCCCATATGAAAAAATTATGTGATTTTATTTTAACGAATAATTTCGAAGAAATGTATTAACTCTATTTCATATACTCATCACTTGGTAAATTAAAGTAAGATGTTACAAAATAAGTTAAAGTTGATTAAATTAAATGAAGATAAAATTAAATCCCAAATATTACATTAATACGACTAATGACAAAATTAATACATATTAAAACGTAAATAAACTACTAAAACTATTATCACTTATTATTAGACTTAATACTTAAGGTTCGAACTATCCCGTTTTGACGATTATAATTGGCTCCTTTTGTCCCGTACTATTAAAGCCTTTCGAAGTTCGAAGTACTCCTTTTGTACATGATCCAATTTGGAAAGATCCATCATCATGATGCGAAATTCATCGTCTGCGACCTCCTTGGCTATTTTAGCCGCATGCTCAGCTTGTTTTTGTGCAAACTCGGCCTTTTTTTGTTCCATCTTGAATCTTGATTGTTCCCGGTAATGAGAATTGAAATTTTCTTGCTGTGTAATAATTATTCCCATCAATTCCTCTTGGCTGTTGGATTTCTCTCGCCCGGTTTTCTTCAATCGTTTAGCTGCTTTTTTTCCCATCTGACGAAGGTATGTATTCTCTATGTCTCCTTTATCTGTGTCGTTACCGGACTCGACTTGAGTGCCATCTTCCTCGGTATTCACGCTACTATCCAAATCGTGCGTCGTATCAAAAACAAAAGTCGATCGACGATTATATTTTATATTTTCTATGACAATTGGGTAGCACTCTTCGTGCCTAAATTTTCTTCCATGATTGCATTCCTTAAACCGTTTGTTTACTTCTTCGAGCTGTTAATGTTTTTAAAAACAATTAGGTTCATGGGCATCTCAATATTAGAAAATAATTGTTTCAAAACAGAGAGAATACTCACGGTCATTTCCGGACCCCATCCCGTATGATATTCACCTTCCACTTCCGCCTGTTTTGCCGAAAACAACGCCACTTCTTTACTTATTCCCTGAAATCGTTTTTGCCAGGAACTCCAAGACCGCTCTGGTTTATCCGGTAAATGAGCTTCAATATCATCCTTGATACGAGTCCACAACGCAATCTCTGATTGATCGGCTCCAACGCCGGGATCTTGAGATATTGATAAATGAATTTTACACATCGTGACATCTTCGATTGTCGTAAAATTTGGACCTCTTGCTATTCGTGGTGTTGACATTAAAAACGATTCGATGAAAATTTTCAAAATGATTTGAAATATGGAAAACTATTTTTTCTTCCTGATACTATTTTTTTCTTGCCGAATACAAATGAATGATATGAAAATGTGAAAGGAATTCATCTGGTATATATAGGTATAAAATAAACCCGTTATTAACATTCAATTTCAACGTTCGAAAGATATAAATATCTTACCAACGGTCAAAATCTGCTACGCAATCCAACGCCAACGTTCGAAAAATTTATCATTCTAACGTTCGAAAATTTCATTTCATGTTTCATAATTTTTCTCAGGCGTAAAAAAAAGTCCGTTTGGGAGGGGCGGAATTTTGGTGTCCGCCCCAGACAGGCGGAAATTTCGTGTCCGCCCCAGACAGGCGGAAATCTGGTGTCCGCCCCAGACAGGCGGAAATTTGGTGTCCGCCTGGCAACGTGCGGAATTCTTCTGTCCGTCTCATCAGGCGTAAATTTATGTTACGCCCGCAACAAACGTAAATTTAAATTACGCCCCACCAACATACGTAAATTTGGTTTACGCCCGTTAACAAGCGTAAATTTATGTTACGCCCAGCATCAAACGTACTTTAAGTTTACGCCCGACTATATCAGAATTTGGGATTTGGTCGCGACCATATTTGGTCTGGAATTTGATCTTTGGTCCAAATTTGATCTTTACTCCGTCCCACTGTGTTAGGATCTCATCCCATAAATTTGGTTATACTCGCCCACTGTGGATGCTCTAAGGCACCTAAATCATCTGATGACCAGAGAGGCCACTGTACCGGAACTAAGAAATTATTTTCTTTGCCGTGCGTGTGAGCTGCACTAGTGGGCCAAGGAGGTGGACATGGCATCATTTCCACCACATTTTATTTCATATCAGAACAAGAAAAGAAAAGAAAAGAAAGCCATTTCTTATCAAAGGTGATGTTCTTGTCTGTAGAAACAACTTAGGGAAAAAATACATTTCAAGTCTTCAATCAAGAAGTTGCGGTTATTTTCTACTTCAACCGAGATGGAGTCTTTAGGGATTGATACAAATCTATGGGGTTTGTTGTGAACAGAAGTCGTTAACAGAGAAACTTTGAACATTCAAATCTAGGTCGTGATATTGGTTTGTTGTGGTTGAAATGGAAATTGTGGGGTTCCTACATAGTCCGTAATTGGGTGCAATTTAAAGCTCTCAAGAAGAATTAAAAGTAGAGGTGGCCTTCTACAACAGAAACATCAACAAATTCCTGGGGATTTGTTGTCCAATCGAGTTCAGTTGATGAGAGAAGCGAAGAGATGAGGGTACTGTTGTATTCGGGTTCGATTTCTCCTCTCGTATTCAGATGCTTCAAGGATTGGAACTTAGAAAAACAGATGGGTTTGATGTTTCGTAACAGCAAAACATGGAATTGAAGATTAAGATCAGTACATCATCAGCAGATCTACGGGGTTTGTTATTGCTTGAAACTGGACATGAATGGAGGTGGTTGAGCATCTACAGGAAGTAATGGTATTGTTCTAGTCTTGGTGGTGTTCTGTGATTCAAGTTAGAGTTGCTGCTATCGATTCGTAGTTGTGCACGAGAAGTTAAGCAACAGATTTTGGGGGATTTTGAAGGTAATTGAAATTTGGGTTCTGATGGGATTTCCTAGTGCTTTAGTGTCGATTGCAGACAATGGGTTTGAAGACTTCTACAACAGCAACGAAAAGGGGTATTAAGTGATTCCGGTGGTTGAAAGTAAAGGTGTCTGTGATGGGTTCTCACTCAATCTTGGCGTTGGTTCAAGTTCTCTAACCAATGGGTTAATTTCAGTTGAAGCTGGTGGTTGTATGCAAATCTTCAGATGTGAATGGACACAAATGTAAATGGAGATGGAATACAAGGATTTCGGTTGCGAACAAGGAGATGCAAATAGTGGTGTGGGTGTTGCTTCAAAGAAGTGGGTTTGTGGTTGTAGGCAATGGAGAAGGGCTATGCTGGTTGCTGTTGATGGGGAGTTTTGGTTGGTGTTTACATTGACTGAATTGTGAGAAATTACAGGAAGAGCGTTGTTTCTATCGATTCAAATACATGTACTTGATTTCAGCTATTGTAGGCCTGAAAATAGGGTTGAATCCAGACTACAAATCAGAGAACAAGTCACGAAAGTGGTGTATAAAAGGGAAGCTGAATGAACCAGGAAGGTACGATTGAATACTGTAATCTTAATTTCCTTTTGCTTTCTACTTTGTTTTCTCACTTCTTTTTAGTTCTCTTGTGTGTTAGAGTTATTCATTCAATACTTTCTATGGCTTTCTACACAACTATGAGAAGCTAAACCCCTCTCTGCCAAGAAAAGAGGGGAAACTTAATGGGTTCAACGTTCTTAAGTTATCATCAATAAATCATTTTAATGCTTAATCCATTTCATATTTGTTTGATTGTTGTTTTGTGTTGAGTGTGTCTATAAACTTCTTAGATTTAGTGTGATTTCCGGATACGTTGAATGCTATGAAATCCCTGTGACACTTCTCAATTGGGCTTTGTATTTAGAACATAATATAAATCTTATGTAATGGTATTTTAGTTGCACTCATAGTTATATTTGTCGTATCTTCCGGGTAGAGCAGATTACTATCCGTCTCTATTCGAGTTATCAATTGATGATATAAGAACTTGAAGGCCATTAGGTGGAACCTTGTGTCTTGGTAGATTTACAACATTTATTCCTTTCTTTTATAATTATTTTCTGCTGCATTTTGCAACTCAATTACAAATCATTATTGCTTTGCTAAACAATTTTTTTTGAGCACCAACAATCTCCGTGGTTCGAACACGATTATATTACACTTCTTTATCTTTGATACTCTGAAAAGAGTGATCACTTGTCTTTGGTTGATGAATGTTGTTCAGATTATGTTAATCTTAACAAATCATTGATTACACAAAAGATCAAGGATATTGTGAAGAGAAGCAAAAGATATGTGAAACAGTGCTATCTCTCTGATGCTTCAGATGATTTAATACAAGAAGTAAAATCATGTTAGTTCGTCAATAACATGCATACTTCTGATGTTTGTATAGAAAATCCTGCTCTCACAGCAGAAACTTATATTAGCTCAAATTCTGATTCAGAATATGAGTCTGACACTTAGATTTTGGAATTCTTAGATAAAAATGAAGAAATTCAGCAAGAAAATCTTCAACTAAAGAATTTGTTGGAGAAACTTGAATCATCGTTTCAGGTGAAAAATCTTGAGATTGATAACCTTAAAAATGAATTCACCAGAACCCTATCTCTAAGAGAAAGAGAGATTCATACTCTTAAGTGTGACTTGCAAAAGTTATCTGGAAGTTCTGACAAGATCTCAGCAATGTTATTTGGTTAGAAGTCTTTTGGAAACACAAATGGTATAGGTTTCAAAAACAAGACTGTGAGCGTAAATAATTCCTTTGTTCCAGCCGGTTCTGGAAAGATGGATGTAGAACATTGTGATAAACAGAAAGTCAATCGCCAGAACAAATATTCCACACTAATTTGCTTTTTTTGTGGAAACGCGAATCATGTTCAAAGTAAGTGTTGGAAATTCAAGAAGAACAACAAAAGAATCGCCAAGCTTCAGAATGATATGAAAAAGATGAATATAGCATTCGGTAACCACCAGGGATACTCAGATGCCAACAAGAAGTCTCGAAGAACCAGAGTCAGGCGAGGTAAGAAATCTTTTTATACAAAAAACCTTGGTATGCCACCCTGTGACACAAGAAGTGGGCATTATGCTCTTTCAGTTGCTACCTAGCTGTAGTAATGTTTTCATCCTCATTATTAACTTGAGAATATGAGGATTGCATCAAGGTTTCTCAAGTTTTGTGTAATTAATTTTCTTAAGTAAGGACATGTTAGACTAGTTTTGTGAAGAGAACATTTTCTTGTTAAAAGTGAATAATGGATCATGAACCGTGAGGAATTTTTAAAAGTGCCTATTAGAGTTTTGATTTTCCAGTGATTTATTTATATTCTTTTGAAATCAATATGCCCTTTACCCTCTTTCTTTGAAAGATACAAAATCATGGCTCCTGTAACCAGAGGTACCACAAAAAAGGATGCAGTGAAAGCAATTAAAGTGTATCTGTGTGAAGGGAATCTATTCCTCAAGGAAGAAAAAGGAGAAGTCTACAAAAGATGAAAAACTTTCTACCTCTAACTGTTTATAATCTGTTTTTAGCATGATAATAACTTTACGTCTATGGTGAAGGATCTCATAAGCAAAATACAAGATTTAAAATCTCAAATCATTTCATCTTTGAAAAAGATAGCTCACTACAAACAAAAGTTGGCTCTGACAAAGAGCACCTTGTGTGAACTAAAAACAGAGCTTAGTTAGTTAACAGGCATTTCTGAAGAATTGGAAGAATTGAATGATCCTATAATCGATGGATTTCTCAACAATGAAAATGAATTCTCGGTAGACTCCCTGATAAAGCTCTATGAAGTCTAGGAAACTTCTTATGAGAATTTATTCTTATGTTTAAGAAGGAGAACTAGGGTTTGGAATAGCAATTATTGTGATTACACATAGCTATTTCAACAATTTTCATCTTGCAATGTTTTTAGATTTATTTATTTAAATTATAAAGTTATTTGGAAGATGACTTTTGAAGTATTTAATCTTTTTGATTTCATATGTTGCAATTGCTTATGATATATATATATATATATTTATATATATATATATATATATATATATATATGTGTGTGTGTGTGTGTGTTTACGTTCGTCAACTGTGCTTATTCATATATGCTCAAAAGTTAAGTCTATTATGTCTTTATGCAAATATTGAGGAAAGATAAAATGAACTTTTGAAAAAAATTCCCAAGTATTGATCTTTCCCTGATCCACACTTATGTGAAAGTACTGTATGGCTCCGTAAGTTTTCTTATGTTGAGTGTTTCCGATTAAATTAATAAATAAGGTCTCCTTGTGGTTAATTTATTCGAGTTTATTGGATACAAATCCATGTGATTTGTTAACGTCCAAAGAAATCATTATTTTCTTGTAAAGTAAGGTCGCTCATGTTGTTCTCTTGGGTATGACATCAAATGGGGGACCGTTCTTAATTGAACTTGTGCTTAATTGCCATATCTTTGTGCGGAGTGCTCTGTGGAATATTGTAGGAGTTAACTTGTATCTTTATAAACTCCTCGATGAATACACTAAGTTTCAACTATGTGAAATCGTCGAAACAAATTTGATATGTTCTCTTTTAGTCATGAAGTATCTTTTTGAAAATTTCATCATGATTCCGTAATTTTCGTACCTTTGCCAATTTATATTGACAAAAAGGCGGAAATTATTTGGTAGTTCACACTACATACATATGGTTTACGGATCATTATGTAATGGGGAGTGGTTTTCATTGTAAGATGAAGTATTGACTAATGGGAAGTGATACATATCACCATAATATTATTTCAAAGTTGTGATACAATTGGACTTTCATTATCTATAATAGTACTATGACACTGTATAACAATGATTGAGAACATTTGTTTCCTTATTGTTATGGCTGCGAATCTTCAACAACAATGACGCTGAGTTGAACACGTTCAGAATTGCTGATCTTGGAGTAACGAATAATTCAAGGAATGTTGAAGTGCCAAGAAAATCAAGCATGATGGATGGGAAGCTACAAAGTTTATTTATTTGGTAATCCATATGTATTGATAGTTTTGTCACTAAAATTGACAAAGGGGGAGATTGTTAGAGCACTTCTCGATCGAACTCGCAAGGCGTTGTTATCTCAAGCTTGTTTGTCAAGTTTAGTTGATCAAAACTATATACCTGATTTCTAGTCTACTTATAGCTATGTCTCGGATTAGGATACAATGTGTAGTTGAGCTTTAGACTTCACGTCGTTCACCAATTAAAGAACAAGATCTACCGAGGAGCTTGGAGGAACTTCATTAACAAAAGGTACGTGGAAACTAAAACTTATCTATCACTCAGAAGTTTATTCTATTCAATCTTCTAATGATACTAAGTCGTATAGATATATAGACTTTTACATTATACACATTTGATATTTTGAGCGAAGTTTCTCTAACTTATCTATTTCTCGAAATATGTGTTAGAATCTTTTTGCTTTAGCTATGTTCATCATATTCTTGACGAGTTTAGTTGGAAACAACTTATTTTTTCGAAACTAAATATTAAGTCAAAATGTGAGCCTGTGAAAATTACCTTGAACATTGTATTGTTCTTAGTAAGATCGAGAGTGAGTTTAACGGAAACGAACTGAAGTTGGACGGAAATCGAATGAAAATTGAACGGATAATAGAACTACTGTCGCAGCAGCCCAAACTTCATTAGTACATTCTTAATTTACCCATAGGGTTTCATTACAACTTAAATACTAAAATGATTAGAAGATAAAACCCTATGTTGACTAATCTAAAACAGACGCGTGTCCAACCCTAGCCGACAACAATCACCAAATGAGTATTAAATACGTCACTGATTTATTAAGGCAGACAAACAATTATTCGGGGAAGCCACTAAGTAAGCTAGAGAAGTAAAAGTTATATGACAACACCCTTCCCATCAGCAGATCCTTGTCCTCAAGGATTGAATTTAGGGAAATGGTGAGCAATGTGTTTGGCATCCTCCCAGGTAGCATCTGTTGGTGAAGTGTTGGTCCACTGAATTAGTAGTTGATGCACATAGAGTCCATTACACAAAATTGTCCTGGAAGCAAGAGCAGCTGCAGGAATGGCAAGAAACTGGCCATCTGTATCCAATGTAGGAAGGGAAGGAGAAGGAATGTGAGTTGTACCAATGTGCTGCTTCAGTTCTTATACATGGAATACATGATAAATTCTTGCCTCTGCTGGTAGTTGTAGTTTGTAAGCAGTTGGACCAACCTTCTGAATGATTTCAAAAGGCCCATAGTATTTTGCAGCCAGCTTTAAGTTTCTTCTGAGAGCCACAGATGCCTGTCTATATGGTTGGAGTTTCAGATAAACCTTGTCCCCTACAGAGAATACCCTATCAATACTCTTTTGGTCAGCATAAAAATTCATTCTCTCTTGAGATTTATGCAGAACATCCTTGAGTAAGTCCAGCATTGCATCTCTTTGCTTCAAATAAGACTCAACCTCAGCAACAGAAGTGGTATCAGTGGAAGGAAAAGCCAAATGTGGTGGGAGATAACCATATAATGCTTGAAATGGAGACATCTTCAAGATGGTGTGGTAATTAGTGTTATACCACCATTCTGCAAGTGGAAGCCAAGAGTGCCATTTTTTGGGTTAGTGACCACACATGCATCTCAAGTAACTCTCAAGGAAAGAGTTTACTCTCTCAGTTTGACCATGAGTCTGTGGATGGTAAGCTGTACTGAGATGAAGTTGAGTGCCAAGAGCTTGAAAAAGGTATTGCCAAAAGTTGCTTGTGAAGATCTTGTCTCTGTCAGACACAATTGAAGATGGCAGACCATGCAGCTTGAAAGAAATGAATTCCCTTGTAATAGAAGAAGAAGTGTATGGGTAGTGGAGTCCAATGAAGTGGCTATACTTTGTTAATCTGTCAACAACTACCAGAATAACAGATTTCCTTTCACTCATTGGTAATCCCTCAATGAAATCCATTGATATGTGTTGCCAAGAATGATCTGGAATGGGAAGTAAGCCAGCTGGAAATGTATTTTCCCATTTATTCCTTTGACACACATCACAAGATGAGACATATAATAGTATATCTTTCTTCATGGCAGGCCAAAAAAAAAAAAGATTTAGCTCTCATATAAGTAGCTTGCATACCAGAATGGCCACCAACAGCTGAGCAGTGGAGAGAGTGAAGAATGTTGTTTTTTTTTTGTTAAGTCCAAAAATTATATTAATGAGAATGATATTTACAAGATAGCTTTTGAGAAAAGAGGTCACAACAACCCAAAAACTCAAAAAACTATTTAAAACGAAAATAAGATACATTTGGTAACTCAATTGTTCTCAAAAAAACAGGTCTTCCAACATAAGCAATTATCACTCCCTTTGCCAAAAGACAGCCATGTTTCGCCAACTTGTCTGCATAAAAGTTAGCTTCACGATAGGTGTGAACGAACCTAATTGATTCAAACATACTCCGAACTTCCATCCACCTTTGCTGCGCAAACCATGGCAAAGAAAAATCTTCTAAAGCCCGAAATACACTGGACGAATCTGTACGAACAAGGATTTTAGAATAACCCCATTCCACAGCCCATTCAAGACCCAAAAGTATACCATATAACTCTGTCAAGTAGTTTGAAGCAAAGCCTAGACCGATACTCATTGCACCAACTACACCACAGTTTGCATCTCTCGCGATCACACCTGCTCCAGCTGATCCTGGGTTACCTTGCGACGCGCCATCACAACAAATTAGCAGTTCATTTGAACCCAGAGGAGACCAAAAACAAGCTATTGGTTCAGCATGCTTCACTTTCCTATGTCGCACTCGAAAGAAATCAAGCACACATACATCTTCCACTGTATTATGCATATCTCCCTTCAAGCGACAAGAATAGTCACTTATTTGCTTAAAAACACGCTGCATAAACAAATTCTAGTTCATAACTTTCTTCTCAAACGTGATTTTGTTTCGATTATACCACAGTTCAGCCCTGATCACCAAATTCGCAACCAACCAAAGGCCCTTCACCATATGACTCCTCCCTGACGCATCCTTATAAGAATTGATAGGATTTACATCAGGTTTCAAAGCAAAAATGCTTGAAACCCAATTCCAAATTTCGACAGCAAAGTCGCACGACCATAGAACATGCTCAAGAGATTCCTCCAGTTTTTTACACACACAACATCTGTTAGGACCTGCTACATACCTTGTCCAAAGTAGCACAAGCTCCACGCATAAATTTCCAGTTTTGCGTCGCTAATGAAGGATGTCCATAGCTGGGTACTTTGTATGAACAAGTTTTCTTGCTGAAGGAGTGAAGAATGTTGGATTTTGTTGTAGAAGAGCTGCTAACATAAAGCCTGTGTTTGTACCTCAATACTCCATTTGTATAAGAATAGGGATGATAGAGTGGGGAGTAATTGTGAGCTGAGTTATAAGATTTTGGGCTTGAGGATCATCAGTATAGCTAGCAACTAGTTCTTGTGCCCAAGCAGGTTGTGATGGGGATATGGAATTGCATGAAGCAACCAAATGAGGTCTTATGGAAAGGGCATCAACTACTTTGTTCTCTGAACCCTTTTTATACTTTACTTCATAATCAAAACCTAAAAGTTTCATAAGTTATTTCTGCTACAAGGTTGTAGAAATCTTTTGCTCTAGGAAGTAATGTATGCTTTGATGATCAGTATTAATAATGAAATGCTGACCTTGTAAGTAGTGCTTCCATTTAGTTACTGCTTGAACAATTGCTAAAAGCTCCTTCTCATAAGTGGATAAGGTAGCAGCTCTTGGACCAAGTGGCTTGCTGTAAAAATATATAGCTTTTCCCTCTTGCATAAGTACAACACCAACGCCTAAGTCACAAGCATCAGTTTCAAGGATGAACTGTTTAGTAAAATCAGGCAGAGCCAAAACAGGAGTAGTGGTCATTGCCTTCTTGAGCTGAAGAAAAGCTGTAGTTGCTGCAGGAGACCAACTGAAAGCATCCTTCTTCAAGAGGTCAGTAAGTGGCCTGTTAATGAGGCCATAATTCTGCATAAATTTCCTATAGTACCATGTAAGGCCAAAAATCCTCTCAAGGATTTTATTTAAGTTAGTAGGAATGGGCCAATCCACCATTGCAGATATCTTCTCAGGATCAGCCATAACCCCATTGCTTGTAATAATGTGTCCCGAATACTCAATACTAGATTGGCCAAAGGATCATTTTGAGAAGTTTGCTGTTAGATGATGTAGTTTTAGAAGCTCAAATGTTGTTTGTAAGTGTAACAAATGATCTTCCAATGAAGGACTATAAACCAGAATGTCATCAAAGAAGACAAGAATGAACTTCCTAAGATGTTCTTGAAAGATTTTATTCATTAGAGCTTGAAAAGTAGCTGGTGCATTAGTAAGACCAAATGGCATCACATTGAATTCAAAATGCCCATGATGTGTCCTGAAGGCTGTCTTGTGGATGTCATAAGGAGATACCCTCATTTGGTAGTAACCAGACTTTAAGTCAATATTAGTAAAGAACTTAGAGTCATGCAACTCATCCAACAACTCATCAATGATTGGTATTGGTAATTTATCCTTAATAGTGATGTTATTCAACTTCCTGTAATTAATACACAATCTCCAAGTGTTTGTCCTTTTTCTTGACAAGTAAAATAGGAGAAGCAAATGGACTGTGACTTGGTTGTATGATGCCAGAATGGAGAATTTTTGTTACTAAATTCTCGACAATGGACTTTTGGATATAAAGGCATCTATAAGGTCTGAGATTCACTGGTGCATAATTAGGATTGAGAAGTATTGGGTGATCCAAATCCCTCTGAGGTGGAAAGGTTGTTTTGTCAGTGAAAACATCAGAGAATTTAGTGAGTAAGTTGGAAAAATTGGTGGTGGGGTGGTGAGGGGGATAGTGGAGCCAGTGATGGAGAATAATTGACCCACAATTCCATGACTATGTTTCTGAAAACATTTCTTGATTGCAGAGCCACTCATCATAATTAGTGAAGTATTCTGCTGAATACCAGTCAAGGTGATTTTCTTACCCTTGTGTTTGAAAGAAATGCAGAGTTTGGATAGGTTGAATAGAACATCTCCCAAATTCCTTAACCAATCTGCACCCAAAACAATGTCACACCCACCTAGAGGAAGGAGTCTCAAATCACCACAAAAATTGTGGCCCTGCATAGTCCATTCCAACTGAGAGCAAACACCATAACTCACAGTTTTATCACCATTTGATATTGTGACTAATAAATTACCAGTTTGAGCAATGGAACACTGTAAACATGCAGCTAAGGCAGAATCTATAAAACTGTGTGTGCTACCAGTATCAATTAAAATGGAGATGGATTTTTTCTGAATAAAACCAGGAATTATGATGGTGTCCCCTGAGAGATTACCAGTCAAGGCATGTAAGGATATTTCCATATCACTCTCAAGTGGAGGTTCTTCATCAGTTTCATGTGTACTGTCTCCTCCAATGTCATAAATTTCTTCAGCTTCCTCCCCTATAAGTACACATAAATACTGTTGTTTACAAACATGGCCCCTCTTGTAACCTTCATCACAGTTGAAGCATAACCCTTGAGCTTTCCTAGCTTGTACCTGTTCTGGAGTAAGTCTCTTGAGAGGTAAATTTTGGATGGTTTTAGGTGGAGGGTTTGAAATGGGACCAGTGGGTGGAATAAAAGGAGATTTCTGTGAAGTAGTGGTAGGAGAATAAGATTTGGTGGCAGAATTTGGAGGAGAGAAAAATTTGGGTGCAGGTTTGTTGGCTTTATGTTGCATGTTAAGGGTTTTTTCTGCATTCTTGCAAAGGAAAAGGCATGAAGTAGGTTTTTTGGGTCAAACATAAGAACTGAGCTTCTGAGCTCCTCCTTTAAACCTCCAATAAAGCTAGCAATGAAGTAAGACTCAGGAAAGTCATGGTGAACACCCAGTAATAAAGCCTTGTAATACTCAAATTCTTCATAATAAGCATCAATAGTAGTAAGTTGTGACAATTTATTGAATAAGCCCACTATATTATCCTGCGCAGGATTTTCAAATCTGGCACACACATTATCACGGAAATATTGCCAAGGAATATCAGCTTTGTTAAGACAAAAGTTATCATACCATTTAGTTGCTTTTCCGTTTAGATGTATAGCTGCCATCCTGGTTTTGTGTAGCTCATGGATGTTGTGCATCTGTAAGTAGTACTCACATTTTTGGATCCAACTCTTTGGATTATCACCATCAAATATGGGAAAATCGAGCTTAGGCATTCGATGAAATTGATTAGAATCTCGACCCCCAGTGTGAAATCCACAAGTATTTGAACCTGAAGCATCGTTCTGATGTTTGTTGAGATCTCGATTAGAAGAAAAAAATTCCAACTGAGATTGAAAACTTTTTTCAATTTCTGTCTTCATCGACTGTAGATCCTTTTTGGTGGACATAGTACTGAGTTGCAGAGCTAGATTGTTTACCTTAGAATGTAAGGTATCAGTCTCATTTTGTTGTCTGATGTTCGTTTCTTGGAGCTCCTTGCAAGCTTGAGCCACCATGATTCTATGACGGAACGACTCTGATGCCAGTTGTACTGTTCTTACTAAGATCGACAGTGAGTTTAACGGAAACGAACTGAAATCGAACGGAAATCGAACGGATAATATAACTATTGCCGCAACAGCCCAAACTTTATTAATACATTCTTAATTTACCCATAGGGTTTCATTACAACTTAAATACTAAAATGATGGAAGATAAAATTCTAATGTTGACTAATCTAAAACAGACGCGTGTCCCAACCCTGGCCGACAACAATCACCAAATGAGTAGTACACGTCACTGGTTTATTAAGGCATACAAACAATTATTCGGGGCAGCCACTAAGTAAGCTAGAGAAGTAAAAGGTACATGACAAACATATTATATGATTTGTGTGAGATAGTCATTTGATGTTAGCTCGGGAATTTTCGTATTGATCATTCGATCACTTGAAAAGTACTTGAAGCTAATGGTACGTGTGAGACTACCATTATCGTCTTCCAAGGATGTTTTAATGATTGAAATTAGAGTTTAGAACAATTACCCATGTCTGGATATAACACGGTATGCATACCTAGTATACAAAATGTATTGTGATGATTCAGGTCCGGAAATCTTGTTTGTGTACCTAGTATGCGAACGGGTTTACTTGAGTTGGGTCCAGAACAGTTGATCGCGAATCGGGTTTGCGAACGACTTGACTAGGCTAAGGTCCGGAGCTGTTGTTCGCATACCTGGTTTGCGAACACAGTGGTGAAGTTCTAAAATCGGTTGTGTATGATTCTCATACTCATGAACTAAAACATTTATGATTTAAGGAATAAAATCTTTGCAAACCGTGGCTTAATGTTCATGAATTTATTCTTGTATAAGTACTTTGTACGATTACGAATCAAACCGATTTCGATTCAATTGGTTTATATATATATTTTTATGAGATAATGAACAATTGAACAACTCTATTTGAAACATAATTAGATTCATTTGATTATCTTTCATGATTGATTGATATTCATATTTGATCTAGAAGTGTTAGATGAATACGACTAAGACAAAAGTGTTCATACGGCTAGCTTCGGTTAACTGCTATTGATCCAACTCAATATACACGTTTAGGTATGGTAACCCATATGTAAATATAAGTATATTTTATTTGTGCGTAACAAGCTAAGACCATCTAACGGTGGAGATTGATTGCTTTATTTCTAAGCAGACTTAGCTTGAATCTTAAATCAGGAGTTCATCTAACGGTGAATATTGAATGCTTTGTTACTAAGCTACCTTAGCAACCCTGATTTGAAAGACTATATAAGGGAGATTTCTAAACACTTTCTTGTGTCCTAGTTGTGTACTAGAGTCGATTCTCTGTTGTATTCCTACAACAATTTAACACAGAGATGAGGATACAATGGTGAAGATTCACCTCTTGAATAAAGATTCAAGCCAAATTCTATACACAGAGGTGCAGCCAGAGTTTCATTTCATAACAAATTTCTGATAATAGAAGAGATAACTCTTCTTACAACTTAAATGACGAAATGATTAAACCCTAATCTAAATCAATCCGCATTCGACATGTGGTAATCAATCAACGGTCAAACACATGACCAACTTTGCTCTGGCGACTTTTTGCTTGAGTTTTTTTAGGGTTTGTTCAGTGTTTTTTCACGATTTCTCCCTCGTTTGATCATCTTTGGATGATTGGTAATGGGAGAAAAAACTTGCTACAGATTCTAGCAACATGGAAAACACGCCTCCTTCAAAATCTATGGGTGGTAATAGTTCTTTATCTGATGTTCTAAAAGAAAATAAAACCTTAAACCCTACATCTATTAATCTTTCCTCTCTTCCAAATTCAACTCTGAAAGAGGGAGAACCTATTTTGGAAATCCCTTTGGAATTTTTTAAAGAAGTTTGTAAACCATTCCAATATAGTTTCATAGCCCGTTTGGATTTCACAGGGTTGAAGTTCCCGGAGGTTAAACATGCCCTAGCTGAACAACGGAATCTCAGCCAAGAAGTTAAGTTTCTTCCTATGCGAAGGGGGTTTTGCATCATCATGCTACCAACAACAGAGGATAAGGAGAGGATCTGTAATCGTTCTAAAGCCATTGTTAATAGTCACGTTCTTCAGCTGCAAGATTGGTACCCAAGTTTTAACCAAAAAAACAGCGCACTTCTCATGCTGCTGTTTGGGTCTTGTTCCCTGAATTACCTTTGGAGTTATGGACTGAGAAATCTCTCCTTTCAACAGGTAAAAGTTTTTGCACTCCAGTCGTGGTTGATGAAAAAACCCTAAGGTTGGAATATGGTTATTTTGCATTTGTTCTTATTGATATTGATTTCTCAAAGCATATCCCTGAAAGAATTTTGTTAAAAGTTAATGGAAGAGAATTCTGGCAATACATAGAAATACACAAACATCCTAAATTCTGTTCTAAGTGTAGCATTATTGGTCATGGAGATGAAGATTTTCGTAAGAAAACTGGCCAAAAAGTGAATCAAATTCAGATGAATGCATTCGACAAAATTCCTAGAAGAAGGAACGATAATCCTCCAGGCATATAGTGGAAAGTTGCGAATAATAAAGACAAGGGTAAGGCATCTCCAGTTATTCCAGTTGTAGATGAATGTTCTTCTAAGGTTACTAATGCTGATAAACAAGCTCCCGTGACTGTTGCTTTAGAAAATCAAAACAGAGTTAATACTATAGTAGTTAATGATGTAAGTGATAATGCCCATGCATCCCATGTAGTGATGGTTAATACTACGATTGGGAATTCTAACGTTGTTGCTGCACCTGTTGATAAACAAGGCAAAGTTCATACAGTTTTCGTTGATACTGACGATCAATTAGAGAAAGAACTGGCTAGTTCTGAGAAGAATTTACGTGATGCCCAGATGAAGCTGATTTAGTGCAAATCTGTCATTGCAGCTCGTGCAGATATTGCTGCTCGGACAATTAATGAGAAAAAAGCACAGGATAGCAACACTATTTCAGAAGAGCGTCATAAAATTGCAGGTAACAATACTTTCAATAGTGACGTTCTTAAAGTTCAGTTGAATCAGGGTAATATTCAGCAGTTACAAGCTACTAATGAATGTCAACATGTTGGGAATAAGAATAAGGGCTCGCCTTTTAGATTTACTCAAATTGGCAACGACTTATTTTGTTCTGAGTTGGTTGTTAATCGTAATAAGTTTGATGTTCTTACTAGTGATTTAGGCCTTAATAATGATAACATTAATGTTGACAGTGATAATGAGGAGGAAAAGGACATAGAAGAAGATATTGAGGATTCTGATGGTAGCATAGGTTCTAAGGACTGGGGAGAAGTTGATGAGGATATTATCGCCAGAAAGGAAGCTCGGAGAGTGGCTAGGAAGGATGCAAAATTTTTTTTGTTGAATTCCAATTCTGGTAATAGTTTGGTTTCTGGCCAAACTGTAAACCGTGAGGATGATAGTTTGTCCGGCCCAAATAAGGGCATTCAAACAACAAGGGGTCCTGGAGATGGGCCTGAGTTGCACCAATGTTTTGGGTCGTTAGTAAAGAAAAGCTCAGAAGCATTCCGTGCTCGTTTGGATGCTTTGAAATCTCAACGAAAGGTTTCCCTCTTAGCCCATGAGATGTTGGAAGGTAAAACTGATGTGGATATTGAAAATTCTGAAAGTGATTTTGATTTGGAAAATATTTTAACTAAAGAAGAGCTAGAAGAGGAAAGTACAATTCATAATGAGGAAGTACATGCTAAGTTCATTAAGAGTCCAGCCTACATAAAAGATTATTACAAGGAGCAACAGGATTTATCGGATATAATGAAAACTAAAAATCAGGAGCAATCTCATAGTAAGAAACAATCTCGTATTAAACTTGTTCCTGGGGGTAACTATGCTTCGGATGAAGATAATCATGATGATATTTATGAAGATGACTACAATGATATTTACGGAGATACATATTTTATGTCTCAAATTCTCGCTGGTCTCCATCCTAAGAAGAGGAACTTTAGAGTTGGAAAGGGACGCAAACGGTTTTAATGTTCCTATTTTCCTATTTTTGTTATTTATTTGTGTTCAGGAGCTTATTTTTATGTTTTTCATGTTATTTTGTTTTTTTTCTCCCATTTGGTTTATGGAGTAAGGAGGCCTTGATCCTCCCAGCTCGTAATTCTTGTAATCACGTTTTTTTTGCTTTAATAAACCATTTTGACCTAGCATAAAAAAAGGTCAAATACCTGACCAATTAATAACTCGCTAATCTACTAGGGCACTCAGCTAACTAGGATAAGGGCAGACCTATGAGTATTCTTTCACAGGAGGGATACAACAATGCCTACAAGAATGTCCTTGTCCTCAAGGAAAAATCTAGGGTAGTGTGACTGAATATTTGCGACATCCTCCCGTGTAGCATCATCTGAATACGAGTTGGTCCATTGGATGAGGACTTGGCACACCAATCTGTTTCTTATGAGGATAGACCTTTGCTTCAAAACTTTCTCTGGCAGCATTATGATTTCACCATGTGTATCCACAACAGGTAGAGTAGGACAAGGAGTCTGTTACAGGCCAATATGTTTCTTAAGCTGTGAGACATGGAACACAGGATGGATTCTGGAGTGAGAGGGAAGTTGCAGTTTGTATGCCACTGTACCAACCTTTTACAGAACCTTGAAAAGACCATAGTACTTGGCTGACAATTTGAAGTTCTTCCTTAGGGCCATGGAAGCTTGCATGTAAGGTTGCAGCTTGAGATATACTAAGTCTCCTTCAGTAAAAGATCTTTCAACCCTTGTGGTGTCAGCATATAGTTTCATCCTGTCCTGGTCATGTTGTAGAGATTCTTTGATAATGTGTAGGATAGAGTCCCTGTCTTTTAAGTAAGTTTCTACAGCATCAACAAAAGTAGTGGCATGAGATGGAAAGGCCAAGTGAGGAGGTAAATAGCCATACAAAGCCTGAAATGGAGACATCTTCAAGCCTCTGTGAAAGCTAGTGTTGTACGACCATTTTGCAAGAGATAACCAATTGCTCCAAATGCTTGGTTTGTGACCTGTGATACATCTCAAATAATTCTCCAAGCAAGCATTAACCCTCTCAGTTTGGACATCTGTTTGAGGGTGGTAAGCAGTGCTCAAGTTCAAACTGGTACCCTTTTTTTTTGTTAAGTCAAAAGTTTATTATAACAAAAAAACTTAATTACAAGAATTACAAGATTGAAGCACAAAGATCCGAACCCCCATAAACCAAAGGGGCTTAGATAACTGCTAAGAAAAAGTTAAAATAATAACCTCAAACAAGAAATAAAATAAAATAAGCTACCGATATCTATATCCAACTCCTTTCAATTTACTTATGCTGTTACCAACTCTATACGATTTGCTCTTGGATAAAATTACATCCATGATATCCGTATCAAAATCATAATTACCATAGATATCTTCATCTTCATCCAATGCTTTGAATAAATCATGCCAAAATGTACTTGTAAAAATCTTGTCTCTGTCAGATACTATAGATGCAGGAAGACCATGCAATTTGAATACCTGATTAAGAAAAAGCTGGGCTACAGAGGAAGTTGTATATGGGTGTTGCAGGGCAATGAAGTGTGCATATTTGGTTAACCTGTCAACAACCACCAAAACGACACTCTTCATGTTGCTTATGGGTAGACCCTCAATGAAATCCATAGTTATATGTTGCCAAGCATGATCAGGGATTGGTAGAGGTTGTAGTAAACCAGCAGCAGCTGTATGATCACTTTTGTTTCTCTGGCAAATGTCACATTGAGACACAAATAGCAGAACATCCTTTTTTAGGCCTTGCCAATAAAAATGGCTCTTTGCTCTTGTATAAGTAGCCTGAATTCCAGAATGTCCTCCCACAGCTGAGGTGTGAAGAGAATGTAAGAGTGATTGTCTGACATCATTTCCATTACCAATGTAAAGATTTGTTTTGTATCTTAATATTCCTTCTTTGTAAGTGAAGTTCCCAAGGCTTGAAGGACTGAGTAAAAGCTTAGAAATAAGTAGTTGGACTTTGTCATCATTGGTATAGATGGAGATTACCTCTTGAGCCCAAGCAGGAATTGAAGTAGATAATAAGTTGCAGCTGGCTGTACTGTGTGGTCTTCTAGAAAGTGCATCAGCTACAATATTTTCAACATCCTTTTTATATGTGATATCATAATAAAATCCTAAGAGCTTAATCAACCATCTTTGTTGTAATGTGGTAGTAATTATTTGTTCCAAGAAATATTTAATGCTTTGATGATCTATTTTAATGGTGAATTTATCTCCTTGTAAGTAATGCCTCCACCTCTGAACTGCCATGACAATGGCAAGAAGTTCCTTCTCATAAGTAGATAGAGCTCTAGCTCTAGCTCTTGGGCCTAGTGGCTTGCTGTAGAAATCTATTGGATTACCCTCCTGCAGTAAGACAGCTCCAATACACATGTCACTTGCATCACTCTCAACCACAAATGGTTTAGCTTGAGCTTCTCAAAAGCTTGTGTGGAAGATGAAGACCAAAGAAATGAGTTCTTCTTAAGAAAATCAGTGAGTGGCTTACTGATGGATCCATAATCTTTGACAAACTTCCTATAGTAGCCTGTAAGGCCAAGGAAACCTCTCAACTCCTTAATAGTGGCTGGTTGTGGCCAAGAATACATACACGCTATCTTGTTTGGATCAACACAAACCCCTGCACCTCAGATGATGTGGCCTAAATATTCCAGTGAAGCTTGACCAAAATAACATTTGGATATCTTAGCATAAAGTTGATGTTGTCTGAGTAAGGAGAATGTGAACTTGAGATGTTCCAGATGCTCAGCCATGGACTTGTCGTAGATTAAGATATCATCAAAAAAGACTAGAATAAACTTCCTCAAGGATGGTTGAAATGTCTCATTCATTAAGGCTTGAAATGTAGCTGGAGCATTAGTGAGGCCAAGTGGCATCACCTTAAACTCATAATGGCCTTGATGTGTTCTGAAAGCTGTTTTGAAAATATCTGAAATATGTACTCTGATTTGATGGTAACCAGCTCTCAAGTCAATTCTTTTAAATATAATAGCACCATTTAACTCATCCAATAATTCCTCAATAATTGGTATTGGAAATTTATCCTTGATTGTAATGTTGTTTAACTTCCTATAATCAACACAAAACCTCCATGTGTTGTCCTTCTAATTGACCAAAAGAATAGGTTAAGCAAAAGGACTGTGGATAGGTTGAATGATGCCAGAGTCTAGCATCTCCTTAACAAGCTGTTCAACAACACCTTTTTGGATATAAGGGAATTTGTAGGCTCTTTGGTTCACATGAGTTGAGTTTGGTTGTAAGGAAATGGTGTGATCTAAACTTCTTTGAGGGGCAAGTTTAGTTGTTCTACAAAGATGTCATTAAACTCTTGAAGTAGATGAAGTAATTCAGGAGGTGTTGAGGGTTTAGTAGAGGGTGTAGAAATGGAAAATAGATGACCCACCAAACCATAAGAATTTTTTGTAAAAAATTTCTTGACTGCCTCACCATTCATCATTAACAAGGAACACTTAGGAGATATGCCTTGTAATGTAATCTTATTGCCTTTGTATTTAGAATAAATAGATAATTTAGAGAAGTTAAAGAGGACATCACCTAAAGTTTTTAACCAATCTGCCCCAAGTACAATGTCACACCCTCCAAGTGGCAAGATCCTTATACTTTCCATAAATTGGTGACCCTTCATGCTCCAAGTCAGCTGAGGACAAATACCAGCGCTTACAGTCTTCTCCCCATTTGCAACTGTGACTAGCGTTGAATCAGTAGGTTCAATGTGGCACTGAAGTGAACTTGCTAGAGCACTGTCAATAAAACTGGTAGTGCTTCCTGTATCAATCAGGATGAATACTTTCTTGTGAAAAAGAAAACCAGGAATTCTAATTGTGTCACCTGTTGCAGTTCATGTGAGAGCATGTACTGAAATTTCCACATCATAGTGAACTGGAGAATCATTAGTCTCTTCAAACACATCTTCTTCTTCCTCAGTATCTTGTAATTCATTAGTGTCCATTTGCAGCATGAAGATCTTCTGTTTACCCTTAAAAAAGTGCCATGTCTTGTATACCTCATCACAATTGTAACATAAACCCTGAGCTCTCCTTATATTCATTTCCTCAGGAGTAAGTCTCTTAATAGTAGGTCTTGGAGACTGAATTTTGTTAGGCAGGTTAACAGAGGTCTTAGGAGTGATAGGAGGAGATTTGGGAGAAGTTAAAATTGGTTTTGGTGGAAAATTGGGATAAGAAGATTGTCTATTAGTGGTGAAGGAAGTTTGAAATGATTTGGTAAAGGACTTAGTAGTAGTTGCTGCTAGAGTTAGTTTCTGTTCTTGTAGTCTAGCAAGGGAGAAAGCATCTGCTAGTGTTTTAGGATGAAACATAGAAATGGATTTGCCTATTTCATCTTTCAGGCCACTGAGGAAACTCATGACAAAGTATTCCTCACTAAGTGTTGGATTCATCTTCAACATCTCAAACTCTTCATAATAGTCATCCACAGAAGATGTTTGGACCAATTTATTAAAACTGCCAACAAAATTCTCCTCAACAGGGTTTTCAAAGCGTGCACAAAGATGAATAGCTAGATCTTTCCAAGTGATTCGATGTCTATTGCCTTGAAAATTTAAAAACTAAGTTTCAGCTTTACCTTCAAGATAAATAGCAGGAATATTTACCTTCTTGTGTTCCTCAATATCATCAAGCTCAAAGTATCTCTCACTTTTTTGAATCCAAGCTCTCGGATCCTCTCCATCAAAGTGTGGAAAATCTAGCTTAGGAAGACGATGATGCTGAAAGTGATGGTGATGTGACTCTGAGAATCGATTTTTTCCCTGAGGGTCTTGGTGAGAAGTAAGCCGGTTCTGGAATGGAATCGAATTTCTTGAGGAGTAAATCAAACTTTAAGTTCAGATATGATGAAAAGATGGTAAAGTTGTCCTGTAATTTTGCAATTGCAGCGGTGTTGGATTCAAACTTATCTTTTACGTCCTTCAGAGTCATTGTAAATTTTTTTTGGAGTTGGTGGATAGAACGACGCTGATGCCAAATGTTGTATCCCTACAACAATTTAACACAGAGATGAGGATAGAATAGTGGAGATTCACCTCTTGAATAAAGATTCAAGCCAAATTCTATACACAGAGGTGCAGCCAGAGTTTCATTTCATAACAAATTTCTGATAATGGAAGAGATAACTCTTCTTACAACTTAAATGACGAAATGATTAAACCCTAATCTAATCAATCCGCATTCGATACATGGTAATCAATCAACGGTCAAACACCTGACCAATTAATAACTCATCTAATCTACTGAGGCACTCAGCTAACTAGGATAAGGGCAGACTTATGAGTATTCTTTCACATGAGGGATACAACATTCTCCTTTATCCTAGGTTTTTCCAAAACCATTATTAGGTTAACGACTTGAAGACTTCATTTCGTTAACCTAATAATGGTTTTGGAAAAACCTTTGATAAAGGAGAATGTTGTATCCCTCCTAATAATGGTTTTGGAAAAACCTAATAATAGTTTCGTTAACGACTTGAAGACTTCATTTCGTTAACGACTTGAAGACTTCATTTGGGAAGAGCCTATTCAAGAAATGTGAGGAGAGAGAAAATATTCTCTGGCGATTTTGGTTTTCTTTTTTTACGTTTTTAGATTTGCTTGCTCAACTTTGGTTGATTCAAGATGATTTTAGCTTCAGTTAGCGATCCTACCAGCTCAATTCAGAGCCATGATAAACCGGTTTCTTTTGCTGATATGGTGAAGGGAATAAAAACCCTAAACCTGACCACCATTGATTTATCCATATTACCAAACCCTACTCTTAATGAGGGAGATCTGTCTCTGGAAATACCTTCAGATTTATTTCAAGAGGGGTGCAAGCGATTTCCACACAGTCTCATTGCGAGACTTGATTTTACCGGACTGAAATTCAATGAGGTTAAAAAAACCCTAATGGAGTAGTGGAAGTTTTCTTCCAATCAATGCAGTTTTATACCGATGAGCAAAGGTTTTTTCATTGTTAGGTTAACAACTGAAGAAGACAAAGTGATGATCCGTGGATCAAAATGGTTTGTGAATCAACATCAGTTGAGGATGATGGACTGGTATCCGGGTTTTAACCCTGAAAAACAACGAACGTCTCATGCTGCTACATGGGTAAGATTTCCGGGACTTCACATGGAATTGTGGACTGAACGGACTTTGTTGGCAATGGGGAAGGCTCTTGGAACACCAATAGTGGTAGATCAAAGAACTCTTGATCTTGAATATGGCCATTTTGCTGTTGTACTTGTTGATATAGATTATGCAAAACATATTCCAGAACGCATTCGTCTTTCAGCAGGGTGAAGGAAGTTTTGGCAATACATAGATATACCTTTTTATCCTAAATTTTGTTCATGGTGCATTATCATTGGACATACGGAAGAAGACTGTAAAAAGAATGCTGCAAGATCACAAGCTGAGAAACTTCCTAATGATGATCAACAGTTTGGTACATATTGAGAAACTGCCTGAATCTACCGTAAGACAAGTTTGGCAACCTATGAAGAATAAAAAATCAGGAAAACAAGGACCTGATAAAACTATTGTTATGATAGGTGATGAGGTGAGTGCTGCTTCGGAGGCTAAACAGTTAACGGGGGAGATAGAAAAATCTGAAGCTGAATTACGTAAGGCAGCTGATGACTTGGAGAGAGCTAGGCAGGCTGTTAATGTGGCTAGGCAGACTGTTGCAGCTAATTCTTCTCGAACTGCTTTAGGTAATTCTCAAAATAATTCTGGTGTAGTTTTATCACCTAATAAATTTAGTGTACTCCAGGATGAGGATGGTTTAAGTGTGACTATTGATGATGATGAAAGTGATTCAATCCATTCGGATGAAGATTTTTCAGTTGAAAAGGCAGCCACGGGTGTTAAAGGTAAGAAGTGGGGTGAGCTACCACCGAAAAAGGGGACAGGGTTGAAAAAAGAACGACCAACAAAGCAGGGTAATGGTCAGTTTTCAGGGTCTCACAAGGAATCTGATTCGGATTATGAGGTTAATAAGTTAGGCATTAAAGTGCAGCAATGAAGTTCTCCAGCTATTCGTAGGAATACTATAGCTGAGCACAATTCTTTGCTACAACAGCATAAAAATAAGGTGCATGCAAGACATGAGACTGACTGTGATGATCATAATGAAAATATTGGGCTTTTACACAAGCCCAATAACAATCAAGATACAAACAGTGTTGTTGGGCATGTGGAAAGTGCTAATATTCATTTAACTAAAGAAGAGCATGAAGTTTTCTGTACGATAACAAAATTTGATATTCAATAAGAGTTTTTGAAGGATCTATCTCTCCAAAAGGAGTATTTCAAGGAAATACAAGATCAATCAAAAAGAATGAAAACTCCAAATATGAAAACTAAGAACAAAGAAGGAGGTGGAGGCACTTGACGAATATCCTTTTTTTCCTTCTTTAGTTAGTTATTTGTGTTTCAGAGCTTATTTTTGTTAGCTATTTGGGTGTTTTTTTCTCCCCTTTGGTTTATGGGGGTGGGGAGGCCTTGTGCCTCCCATCTTGTAATTCTTGTAATTACGTTTTTTTGCTTAATAAACCATTTTGACCTAGCAAAAATAAATAAATGAAGACTTCATTTGGGATTCGTGAAGCCAGATCCAACTATTTTGAACTGTAGTTCCAGCAGAATATTTTTTTTTGGATTCTTTAATCTTAAGCTAAGCTATGAAAGAGAAGCTCCGGTTTTCGCCCAAAATTATTTGAGTTTTCATCTTTTTTCACGTAGGTTTTGATCATCCAGTCCATCTTAGGATGCGTCATGATGATTGAATCTATTGTTAATGATCCTAGCAGCTCTACTCAGATTCATGCTAAGAAACCTTCGTTTGCTGATACAGTTAAGAAGAGGGTAACCCTAAATCCCACATCTGTTGATATTTCAAAGTTACCTAACCTTACTTTGGTTGATGGTGAACCTGCTCTTGAGATTCCTATGATTTCTTCCAAGAGGGTTGTAAGCCTTTTCAAAATAGTTTTATTGCTAGGTTAGATGCTACGGGTTTGAAGTTCAATGATGTTAAGTAAAACCTAGAAAATCAATGGAAACTTGGCGTGAATAGGTGCAAGTTTGTTCCAATGAGTAAAGGTTTTTTTGTTATTATGTTATCAAGTTCTGATGATAAGGGGAGAATCCGTGCTTCAAGCTGGTTTGTAAATCATCAACTTTTGAAGTTAATTGATTGGTACCCAGGATTCAACTCAGAAAAGCAAAAAACGTCTCATGCAGCTGTGTGGGTGCATTTTCCAGGGATTCCAATGGAGTTATGGACAGAGAACACACTTCTTTCAATGGGAAAAATCCTTGGAACACCAATTGTGGTGGATCAAAGAACCCTAAATCTTGAATATGGCCACTTTGCATCAGTTTTGGTGGATATTGATTATGCAAAACATATCCCTGATCGAATTGCTTTAAATGCACGTGGTAGAAAATTCTGGCAATATCAAGATATTCCTAATGCTCTTAAGTTCTGTTTTGTTTGTAATATCATAGGGCATTCTGATGATGAGTGTAAAAAGAAGACTAATGCATCTTCTGGTAAAGAGAAAGCTAAACAGGTTGCGAATAATCCTTTGGTTAATAAGAAGAAAGGGAATAACCAGCAATGGTAGGTAAAACAAAAGAAAGATGATGATGAAACTGCAACTAAAGAAAATATTGTTGCACGTAATGAATCTGTCCATGCAGGCCATGCAATTGCGCCAGATAAGTATGTTGCTCAGTCCGTGGTTGTTTTGACATAACATGAAAGCGCTCCTACTGAAGTTGGTACAAATCAGCTGGAATTGGAGCTTGCTAAATCTATTGATGTGTTGCATGAAGCTCAGATGAAATTTATTCAATGTAAAAACGCCATTGCATCTCAGGAGGATATTGCTGTACGTAAAAAAGACTTGGCTGCGCAGAATGTGTCCAAGCAAAAGACCGTACAAAAGCCAAACTCTTTGTCCGTGTCTAATGTGAATATGGAAATGTCACTTTCCGTGCCAAACTCTAAGTCCGTGACTAATGCTGGTTTGGAAGGAGCAAAGCCCACTATCAGCAAGGACTCTACAGATTCTAAACATGAATAAACTGAAGTGAAAGGAAAAAAATCCCCTAATAAAGGAGCTTCTTTTTCTTTTACTCCTTTTGCTGATGCTTATACACCTTTTATGGAAGAGTTAATGCAAATTGAAGTTGTGGTTAAGAACAAATACGATGCTTTATCATCTGAGTTAGGCCTTGATAACGTTCCTATTGAGGAGGAGGAAGAGCAAGTTTTAGAATCTAGTGACCCAGATGTTAGTATGGGATCTAAATATTGGGGTGAAGTTGATGCTAATATTTTAGCAAGGAAAAAAGCCAGGAAAGTGGCCAAACAGGCTGCTAAAATCATGGAGAATCGTTCTTTGCAATCTGATTTGGAATCTTCGCCTAGCAAGTCTAGTAAGGAATTATCAAACTATGACTCTACCAGGGAAACTCAATCCGGTTGGTTGATATTACCTTTGATAAGAATAATATTTTGTCTAAAGAAGAATTAGAAGAGACAAGCAATATTCAGAATATTGAAGTGCGTGCTAACTTCATTAGAAGTTTAGCTTATAGGCAAGATTACTTCAAAGAAAAAATGAGCAAATGGAAATAATGGCTCCAAGGAAAAACTCCTCTAGTAAGTTTTCTCCCATTAAACTTGTTCCTGGTAACTTTTCTACTGAAGATGAAGATGGAGAGTTTTATGAGGATGAAGATGAATATATCTATGGTAATTATGCTTTTGATACAGATATCATGGCTGGAATTTTCTTCAAGAGCAAATCGTATCGAGTTGGCAGTAGCAAAAGTAAATTGAAAGGAGTTGGCTATAGATATAGGTAGCTTCTTTTATTTTTCTTGTACGAGGTTATTATTTTAGCTATTTCTTAGTTGTTATCTAAACCCCTTTGGTTTATGGGGGTAGGGAGAATTTTTTCTCTAATTTTGTAATTCTTGTAATTACGTTTTTTTGTTATAATAAACTATGGACTTAAGAAAGAAAATTGTGAATCGAAAAGGACAACCAATATGTGTGATTGAGTATAACCGTTCACGACTTGTTTGTGTTCTTGGTAGAACTATTCACAAAGGCCTGACTTATGTATTGGTATGACTTTTATTAGTTAAACCGATCTTAAGTAATCACCTGAGATGGTATGATCAGGTTTGTGATTTTATGGCTGACCAAATATGGGAAAGAGGAACTGATCCTAGTAAGAGGTGCAGTACATCACAAAGGGGAACCGATCCTTGTATGAGGTGCAGCAAGGTCTATAGCATAAAGGGGAACCGATCCTATGAACATGTGCAACACGTTTTTAGGCAAAGGGGAACCGATCCTATGGACATGTGCAACACATATAAGTTAGATACCATATATATGTGGGGAACCGATCCTAGTACCTAGTCAACCGAATTTTGGAAAGCTAGTGTGACTATGCACAGTACTCACATGGAAGGTAGAACCGTTAAACCCATGATTGTGATTAACTGTAATTTAATCAATCGCGTAGTTCTTGAAAGTCATATGAACCAAATCTAAACTTGTTTGTAAGTGTGGAAAATCGGTTTCAAGGTTGTAAGTGTGAAAGAGAACTTACAAAGTAAGGATGTCGACATACTTTGAACACATGCTATGAATTTTTATTTCTTTAATTGTTCAAAGTTATTCCTTAATAGATAAGGGAAGAGAATCCCATGATCGAAACATAAATAGGTTAAGGATCTTTTAATTAAGGTAATTAACTTCATTTTTAGGAAAATAAGAATTAGTAATGTGCATTTACTAATTAGAGATTTTCTGAGAGATTTCGATCATTATTTTTGGACAGAGCATTTCCAGGAATTATGGAAACCGAATTTGTGCTTTAATGAATATCTTGAGAATATTTTCGGTTTTGGAAATTCCTTGGTGTCCAAACTTCCTAGTCTATAAATACTGAAGTTTGCATTTCTAGCAAACTAATCCTTTGTAACAACAAGCTTCCTCTTTGTTGTGTTGTTACTGGTGTAGCCGCCTATTCGGAGAGGAGAGTAACCTAATTAGGCGAAATCTCTTATGGCCGCTCAGTTTAAAGTCTTCTTTGGGATTGAGAATCTCTAGCGTGTACCGTTGGTGGGAAACTAGATAATTGCGGTTTATCTTTTGTTTTCATTGATTTGATTGACTAACGGTGGTTGAACTTTGATTGCACCTAGTTTGTTTATGCTTGAGAATCTTCTCTTCTAATATAAGATTCACTCAAACTAGTTCAGAGTTTCGACAAGGACCTTTAGACTGTTGTTAGTTCTAAAGACGATCTTGTGATAATCCATTGTTAACAGACTCCATTATGTGCGTGATTGATCACAAGAGATTCAAGTGATTGTGTGCAGGTTATTATTGAAGATCTAAGAAGATGAAGAAGATATTGAAGATTTCTGATTTTTAGGTTCATAATCCTTGGTGTGCACAATACTTGTTTCGGTAAAAGATGATCCAATTAATAATCGGTTTATCCTTGTGATAGATTGGATTGATTAATTGAGTAGATCGGTATCAACATAATTCTTTGGATTAATAGTGTTGGTTGGCTTAATCTTAAACAATTACTTCGGTAATTGAACATAAGATAGATCTAAGGATCTAACGAAGGAGTTTATGTTAAGATAAACAGAAGAGCCTTTGTCCGACTCATATCACTTGGTTGAATAGAGTTGATACCAAACATATTTGTTGTTCTTTACTGTTTGGAATACGAACCAAATGAATTGTTCCAAGTACGTGACTTATTTATAGGTTGGAGGCGTGGGAATACAGACGGATCTAGGTGAACTATAGGTTTAGGTCCTTGGTCTCAACTATAGGAAGTTAGGTGTAATTTTGTGTAGCGGCTTAATCCTGGGAGTATTCAATTCTGGACAAGGTCCCGTGGTTTTTCTGCATTTGCGGTTTCCTCATTAACAAAATCTTGTTGTGTTATTTACTTTGTATTTCCGCATAATAATTGTTTTATTATAATTAACATAAATTACACAAACGTTAATTCCTATTTACTTGATAAGTGAATCCTATTGTGTTTGGTTAAGTCCAAACCTTTTTATCAAGTAACATACTTCGTTGTTGTATTGTCTCGATGTCATATCCATAGACGATCACACCAAGTGTGAACCGATTAGTTGTATTGTCTCGACTCAGTCCATAGACAATCACTTTCGGAGAAATGACTTATAGGCAGGAAAAGTTTTAGCTTGAGGTATATTTGGATACCCTCGCCTTTTCAGTGACAAAACTATCAATACATATGGATAAAAAATATAAAACCTTAAAAACTCCTTGAATCCATCATGCTTGATTTCTTTGGTTTCTTCAACTCCTTGATTTCTTCGTTACTTCAAGTTGCAATGATTTTGAATGTGGTCAACTTAGCATCGTTGTTGTTTGTCAAGTTTAGTTTCCAAAACTATAAGTCTTGATTTCTAGTCTACTTATAGCTAAGTCTCGGACTAGAATAGTAAGTGTAGTTGAGCATTAGACTTCACGGCGTTCATCGACTGAAGACGAAGAACTACTAAGGGGAGCTTGTGGAACTTCATCAACAAAAGGTATGTGGAGACTTGAACTCATATATCACTCAAAAGTCTATCTACTCTATCTACTATTTTAGACAAAATTCGTATAGCTATATAGACTTCGATTATACACATTTGATATTTCGAGCTGAGCTTAATAACTCGCTTACATATTTCTCGAAATATGTGTTGGTAAGATTTCGCTTTAACCAAGTTTATCTTATATTCTTGACAAAAGTCAAAAGTTGATCGTGTGAAAATCTCCTTGTAATATCTTACATGATTTATGTGAGACAGTCATTTGATTAGACTCAGAGTGTTTCGTATTGATCATTCGATCACTTGAAATTGCTTTGAAGCTAATAGTTTGTGTGAGACAGCTATTTTCGTCTTTTAAGAATGTTTCAATGATTGAAATTGGAGTTTAGAACAATTAACCATGACTAGATATAGCACAATATGCGTACTTGTATGTTAACTGTTGCAAGTTATTCCAAGTCTGGGAACCATAGTATGCATACACGTATGCATACTGGTTGGTTAATGAAAGTACGTGAACTTAGTATGCATACCGGTATGCGTACTGGCGTGAGTTTCAAGTTCCGGAAATTCAACTAAGTTTGGAAGGTATGCGTACCCGTTCGCATACTTGAGTAAGTTATGTTCTAAAATCGGTTTGTGCATGAACTAATACATATATATAATAAGGATTGCAATCTTTTGCAAACCGTGGCTATAATGTTCATGAATTGATTCGAGTGAATCAAAATCGTTTTGTTTTAATTGTGTCTTATATACTTCTACGAGAATATAAACAATTGAACAACTCTAGAACTAGTTTCATTGGAGTCATTTGAACTAGTTATGGTTAAGATGAATATGGTTGATATGAAAGTGTCATATGGGTAACTTCGGTTAACTATTATTGAGCCAACAAGGTGTGCACGTTTAGGTACGGTTTCCCATATATAAATGAAGTCACTTTTAATTTGTGTGTAACAAGATAAATTAGATCTAACGGTTGAAAGATATTAGCTTGAGTCTAATCAGGTTTTCATCTAACGGAGAATATTGAATGCTTTATTACCAAGGTAGCATTGATTGCAAACCCTGATTTGAAGACTATATAAGGAAGAACTATAGAAACTGGGAAACCTAATCCCAACACCTCCTGTGTGATATTAGTTGCGACTAGAGTCGATTCTCCGTTAACCTTAGGTTTTACCAAAACCCTGTAGGTTAATGACTTAAAGACTTCATTGGGATTGTGAAGCCAGACCCAACTATTTTCTCTGTAGTTATGTGTTCTGATCTTGCTGTTTTTTTATCGTGATTGAGTACTATCTTCTCTAAGATTTTCTCGAGATTTAATCTCCGACAGGCAAGATAAAAAGTAGTCACAAACATCTTCGTCTCATCGTTTTTGATTCCAAAATATCTTGTTTCGCTACCATACGATTAAGATTATTGTGAGGTGGTTGATATTACTAGGCTGTTCTTCGGGAATATAAGTCCGATGTATCAATTGGTTCCTGTTCACCTTGATTTATCAAAAGACGGAACAAAACTCATAGGTATGTCTGTGGGAGACATATTTATCTATTCAATAGACTTTTCTATGTGAGATAGATTGGTTTATCAAGTCTTCGACTTTGGGTCGTAGGAACTCCTAGTTGTGGGTGAGATCATCTAAGGGAATCAAGTGCGTAGTATCCTGCTGGGATCAGAGACGTAAGGAGCGCAACTGTATCAGTGTGATATTGATTGGGGTTAAACTAAATTCCAGTCCGAAGTTAACTTGGAGTAGGCTAGTGTCTGTAGCGGCTTAATACACTGTGGTGTTCAAATATGGACTAGGTCCCGGGGTTTTTCTGCATTTGCGGTTTCCTTGTTAAAATTTTTTCTGGTGTCTGTGTTATTTCTTTTCCGCATTATATTTGTTTATATAATTGAAACATCACAGATTGTGCGTAAGTTCAATCAGTTATGAATCCAACCTTTTGGTTGTTGATTATATTGATTGACACTTGGATATTGGTTTTTAATACCGTCCAAGTTATTTCTTATATTCAATCGGGCTTGCAAATTTCTATTTGTTTGATTGCAGATTGAATTGAGAAATAGAGATATAACTCTTGGATATACTTTTCTTAAGATTGAGTCTGACTATCTAGTTGATTCTCTTGAAAGTATATTGGAGTTAGTCCATACAGATTTCTAAGCGAAATATTGGGTGTGGTTGTTATAGACCCCCGCCTTTTCAATTGGTATCAGAGCAGGCAAACACGTCTAAGACCTCATAAGTCTGTGTTTGGAGCGATATGACTCTATAGAAAGAAGTGCTATCTTTATAAACGTACCGCCAGTCTTCGATGGCTCGAATTACTTATGGTTGACGAGCGTCGTTTACTCAACAAAATAATAAGATGTTTCCCACTAATTAACAAGTAATAAAGCGGTAGTAAGGATTGTTCCCACGAAAAGTAATGCAATTGATATGTTATCTAAATCAGCGAAAATATAAAAAAAGGATAAAAAGGATAATAAGATAAAGATGATGAAGAAATTCTTCGCCATTACTAGCCGTTAACTCAATATTGTGCCCGTTTATCTCTTGTTAGAATCAATTGTCACCAACCGTAGAATAGCAGGTACGCTTAGCTATCTCCAAAACTCCTTGTATCACCGGATACGGAAGCGCTCGACTACCGGATTCTATTCAAAAGAACCACCTTGAGGTTCGCTTGTAAGATGTAATTCCCCGAACGCATTAAGATTTATGAATTTAGGTTTGATCCCAGCAGTTAAACTCGGTACTCGGTCCACTTACTGGTGTTGTCTTTACTCGCAATTGCTCCACAGAATCCCTCCGCAAGGTCTTGCGATTTCTACTTGTGTAGGAGATAAGCGACAATTACGGATCGACTCGACTCTCTACTAGCATTAGAATGATTAATAGACTAATCTAGTTGCGCACCCAAACCAATCTAAGAATCAATCATAAACCTTCGATATAGTAAAAACAATACACAATGATTCACTTTAAAACTCGAAATAAACTTGTAAATAATTGAGCTTCACAATTAAAACTTTGAATTCATCCTTAACAATAAAAAGAATATAGAAAAGAGATAGTTCTCTCCCCTAAGGGGGGAGAAAAACGGTGAGTACAAGATACATAAATTGTCTCTAAGCTTCCCTATATATAGAGTTTTGTAACCTCTTCTTCAAGAAAACTAGGAAACCTAGTTAAGACAGGAAAGTGCACCTCCTTAAGATTTGTGTCCCGTGCATCACACCCCCTGCCAAAGGGTTACCAGAACTAATCTGAATTCCCAAAATAAGTCACGGCCAAGCCTGAAGTCGTGAATAGAATGCTAACCAGCAATTGGGCTCATGTTGAAGTCCAGCCCATAACCCCATTAGCCTGTAAATGGCCTGTCAGTTCCTTGGGACTGACAGGGTAAATTTTATTCCTCTTCTTATCATTTCACGACCAGCTTCTCTCCCTGGATTCTTGCTTCTCCGGTAAACTCCTCTGTTCTGCTCTCCCTCTTGGTTTCTTATTTCTCAGTAACTTCTTCTCAACTCCCATACAAACCCGAGCACACGATAATTCACCAACCAACAGCACGCCATTAACCCCAGGTCCCCAGCAGACTCAACTCGATAACTCTTACTGCTCAACCCATCTCGTCACCAGCATCAGTAATCCATTCCTGCACTCGAGCTTTCATCAACACCACAGACCCATTAATCTTCTCTGTCCATTTCATCGATCACCATATCACTGCCATGCTCGATCAACAATAGCAACAGCTCAACTTCTCTGCAGCTCATCTCCATCCTCCCGGCTTCCATGGCAGACTCGAGCTCGTCTCACTTCACCAACAACACCACAGTCCATCGGTGTCACGGACTCATTCTCTATCACTTTTTCACGCTAAGAACAATCAACATAACTTCACTACCATTCAGCCACAGAACAGGCCAAGATGCAACCAAAATCATTCCCGGAACCTTCATAAGCTCAGCCATTGTATCTGCTGATGAACAAACCCCATTTCCAGTCACAAACTTTACCAAATCATCCACCATTTCGACCCCTAAACAGCTGTAGACTCTCAACTTCGAAGAACTCTCTATCAGGCGTTTTGTCAAACAGTTACTGAGCATAATACAGTGTTGTTGCTGTTCATCAATAATCACCTTCTATGCCTCTGTCCTTCGAACATCCATCATCTCAGTCAACTGTCGATGCATCAATGGAAACAGGTGATGTTCCCTGTTGTCTCTTCTCGCAACACTTCGTTACAGCTTCGCTTTCTCTGAATCATTCTCCATCATCGTTGCCAACATGCACTACACAACTCATGAGCAGCATCATTCCGTCATTGCCATCATTCCCGGCTCCTACGGTAACAGTAGCATCAATCTCTGCCTAGAGCTCGACTCTTTTCTCTCTCGAGCAGTAGCTCAGCTCCGTTAAAGCCACCATTAACCAACAGAGTCATCTCCACTGAATTTGAGTTCAATTACCAAGATCGAGCTCTTCTCTGGCCATTCTTTCATCAGTCGCTGGCAGCAACCCAAACTCCAGCTCTCCGTCTCTCTTCTCCGTTCATTGCAGACTCAACCTTCGACTCATCATGCATTAACAAACCCACAGCAAACTCCAGTCACAACCAACGATGGCTGTTATGGCAGCAACACCTTGGACCCATCGTTGCCGGCAGTAAAGCTTTGGCTATTCTTCTCAGCTCAAATTTGGTTTCTTACCTATACATTATTTATTTATTATTATTTTTTTTTTTGCTAAGTCGAAATTTGTATTAATAGGTAACAAAATTTACAAAAAAACGATTACAAGAAAAGAGGTCAAAGCAACCCAAAAAGCTCGTAACCTACTTGAATCTATAATAAGCAACATTTGGATATTCAACTGAATTTAAAAATTGAGGTTTTCCATCATAATACATTCCCTCTTCATTAGCTAGGAGACAACCACGTTTAGCCAATTTATCCGCTGAAAAGCTCGCTTCTCTAAACGTATGAATGAACCTTATAGAATCATAATATCTACAAATTTTCATCCATCTAAGCCTTGAAAACCAAGGGAGATTTGAATTCTTGAAAGCTTCCACTACACTGTATGAATCTGAACGGACACAAATGCGCCTAGCTCCCCATCTTGCAGCCCATTCTAAACCCACAATAATACCATACAATTCTGCCAAATAATTTGTAGTAACTCCTAGGCTAATAGACATTGCACCAAGGACTACACAGTTCTCATCTCTTGTTATCACACCAGCTCCAGCAAAGCCTGGATTTCCCCTCGCCGCTCCATCACAGCAAATCTGAATTTCGTTCACTTCCGGAGGCTGCCAAACACTTCAATTGGATGAAACAACTTTACTTTCTATGAGTAACTCGAAAATAGTCAAGTATAACAATATCTTCAGCGCAGTTCTTCATGAAACCTTTGAGACGCACAGCATACTCTTGAATTAATTTCAGCACTCGATTGAAGAACAAACTCCAGTTGGCTTTCTGGTGTTGAAAAACAGCGTTGTTGCGCACTGCCCATAGCTCCGACCTGATGACAAAATTAGCTAGAAGCCACATATCACGAACCATTTTACTCCTCTCCTTAGCTTCCTTGATAGAAATCACAAGATTAGCATTAGGAACTAAACCAAAAATACCAGCAATCCAGTTCCAAGCACGGCCAGCAAAAGCGCACTGAAAAAGGACGTGTTCGAGCGTTTCTTCCGCAACTCCACAAAGGATGCAACGACTTGCAAGATTAATTTTAAACCTGCGTTTAATCACATCATAAGTAGCACAAGCACCATGCAAAAATTTCCAATTTTGAGCAGCAAGAGTAGGGTGAATTTCCTTTAGCCATAAAAGAGAAGCACCATCAAACTTTGCATACTTCTGACGAATCAGTTCCTTGGAAGATTGAACTGAGAAGTCACCTTTATAGTCCGGCATCCAAATCCGAGAGCCATCTCCATCAGAAGGAGTAGGCAGCTGATTGACGTCAATACCATCAGCAAGCATTCGGTCCAAATGCTCAGTTGGAATGTTCCAATGCCCATCAGTCCAAATAGCACTCACCTTCACGTTTCTGTCCAGGTTATAATCATTAAGAATTTCAGCAATGCACCTGTCCGAGTGCCATGCATCATAATAGAGAGAAGTATCTCTTCCATCCATTAACAACACGTTAGTGTTAGATTCAACAATCTTATACACTTCTTAATACCTGGAAGAATAGAAGATTTAACCCCATAAGCTTTGATACAACCATTCCTACCAAAAAATTTGGCACGAAGAAAACCAGCCCATTTATTATTAGAAGTACGAACATTCCACCAAAGTTTCATGATAAGAGCATCATTCATAATAGACAAACGAGTTAAGCCAAGGCCCCCCTCCTCAAAAGGACAAAAAACTTTGTCGTAAGCTACTACCACTGCACGACTGACATTAGAATCACCCATCCAAATAAAATTCCTTATAGCCCTTTCACATTGCAAAATAAATTTGCGAGGCCATTTATAGATAGCCATGTTATGAATAGAATAGCTAGCAATGACAGATTTAACAAGCACAATACGATCATTAAAAGATAAATAAAAACCCTTCCAACCGGCCAGATGCGATTTTATCTTTTCAACCACATTAGAAATATGGCGATATCTGATCGTACCTGGCATAATTTGAACTCCCAAATATCTGTCAGGAAAGGTGGCAACCGTCATCCCCAAGTAATTAGCAAGGTAAGTACTCCTACTCAAAGAACCACCTCTCCGTTTGACCAGAAGCTGTTTGGTACTTTCCCAATAAATCCACAAGGTTATTAAGACTTTTTAAATTGCCTTTATAAAAAATCATAATGTCATCAGCAAATAAGAGATGAGTAGGAGAGATACCACCTCTTGTAACCATGTGAGACATCTTCTTATCATGAAAAAGCTTGGTAATATTTCTGCTACGAACATCCTCAATCAAGAAAAAAATTAAAGGAGAAAGGGGATTTCCTTGACGTAAACCTCTATTAATCTTAAAATAACCCTCCGGACTGCCATTCAAAAGAATAGAGATTCTGGTAGAATTCAAGATATTAAGAATCCAAGAGCACCACTTCTCAGAGAAACCATATCTACGAAAAACTTCCAACACAAAATCCCAACTCACCGTATCAAAAGCCTGAGAAATATCAAGCTTGAGGCCAATATTACCATCTTTGCGCTTAAGGTGAAGCTCATTAACCATTTCAGAAGTCAAGCTAATATTTTCATGGATATTACGCCCTTTCAAAAACGCTACCTGATCCTCAGAAACAAGATTATCCAAGACACTGCCTAGCCTAGTAGCAAGAATCTTTGTAAAAATTTTAAAGAAAAAATTACTAAGACCAATAGGCTGAAAATTACGAAGAGTATTTGCACCTATCAACTTGGGAAGCAAAATGATTAGGCTTGAATTGATTCCATTAGGGATATGACCAGTCTCCCAACAAAAAATAATAGCCTTAATCAAGTCATCTTGTATAATATCCCAGCGGTGTCGATAGAAACAGCCCGAAAAACCATCTGGACCTGGAGCACTGTCAGCCCCTAAATTAAGAACAACTTGTTTGATTTTATCCGGGGAAGGAATTTTGTCCATGGCAAGACTCTCCTCATCCGAAATGCCAGGATGATCATAATCAAATAAGCTAAAATCATAGTCCAACTCCTGGCCATTGAACATGTCTTCATAATATTGCACAACATCATCATACAATTGGTCATAATCAGAAATAGTAGCACCAGCAACATCTACCAATTCAGAATTAGTATTAGCACTCCTTCGAATACGAATGCTATTATGAAATAAAGTAGAATCGCTTGAACCCTCCATAAGCCATTGATTTCTAGCTTTTTGTTTAAGCATCGTGTTATGCTGAAGACGCGTTTCACTTAGCTTAGAAAAAGCATCTTTCATAAGGTTAAGATTGGTAATATCATTAGGATCCTCATCTGAATGAAGAGCAGCATCTTCAAACCTCAATTGATCTTGCTTCAACCGAGAATGAATATTACCAAAAACCATAAGATTCCATTCTTTGAGCACACCTTTAAGTCTCTTCAATTTATAAGAAAAGATAAAATCAAGAGACCCATGAGCATGCATGTTCCAACTATCATTGACCATACGAAGGAAATCATCATGCAAAAACCACATTTTCTGAATATGAAAAGGAGCTCTCTTAGGTCTTGGAACAGCAAAAGGATAACCCAAGAGAGTTGAATGGTCAGAAACTTCTCTAGGAAGAGCTTTACACCGCCAATTCTCAAACTTTGTAATCCAAGCAGTATTAATAACAACACTATCAAGTTTACTAATAACTCTATCAGTACCCGATTGGCCATTAGTCAAAGTGAATTTTGTAACCAAAGAATCCGCTTCAAAAAGATTATTGTCATCTAACTAATCTGAAAATTCATTGATAGATGAAGTTCTTGGCTCAAGACCTCCCTTATTCTCATCAAGACGAAGAATACAATTGAAATCACCCATAACAAGCCATGGACTAACATCATCTTGACTATTAAGTTGCTGCCAAAGTCTTCTTCCAGTAGTTTGAACATAACTAGCATGAACAAAAGAAATATGAACTCCTTCAACCTCAATAGTAATGGATTGTTTACTCCTATTGATCATAGAAGGTCTTATTGAATTCAAATAACAAACCCAAATATTAGCAATACTATCAGCAGTAGCATTATGGATAACATGAGAAGAAAAACCTTCAAGTTGAAGTCTGTTGCCAAAAGCAACCAAGTAATGTACCTTTGGTTCCGCAAGACAAATGTGCGCTACCCTTGATGTGAACTCCATAGAGTTTACACTTTCCTCCGGCAAATGTATGTGAACCATATAGCCCATGAGTCCATGTTGTCTTTTGGTCTTTGAATCTGTACATTAGCTGACACGAGCTTCGAGCGTCCGAATGCCCACGCGACTGCTTGTAGTAGTTTCCATGCAATGATAATTCTGCCTCTTTTGTGACCAATAGGAAGATTTCTTGTTCTTTTCGGGAATAAGCTCCAAAATTCCCATAAAATATAAAAGAAAGCTAATAATACAATTTCGCAAGAAAACTAGCTAAGAAAGCATAACCAATCGATACTTAGAGAGGTTTTTTTAAACAACTACCAATGGTGGAAAATTGCTATGCGTGCATTTATTCAAGCGTGTGATTTTCAATCATGGGTTTATGTTGTTAATAGCTACAACCCTCCAATGGTTACAGTAGACGGTGTCTCTATTGCAAAGGATATTGGTATATATGAACCTAACGAGATTCTCGCTGCAAAGCAAAATTCTGAAGGTTTAAATGTTATCTTACATGCCATTACCCCAAATCTTCAGCACCATGTGACTACGTGCACTCGGTCTAAAGATGTGTAGGATACCTTAGAAACTGTATTCGAAGGGAATACCTCTGAAAAGGAAGCTAGGCTTCAAAACCTAAATTCTGATTGGGAAAACCTTTGTATGGATGATGAAGATTCATTTGACGAGCTTAATCACAAAGTTTCCGAAATTGTTAATGCATCTTTTACATTAGGTAAGACTATTCCCGAAAAGGACATTGTGATGAAAATTCTCAGATCATTGCCAGCCAAATACAATTCTAAGAAATATGCCATCGTTGAAGGAAATAACCTTGATATTCTATCCAGAAATTCTCTGGTAGGAAAGCTAAAGATTTTTTATTTTTATCTTGAACTTAGTAAAAGAGAAAAACTTCGAATGAATTGCAATTCCATTGCTACTTCTGATGTAAGTTCTCTGTGTCCAAAATTGATTGATCTGAAGGATAGGAATTACTTTAATTCTACTCTTTCATTGGATGTACAACAGTTAAAGAAAACTCTTAGGAGAAGAAAAAGAAGGTCTCATAACAAATCTTCCTCAATCAATGAAATGGATAAGAAAGTTCACAAAAACTATGATAATGGAACTTTTTACATGTGCTACAAATGTGATCATCACATTTCTGGTGTTCTGATAAGGAAGTGAGTGAGATAACCAAAGCACGGATGTCAACTCTTGACTGTTGTCTGGAGGAAGAAGTATGTGAAATTTATGTCAGTTATTTTGCTGATAATCACTCTTGTTCTTCCAACAACTCTGATTATTCCATGATAAACAATCAAACTTTTCCATAAGAAAAATTCGGTCTCTTGACCAAACATCTCTACTTGATTAACAGAAATTTTCAACTGGAAAAAGAAGTCCGGATTAAAAAGATTGAAAAATTGGAATGTCAACTGAAAACATTAAGATAAGAAAATGCTACTTCTCGCAATTGCGATGTTAAACAGAAAGATCGATACTCTTCGATAAGTTCTAGCAAACTAAATCAACATATTACATCTTGTCGTGTTCTAATCTCTCTCATGATAAGAAAGATATGGTTAACTTCACAGAAAATCGTGAGTATACCTTGAATAAAAATCAGGATTCCCCAGAAACGGATTACACAAAGGTTCTTAAAAAACCTTCTTCTAAATCGCGTTTTCAGAAGAAGAAAAAGAATTCTCATAAGAAATTTATGTCATTTTCTAAAGAGATTTTCAGAACCATTTATAGTATGCAAAAATCGAGGAACAGCCTGTTCAGAAAAATAAAGGGAAGAAAAATATCCTCTTCGGATTCTCACTCAACAAAGAGGAATATGAAACAAGGTTTAAGAAAATCACTCTCCTCTCTTGTGAAACCTCTTGATCCTTCTTAGGTGGGAGAAATTACTCTTTGTATGTTTTGAAGATTGTTCTTGTCTATTTTCCCTTGGACAAGAACAATAATCTCCAAGAGGGATGTGTAAATATTTCTGCTGACTTGTTCGTGTATCTCCCTAAATTGCTATAGCTTTGGTTATTAAGCTAAGAACCGTTTCTGAACACTTGGAGGTTTTTCCTATCTCTTTTAAATTTCTGTTAGGGTTTTTGTCAAAGGTCTTTTTGAGAATTTATCTCATATCTTCTTCTTTTTAAAAAGATTTATCTCCCTTAAGCAAGCATTTCATTTACCTTCTCTATCATGTCCTCTTCAAGTCTTTCCAGTAAAGAGGATGATGTATGGACTGTTCTCTTTCCCTCTAATAAAGTTCGTTTTGGTTCTTCTGATAATGAGATGTGTGAAGATAAACGTGATTCATCCTCTGATGGAAACCCTACTGGTTCTCATTTTGATAAACTCTCATTATCCATGAATCTTGTCTAGGAGCAAGTACCGGCGTTGAAGAGTGAACTAGAATCCTCCATCAAAAGACTTGAAGACAAGATTGATAATCTTGAATCCAGGATTGATTTAATCGAAGATGAAATTGATGATTATACGGAATATGAGAAGAGTCTTCAAATTAAGTGAAATGATTTTCGGTTCTTGCTTAAATTTATTTTATCTAGGAAACTTCTTATGAGAATTTATTCTTGTGTTTTAAGAAGGATAACTAGGGTTTGGAATAGCAATTCGTGTGAGTACACATAACTATTGCCAACATTTTTCATCTTGCAATGTTTTTAGATTTATTTATTTAAATTCTAAAGTTTATTTGGAAGAAAATTTTGCAGTATTAATCTTTATTGGTTTTATATATTGCAAAAATCGTTACGGGATATGTGTGTTTACGTCCGTGAACTTGGAAGATAGGATGAACTTTTGATCGCAAAGATTAAGTCTATTATATTTCTTTATGCAAATATTGATGAAAAATAGAATGAATCTTTGAATATTCCGCAGTATTGATCTTTCCCTGATCCACTTCTATGTGAAAGTACTGTGCGGCTCGGTAAGTTCTCTTATGTTGAGCATTTCCGATTGTATTAATCATGGGTTCTCTTGTGGTTAATTTAATTGAGTTTTCTGGTACAAATTCATGTTTCATGTATTTGTTAATGTCCAAAGAAATCCTTTTTTTCTTGTAAAAGTAAGGTCTCTCTTGTTGTTCTTTCGGGAATGACATTTTATGGGGGAGAGTTCTTAATTGAACTTATGCTTAATTGCCAAATCTTTGTGGGGAGTGCGGCTGTAGAATATTGTAGGAGTTTTCTTGTATCTTTATTAACTCCTTGATGAATGCATTTAGTTTCGACTGTATGATTGCATCTAAACAAAGTTGATATGTTTTCTTTTAGTCATGAAGAATCTCTTTGAGAATTTCATTATGATCTCACTAGTTTTCGTAGCTTTGCCAATTTATATTGAAAAGAAAATAAGATCCTTATATCTTGTAAGGATCAAATTCATGTTAGCTTGTTGAACTGTTTCATTGTCGAAGCTATCAACCTTCTTAGAAGGCGTATGGGTATCCTACCATTTTGTCCAGAAAAATGGATAATGCGAAAAATCGGGATAATCATGAATTAACCAAAAGAGTTTCAAGACTAGATAACACATACCAACCTCTAGTTTAGACGATTTGGACCAAGAAATCTCGATTTGCATCAAGGAAACATAAGGCACAAGCATCTCCTGCAATTCCAAATGCTCTCTCTACAATGATATTACCATTAAGCTCAAGTTCAAAAAGAACTCTCCCCCATTAAATGTTATTTCTGGAAGAACAACATGAGCGACCTTGACTCTAATCATAAGAAAATAATTTTCTTGGACTTTAAATTTATACGCTGGTTACGAACAAAATAAATTTGTATCCAATATTTTTCTCTCTTTTTTCCAGTTACGGACAAAGAAGTTAATAATAGCGACCGTGATGTTAGAGGCACTAAGATACAAAAAAGAATCGTGAGAAAAATCATCAACACAAATTATTCTCTATGTCAGTTATGAACAAGAGAATAATTAGTGCGACATGACTCAACATAAGAATTATAAATTCTTTATACATGTAGGAACGTAAATATTAAAGTTCACTACTTATTCCCTGGTGGCGACACAATCAAAGAAGTAAGTCGATCCCTAAGCAACATCTTATGGAATCCTGTAGCAGTTTATTCACAAAAAGTGTAATCGTGGAGAGATAAAAAACTGCAATTCTCAAAATAGTTTACTCCTCTTTTGCAAGATTGAAAGATCTTGACCTATGAGAAAGTATGATATATATGTTCTAATCAACAAAGAACGATAACAATGAACAAATTTCACAGAATAAGCAATACAGATACATAATCCATGAAGATTAGGTATTGCAAGTCATCTTCCAAATAAAATTTAATTAATAAAATTTAAAATCCAAGATGATAATATTTGGAATAACTAATGTAATACATAAAAATTACTTCAAAAAACTAGTGTTTCTCCTTAAACAATAAGAAAAAAATCCCTACAAGGAGTTAACTAGTGCAAAGATCTTTGAAGAAATCTTGATCATTCCCGAACTACGATAAAGTTTGTTATCCTTTTGAGGAAGGGGGCCTTGGATTATCTCGTATGTCTACTATGAATGATGCTCTTATTATGAAAATTTGGTGGAATATTCGTACTTCCAAGAAAAAATGGGCTGGTTTTCTTCGTGCCAAGTTTTTTGGCAGAAATGGGTGCATTAAGACTGCGAGAGTGAAATCTTCTATTCTTACTGGTATAAGGAAGGTTTTCAAGATGGTTGATTAAAATACGAAAGTTCTTCTAGGTGACGGTAGAACAACTTCCTTGTATTTTGATGCGTGGTACTCTGAGAAATGCTTTGCTGATATTCTTCAAGACCAAAATCTGGACAGAAACATGCTAGTAAGTGACATTTGGCTTGATAACCAATGGGTTATTCTTGACGAACATTTAGATAGAATGTTGGATGCTGGAGTTGATATTGCCCGTCTGCCAGTTCCAATTGGGGGGGGGGGGGGAGGATTACGTGTCTGGATGCCAGAATACAAGGGTTCTTTTACTGTCAGTTCAGCAAAGGACCTAATTCGCACTAAATATAGTACTATGGAAGAAGCTTCTCTTCTGTGGAGGAAAGAAATTCATAAAACTTGGCAGCTCAGAACTGGAAGTTTATTAGAGGCGCATGTGCTACTTATGATGTAATTCAGCGCATATTCAAGACTCCTTTTGCTAGCAAATACAGCCTTTGTGGTGTTGATGAAGAAACTTTTAATCACGTTCTCTTCCACTGTAGTTTTGCTGGCAGAGCATGGAATTTGATTAATGATATCTTTAAACTAAATGCTAATGTAAATCTTGTGATTTCTGTCAAAGCAGCAAGGGGGAGGAGTCATATGGTGCGAGACCTGTGGCTGGTTGCCAACCCCGTCATCAGGTCTGAACTATGGGCGTTGCGTAATAAAGCAGTTTTTGAGCATAAGAAAGCGAAATGGAGTTTTTTTTTCCAGCGGGTGATGAAGTTAATTCAAGAGTATGTTGTTCGGCTTTGTGGTAATATGAAAAATAATACTGAAGACGTAGTCATTCTTGACTATTTTCGTGTGCAGCATAGGAAAATCAAGGTTCTACAGCCAATTGAGTGTTTTTGGCAGCCTCCGGAGGATAATGAAATACAAATCTGTTGTGATGGTGCGGCGCGAGGTAATCCAGGTGTTGCGGGTGCTGGTGTGGTGGCAAGAGATTCAAACTGTGCATTCCTAGGTGCATTTTCTGTTGGCCTTGGAATTAATACTAACTACTTGGATGAACTTTATGGTATTCTAGTGGGTATGGAGTGGGCTATGAGATGGGGTTTTCGACAGATTTGCATCAGGTCTGACTCCTTTGGTGCTATTGAGGCTTTTAAGAATGATAATTTACCTTGGTTTGCTAGACAAAGGTGGGCGGCAGTGAGTAGACATTATGATACTATAAGGTTTATTCATACTTACAAGGAGGCGAATTTTTCTGCTGATGCTATGGACAAAACATGATGTTCTCTTAGTAATGAGATAGGTTTACATTATGATGGAAGACCTAATTTTTTAATTTCAGTTGAACATCCAAATATTACTTATTATAGATTTAAGTAGTTTTCAAGTTTTTGGGGTTGCTGTGACTTGTTTTCTTGAAAACACTTCTTTGTAATTTGTTATCTATTAATACAAAATTTTGACTTATCAAAAAAAAAAATCAAAATGGGTGAAGTATTTGATTGTGGAAAAGGATCAGATAGTATTAAGAGGTTCTCTAGTGCTACTGGTAAATATGAATATGGTTTTGTTACATCTCCTTCGTGTGTGATTGTTCTTCTTGGGTCTGCATTACTGGAACAATACAATAGAGATCTGGTTTGTAAGTTGTTTCCATGTCATGGGTATCCGCCTCAACCTCAGTTTCTAAATTCATTGAGTATTAGAATTTTTTATGTTGTTGCAATTAGTGGTGAACGTAATTCGGTTACTGAATTTTCAAAGAGAAATAAACTTTTGTCTCACTTATTGTCTAGAGTGGTAAGGTTTAACAAGGCACATAGATGGTATGCTCACGTGCTTGGTATGTTGGGAGCAGAAATTTTTTCTTACAGCTCACGTGTGAGTTGCTTAAGGGTAATGGCGAATTATAGTGGCAAATTTTTGTATGCCTTTGTTTTCAAACTTGGATACTCATTAAGACTGTTATGTGCAAGATCGACTACAATTCTGTTCGTGAAAGGGGTTGAGACTGGTGTTGTTTGCAAGTTATGGAACGAAAGATTGCAGCATGGCACAGTTCTGTGGTCCAGATTGATACTTCAAGTGACAGGTAACAATGAACCTGGTACTATGATGGAGTTATTTGATCAACTACATCACAATAGATGGAATTTCTGTGATTAGCTACAATTATTGAGGATTGTTGGTATGAAAACTGGTTACTTTTGTCGCCCATGGATTGGTCCCTTCTTAGTCCCCTTTTCAATCTCACCTATGACCCCTGGATATCTTGCTATTCAGTTATACCTCCAGGTCACACATGCTCCAATTGTATCGACGTTAGAGGACTTTTTAAGATGGAAATTCAAATTTTCTTCTACAGGCCTATGGAATGTGTGTCACAATACTCACCAACAGTTAATGAAAGCATCCCTGAATTATTGTTTTCTTGGTCTCAACACTTTTAAGGATACTCAACATTTAAATTCTTATTACAATCGATTGGCAGATTTGTTTTATCAGCTCACGAGGGATTGTATAGTGGTGGAATTATATGCAAGAAGGCTGGAAATCCAAGTTTTACATACTGGTATTACGAATTTTATGTACCAAGAATGGTTGAAATGCAAGCTCAGGCAACTGGTTAGAGGAATATTATGTACTGTACAGAGTCAAAGTTGCAATAATACAAACTGAAAAGTGAGAGAACGGGGGTAGTACAAGTGCACTTAACGACAACCTGCCAGAGGGTGAAACCAGTTTTAGGTCTCACAGGGAATGTCTTTAGCTTTGAGACTCAATGTTTACTCTTGGTAAGTCAAAATCTTAAGGTGTTGGCACGGCTTGCTTACTTGAGATGGAAATTCAAATTGTTTTCAACTGGCTTATGGAGTATGGGAAGTGTTAAACTGCCAGTTCAATGGGCTGTCCCTGTTTACATGAGCAGTGGCGAAGATAATATTCTCGACCAGGGTTTCCCTAATGCTTCCGTAACTTGTGAATGGTTGAGGGAGAGTCCAGATGCACATGGAGGTGAGACTTCTTCCATGATTGTTTTGTGTCCTTGTGTTATACTCAACGCATATCAAGGTGCTGCTATCAACTTTTGTCGCGAGAGTGTCCACCACCAATGGGTTGTACCCAGTTGGAGTTTTTAAGAGGGGTAAGGAAATTTGAAGCAAATGGTGGTACTAATCTCCATTATGTACTGATGAGCATCCCCAATCAGTTTGGAGTTGTTAACGAGTCTACATCAACATTTCATCTCACTGGAGTTGTGCCTTTCATGTTTCTCATAGTATTCCAATTTGTGCCGAGGCTCCAAACTGAAGTTTTACATGTTCGCATGTCTGTGTTGATTAGTATTGCAGTTGCAGTGCAACTACATGAATCTTGCTGCTGTAATATTGACGCGATAAATAGGAGGATGTGGGTAATGCTTAGCAATTCTAGTGTTGAAGTCATTGCTGAAAACAATGGAAGCAGTGCCCATATTGTGGTCTTCAGGACTGTTGCTAAGAGTGCATACCATGTAACAATTGTGCAGGTGATAGAGTCACTTGTTTTTCTTGGTAAATGGCACAAGAAAGTCAAGTTCACGGGCCGATCAGAGTATTCAGTGGTGACAATTGTTTTTTAGGCCTGGGCTTGGAGCGTGTTACTATTGGGCTTCTCGTGTATTTAGAAAGAGCTACCACTACTATGTCATGTACCGTATTGGAGAGGGTGCCCATCTACAGACCACAATCCTTGCTCCTCCTGCATTACTCCTGCAGTTGTCACAAGCGGATACCTATCTCACAAAGTTGATTTTTGCGACTCTCATCCTTGAGGACAAGGATGCTTTCAAGGGGAGTGGAATGTCATGTACCGGTGTTGGAGAGGGTTCCCATATCATAATCGAGTTGGTTATTAGTTTAGTTGTTAGTATCACTTGGCTTTTATCAATTGTAAGGGTTCCTACATAGTTTCCATTCTCCTAACCTAGTTATATAAGTCTAGTGAATCTGTGTAAGAGAGATTATCCAATTTTATGAATTAATCAAATATAATTTAGTTTATCTCTTTTCCTCCTCTTAGGCTGGTTCTCTGAATCAGATTTCTCTAAAGTCTCGATCCAACCTTGTCGTTGTATAATCAGGTACACGACAGTATCCGGACATGGGTAATTGTTCTAAAATATCATTTCAATCATTGAAACATCCTTGGAAGACGAGAATGGTAATCTCACACATACCATTAGCTTCAAGTATTTTCAAGTGATCGAATGCTCAATACGAAACTTCTCAAGTTAACATCAATTGACTAGCTCACACAAATCATGTAATATGTTCAAGGTAATTTTCACATGATCATCTTTTGAATTAATATTTTATTTCCAACAAATAGATTGTTTCCAACTAAACTCGTCAAGAATATGATGAACATAGCTAAAACAAAAAGCTTCCAACACGTATTTCAAGAAATAGATAAACGAGATAAACTCGGCTCGAAATATCAAATGTGTATAATATAAAAGTATACATAGTTAAACGACTTAGTCTCATTAGAAGATAGAATAGAATAGACTTCTGAGTGATAGATAAGTTTTAGTCTCCACATACCTTTTGTTGATGAAGTTCCTCCAAGCCCCTCAGTAGATATTCTTCTTCAATTGGTGAACCCCGTGAAGTATAAATCTCAATTAAACATTTTATCCTAATCCGAGACATAGCTATAAGTAGATTAGAAATCAAATATATAGTTTTGATCAACTAAACTTGACAAATAAGCTTGAGATAGCAACGGTTGCGAGTTCGACCGAGCAGTGCTCTAACAATCTCCCCCTTCGTCAATTTTAGTGACAAAACTGTGAATACCAATATTCAGTGGAGCACGTGTCACGATCTTAGTGGCTGCATACAAGATAACTGTGTATCCCTCACAATACAGAGCAATCCAAGTGACAGAGGATACCTTCGTAGATCTGCTTTATCTTGTACCAAGAAGGGATACCTCGACGGATGAAAAGAGTAAAACTCCAGTCTATGAGGAGGCATCTAGAGAAGGGACAGAGGTAGATGACATATCTAATCAGCATTAAATGCACAAATCTCTTATCTACACGTGGAAAGAGATGATGTGGTGGTACCATATTGGCAGAGGATGGCGGTGAACGAAGGTACAATCTGTACTAAGGTTGGGAAGTTCCCGAAGGAACATGGGTCAGCTGAGGTGGCAAAGTTCGACTGGAGGAAGCACGCGGCGAACGTACCATTGGTACGGAAGGTATACCAGGAAACGATGTACCCAAAGACAACGAAGATACATATGGAGCAGAAGGGGATATAAATACCAAGCCTCACCAACAAACTAAAGGCATTCAATACCGAGGAGAGAAGATCTAGTCTTAAGCTTCTACCTATTTAATGCTTAGAACTTAAGTATTTACTTCAACTTGAGTTCTTTCTATTACTTTGGGAAGCATTTAAGATCTTTGTAACCACCATAACATAACACAAAACAATCACTCATTACCCAGTGGACGTAGACTAAAGTCGAACCACGTAATCTCTTGTGTCTCATGATAAATTAGATCCTTTTACATTTCATTTTTGTTCTTTGTTATTATTGCGATCTTGAGTATCTTATAATACTTAGCATTATCAGTTCAACAGAGGCATCAATATTACTTAGTATCCGATTCTCTGAGCTGTATACATTACGTTGACTACGGGAAAACGAATAGTCACAGTTTGGCGCTAGAAGGCTTTGCTCACCATCATGAGTTTTTAAATTCCGTCATTTACTTTATTTACACATCTTCTTAAACGAAGAGATATGATTTCAACAGCGACGAATCTCACTCTCTAGTGATTGGTTCGTCTATTGCTTTCACAAGTTCTTTGAGTTCATATCCTCTAAAGACTAGCAATCTCACAGACCTACAAAAGTTTTCACAAAAACACACTCACAAAACGTCAAAACTTTTATTTTTCACTAAGTTAGCCTTTTTCGACAAAGCATCCGTTAGATCTGAGTACCTCTGACTGCAGAGGAATTTCAGTAAGATTTTAAGGAAAAAAGATCTTCTAAAGCATTTAATAACCTTGTTTTTTGGGAGATCTTCCTAGAGAAGTTTCCGACCATTCAACTCTCTTGGGTTATCCTTTTGCTGTTCCAAGACCTAAGAAAGCTCCTTTTCGTATTCAGAAAATGTGGTTTTTGCATGCTGATTTCCTTTGTATGGTCAATGAAAGTTGGAACATGCCTGCTCATGGGTCTCTTGATTTTATCTTTTCTTATAAATTGAAGAGACTTAAAGGTGTGATCAAAGAATGAAATCTTATGGTTTTTGGTAATATTAATTATCGGTTTAAGCAAGATCAATTGAGGTTTGAAGCTTCTGCTCTTCGTTCGGATGAAGATCCTAATGATATTACTAATCTTAACCTTATGAAAGATTCTTTGTCTAAGCTAAGTGAAACGCGTCTTCAGCATAACACGATGCTTAAACAAAAAGCTAGAAATCAATGGCTTGTGGAGGATTCAAGCAATTCTACTTTCTTTCATAATAGCATTCGTATTCGAATGAGTGCTAATACTATTTATGAATGGGTAGATGTTGCTGGTGCTACTATTTTAGACTATGACCAATTTCGTGATCATGTTGTGCAATATTATGAAGACAAGTTCAATGCACAGGAGTTGGACTATGATTTTAGATTATTTGATTATGATCATCCTAGCATTTCGGATGAGGAGAGTCTTGCCATGGACAAAATTCCTTTCCAGGATGAAATCAAACAAGGTGTTTTGATTTAGGGGATGACAGCGCTTCAGGTCCAGATGGTTTTTCGGGTTGTTTCTATCGAAACTGCTGGGATATTATACAAGATGACTTGATTAAGGCTATTATTTTTTGTTGGGAGACTAGTCATATCCCTAATGGAATCAATTCAAGCCTAATCATTTTTCTTCCCAAGGTGAGAGGTGCAAATACTCTTCGTAATTTTCGGCCTATTGGTCTTAGTAATTTTTTCTTTAAAATTTTTACTAAGATTCTTGCTACTAGGCTGAGCAACATCTTGGATAATCTTGTTTCTGAGGAACAGGTAGCGTTTTTGAAAGCGCGTAATATCCATGAAAATATTAGCTTGGCTTCTGAAATGGTTAATGAGCTTCACCTTAAGCGCAAAGATGGTAATATTGGCCTCAATCTTGATATTTCTCAGGCTTTTGATACGGTGAGTTGGGCTTTTGTGTTGGAAGTTTTTCGTAGATATGGTTTCTCTGAGAAGTGGTGCTCTTGGATACTTAATATCTTGAATTCTGCTAGAATCTATATTCTTTTGAATCGCAGTCTAGAGGGTTATTTCAAAATTAATAGAGGTTTCCGTCAAGGAGATCCCCTTTCTCCTTTGATTTTTGTCTTGATTGAGGATGTTCTTAGCAGAAATATTACCAAGCTTTTTCGTGATAAGAAGATGTCTCACATGGTTACAAGAGGTGGTATCTCTCCTACTCATCTCTTCTTTGATGATGTCATTATGATTTTTTGTAAAGGCAATTTAAAAAGTCCTAATAACCTTGTGGATTTATTGGGCAAGTACCATACAGCTTCTGGTCAAACGGTTTGTAGGCAAAAGAGAAAAATTTATTATGGAGGTGGTTCTTTGAGTAGGAGTACTAACCTTGCTAATTACTTGGGGATGACGGTTGCCACATTTCCTGACAGATATTTGGGAGTTCAAATTATGCCAGGTACTGTCAGATATCGCCATATTTCTAATGTGGTTGAAAAGATAAAATCTCAACTGGCCGGTTGGAAGGGTTTTTCTTTAGCTTTTAATGATCATATTGTGCTTGTTAAATCTGTCATTGCTAGTTATTCTAATCACAACATGGCTATTTATAAATGGAAGCGCAAATTTATTTTGCAATGTGAAAGGGACATAAGGAATTTTATTTGGACGGGTGATTCTAATGTCAGTCGTGTAGTGGTAGTAGCTTATGACAAAGTTTGTTGTCCTTTATAGGAGGAGGCCCTTGGCTTAACTCATTTGTCTATTATGAATGATGCTCTTATCATGAAACTTTGGTGGAATGTTCGTACTCCTAAGAAGAAATGGGCTGGTTTTCTTCGTGCCAATTGTTTTGGTAGGAATGGTTGTATCAAAGCTTATGGTGTTAAATCTTCTATTCTTCCAGGTATTAAGAAGTGTATAAGATTGTTGAATCTAACACTAACGTGTTGTTAATGGATGGAAGAGATACTTCTCTCTATTATGATGCATGGCACTCGGACAGGTGCATTGCTGAAATTCTTAATGATTATAACCTGGACAGAAACGTGAAGGTGAGTGCTATTTGGACTGATGGGCATTGGAACATTCCAACTGAGCATTTGGACCGAATGCTTGCTGATGGTATTGACGTCAATCAGCTGCCTACTCCTTCTGGTGGAGATGGCTCTCGGATTTGGATGCCGGACTATAAAGGTGACTTCTCAGTTCAATCTTCCAAGGAACTGATTCGTCAGAAGTATGCAAAGTTTGATGGTGCTACTCTTTTATGGCTAAAGGAAATTCACCCTACTCTTGCTGCTCAAAATTGGAAATTTTTGCATGGTGCTTGTGCTACTTATGATGTGATTAAACGCAGGTTTAAAATTAATCTTGCAAGTCGTTGCATCCTTTGTGGAGTTGCGGAAGAAACGCTCGAACACGTCCTTTTTCAGTGCGCTTTTGCTGGCCGTGCTTGGAACTGGATTGCTGGTATTTTTGGTTTAGTTCCTAATGCTAATCTTGTGATTTCTATCAAGGAAGCTAAGGAGAGGAGTAAAATGGTTCGTGATATGTGGCTTCTAGCTAATTTTGTCATCAGGTCAGAGCTATGGGCAGTGCGTAACAGGGCTGTTTTTCAACACAAGAAAGCCAACTGGAGTTTGTTCTTCAATCGAGTGCTGAAATTAATTCAAGAGTATGCTGTGCGTCTCAAAGGTTTCATGAAGAACTGCGCTGAAGATATTGTTATACTTGACTATTTTCGAGTTACTCATAGAAAGTAAAGTTGTTTCAGCCAAATTGAAGTGTTTTGGCATCCTCCGGAAGTGAACGAAATTCATATTTGTTGTAATGGAGCGGTGAGGGGAAATCCAGGCTTTGCTGGAGCTGGTGTGATAACAAGAGATGAGAACTGTGTAGTCCTTGGTGCAATGTCTATTAGCCTAGGAGTTACTACAAATTATTTGGCAGAATTGTATGGTATTATTGTGGGTTTAGAATGGGCTGCAAGATGGGGAGCTAGGCGCATTTGTGTCCGTTCAGATTCAGACAGTGTAGTGGAAGCTTTCAAGAATTCAAATCTCCCTTGGTTTTCAAAGCTTAGATGGATGGAAATTTGTAAATATTATGATTCTATAAGGTTCCTTCATACGTTTAGAGAAGCGAACTTTTTAGCTGATAAATTGGCTAAACGTGGTTGTCTCCTAGCTAATGAAGAGGGAACACATTATGATGGAAAACCTCAATTTTAAATTCAGTTGAATATCCAAATGTTGCTTATTATAGATTCAAGTAGGTTACAAGTTTTTTGGGGTTGCTTTGACCTTTTTTCTTGTAATCCTTTCTTTGTAAATTTTGTTATCTATTAATACAAATTTTGACTTAGCAAAAATAAAAGGAGATCTGACACCCCTTTTCTAATTGGTTTTCAACGATTAAGGTTGTTTATTCGAAGGGTGTCATAAAAATTTAATAACCGTCTTTCAAAACGTCATTTCAGTCCTTTTTTCTGAAAAGCGCTGCTTAGCCTTCTTCTGTGTCAGAGCATTAATTGCTACTTTTAACGAAGGCACCCAAGTAGAAAAATTCTGTCGTTTTTTCTGTGACCGCAGGATAAAAAGAGATGAAGGCATGCAAAAACCAAGTGATATACCAACAAGCTCACGACCAGCAGTTACACGAGGAAGATCTCAAAAGCCGTCTCAATCAAACCAAAGAACCAAAGCAGAGGACGGCCAAAGTGAAACAACAAGAATAATGATTGCTAACAAATCACCTATTCCTGCTGAAGGGATGGGGAAAATATCGGGAGCTCAACCACTTTACGGCATGCCGTTACCGGAGCATCCCACCATTACATAGCCACCTACGGCCAACGCAGGGTTACCTAGAACCTTAGTTCCTAGGGGACGAGGGTTTGAAAACTTAACTCCGATCCAAATATATCCTGATGCACCGTTCATAGAAGAAGGAGTAGATAACTCTGAGGATCCGGCCGACATCTGGTAGGTTGGGAAACCTACAATAAAATACTGCAAGTGCACAACGTCTTACTAGTAGACAATGGCAAGTACAGATCGTTCCCACGAGGAGTGTGAAATACTCTTCTAACTAATACCAAAACTAAATAATCAAATAAGTAATGTTTTAACGATTTTCAAAAGGTCAGAACAAAATGAAATAATAATAATTTTAACAATAAACAAAATGAAAACGGGTTATCAGGGTTTTCGGTTTCCACCAATTAAATCGTGTGAACTCTACTAATTTTATATATTACTCAAGACAAATATTGAAATTGATTTCATGTCTCGGAAGATAGTATGTTAAATTCAAAAATATTGTTTCTCCGCTGTAAATTCCTTCGCTTCATCGGTAGTGATTCTATAAAGCATTATTTATTAATCCTAAAGCATATCACGTCAAAGAATTTAACCCAAGCACGCCATATCAATTGAAAAGCATAAATAATCAAAATAATCACATGAACAATTATACACCAAGCTATATGAAGTGAAAATACTAATCAACCAAATCATTATTAAAAATATCATCGTAGAGAGTACACAATTGAATTGGTTTCTACCTAAACCCTCATATGGATCTAGTTAGCCATGGCTTTCTCAAAAGCCATAAACAAATATCAAATAAAATCAATAGCTAATCGAAAAACGGAATTGAAACAAAACTTCAAACCGTAAACGGCTGTGAAGCCGCAACAACAGCAGCCTCCCTTCCTTCCTTCTTCTCTGTCTACGGCTCTCGCCTCCAATTCCCTCTTGTTCTCTGTTGTGTGTTTATATAATGCTGCCAAGCATTCCAAAATAAGACCCATCCGATGACTCATATCTATATCTTCCAAGGCCCAGTCCATTAACACCAGTTTTCAAACTGGGCTCTCTTCCGAAGTCAGCAGCAACTCAAGGAATTTGTCGCAGTTCATACTCCATATCGGTTATTACTTGTTCTTCTCGCTAGGATACATCACATATCCCTCATTCCAATACAGAATCCATCTCTGCCAATCGATACCACAGTTCTAGCTTCTTAGTTTCATCGACGTCACATCAGCTTTGAGTAGAAGACTACTGTCAGCTCCTTTCTTCGACGACTGCAACAGCTCCACCAAGTTCAGTCATATTCAACAGACGAGCATCTTTCCCTGGCTATAACACCATCGTTCTAGTACGTCTGTTGCCCTCCTGCCATCTCTGTTCAAACCAACAACTACTGACAATCAAACTCAGCCAACTCCTAGACCTAGACATGTAACCCACTCGAGCGACTATATAAACTCCACTTTTTTTGTTGTACCACCAGCTCGACTCCATTCATGCAAACACGATCTGCGTACAACCCATTTTCAGGCCATATAAACACCAGACTCCGTCCACAGCCAACAACATGCATATATACTCTTCGCAGCATCAGTTTCTCCTCTGAATTTCCACCTGAAATCATGATTCACTTAACCGTTCAACAACCCAACTGGCAGCATCATCCGCTTATATTTCAGTTAGTTTACCGGCTTGAAAACTCCATAAAACTCTGTCCAAGGCTGAATCCGGTCCATCCCCCCTTTCTCTTCAGTACCCTTGCCTTGGTTCGACAACATCTACTTAGAACTATTCTTCTGGTTTGATAAGAAAATGAGATGTGGTGTAGACCTTGACACGTCGCCCCCTTTGACCACTCTGTGAAATGATAAGGTGCTTCTCCAGAAGTAACTTTTCAGAGTGCTCGACCAAATAAACGAGGATAATTCTCTGTTTCCGTTAGCATCGTTTCTTGGCCGCGAATGCTGCTGATATATGAAAATATCAGGCCAGCTGCATTTTTTCATTGTGGTTGCTGATACATGGAAATACCAGGCCAACCCTTTTTTTTTGGTAAGTCCAAAATTGTATTAATGAATATCAAAAATTTACAAGAAGTTTACAAGAAAAGAGGTTAAGAAACCCCAAAAATCGCAAACTAATTAAATCTATAATATGGAACATTTGGATATTCTAAAGAACTAACAAAATAAGGTCTCTCATCATAGTTCATCCCTTCACCATTACCAAGTAAACATCCTCTTTTTTCCATAGAGTCTGCTGCAAAATTTGCTTCACGGTATGTGTGCATGAATCTAATAGAGTCATAAGTCTCCTGAATACTTCTCCAACGCTGTTTTGCAAACCATGGAATATTATTATGAGAGAAAGCCATAATAGCTCCAATTGAATCTGAGCGCACCAACACCTTTCTAATCTCCCACTTTTGGGCCCATTCCAAACCCACAATCACACCATATAACTCAGCCAAGAAATTATTTGTGCAACCTAGACCAATGCTCATAGCACCAATGAAGTTGCTGTCATGATCTCGGGCTACAACTCCAGTCCCAGCAATCCCCGGATTCCCTTTCATTATTCTCGTCGCAAATACTTATTTCTCCAAAAACACCTACAAGACATAAAATATCAAAATAAACAAAATCGAGTACTGATATTACAGAGAATTGAGACTAATATAGACACATAAATGCGTCTAAAATACCCCCAAACTTATTATTTGCTAGTCCCGAGCAAATCAAAACTACAAAATAAAATCCTAACTCACTTTCGCAGGCATCGTCGATTTCATTTAGCATATGCAATAAGCCTTTAAACCCCTAGGTGTCCCTAGTGGCCGAGTTATAGTCTCGGGAGGGCTTACCAGAGATATACCCACAAAACCTGTACTCCAGACCTTAGTTATCTACGCAGAACCTTGGAAGGCACTAAAGAATCTCCTTGGTTGGCATACTTATTGACTACATGAAGAAGTACCCTGATGCGAAATTCCAATTGCTGTACACGAGTTTGCACTCAAGCATACTAAAATTCATATAAAGTGACAGAGCTCTACTCAGATAGTTGCACTATGGACATCATATTCGGAGTCAAAACTAATCACATGGATAGATCAAGAAGATGGATATAGAAAAACATATATGGTTTTGATGTTTACTAAGTGAACGGCGTTTCCCATATCTATCTGAAGGCCTCCGCCAAAATGAACCTATCCTAATAGATTGAGATACTAGTCTGACTAATATCAACACACTGGCATATACAAGGGAACCAGTGGTCGATAACCTAACTCTAGGTCAACACAACTGGCATATACAAGGGTACCAGTGGTCGACTTTATTTAATTTATTCCTTTTGGTAAAATGGTCTGGTCTCAAAAAAAAAATTTCTTTATTTTTAATAATAATTTTTTTTTTTTTGGTAACTACCATTATTATTTTTTTATTTTTTTTTGTATCTCAATCACTCTAATTCACCCTAGTATTGGTAACAACTTGAATCGTGAGCCCCACCTAATCACTTAGAGAAACATAGTTTAAAAAAACAAAATAAAATAAAAATAGAAGTGAAAAGGACTCAACGAAATATGGTGAAACTATCATGTTATTTCTAACACCTGAGCTCTGTGCTTTTATGAATAGACTCTTTAGATGTTGCCATCTAATCAGATTGGTTCCTCAACTCCTACAATCAAAATGCTTCCATCCACTTAGATTGGTTAGTGTCATCCTTAATATGCATAAATTTCTAGGCTCTGGAGTTTATTTATTCATACTGCAACTAAAAAGTTTCTCCCATACCCCCAAACTTAAATCTAACATTGTCCTCAATGTTCTAAAGATGAAATTAGAAGCATGAACAAGGAGAAACTGTTACCATTCGAAGCAAAAGAGTTAAGGAAAGATATTACCGTGTTGCATGAGCATGGGATACCTCCCAAGAAGTGAAATGTATTTGTTTCCTTGATGTCAGTAAAATATCCTCAAACAAGGTGGGGCTGGTACCCCAAAGTAGACATCCAATCATATATATAGAGTCTGAAAAGTTGAGGATCATCCCAACTAGTCCGGTCGGCTGAAAATATGCACCTGCAAACACTATATTCATCCAAAAATATATGTGAATCCACTCCCCTTATAAAATAATCTTTAGTAATCAAGTCACGTATTGTCGGGAAATGTAAATCATTCACACAATGAGATATAAATTGTTCAATAGCTTCTTGCTGAGGTGCATGCCCTAAATCAGGCTCTAAATCAGCGGTAATAACTTCGACGGATATTGATTCAAATTCAAAAAAATCAGACACACAAACAGATATTGGCTCAAATTCATCCGTGGAACAAAGGCTCAATGGCGCAATAATATCATGACTAATTGACCCATTCTCAGAAACAACAGTTTCAGTATTAATATCTCCAGGATGAAAACAATCATAACTTGATAGCTTAAGGGTCAAAGTCGGAGCTTCCTCGACTGATGGAACTAGTCGAAGCTCGGGAAAAACTAGAGGTTCTAGTTTGGGCTTCCATTTATTAGTGTCTAGCAGCGGTGTGGAGTCTAATAAGGCATTGACTTCACAAATAACACTATCATCATCAAAATCATACCCAAAATGAGCTAAACAAACCTCTAATGGATCTTCCAAGTTGCTCTTGTAAAAGCTTTGTGAATCCATACTTTTTTTTCACCCGCAGCACTTTCTAAGGTACCTAAAAAAATCAAATAAACTGCGTAAAAAGGAACTAAAAAAAAAAATCTAAAAGAAAAAGAAGAAAAAAAATTATGTACAAAAAATGAAAATAAACTATATACAAAAATTGATATCAATCAGAGTGTATTATGCAACCACTCCCCGGCAGCGGCGCCAAAAACTTGGTAGGTTGGGGAACCTACAATAAAATACTGCAAGTGCACAACGTCTAACTAGTAGACAATGGCAAGTACAGATCGTTCCCACGAGGAGTGTGAAATACTCTGCTAACTAATACCGAAACTAAATAATCAAATAAGTAATGTTTTAACGATTTTCAAAAGGTCGGAACAAAATGAAATAATAATAATTTTAACAATAAACAAAATAAAAACGGGTTATCAGGGTTTTCGGTTTCCACCAATTAAATCGTGCGAACTCTACTAATTTTTATATATTACTCAAGACAAATATTGAAATTGATTTCATGTCTCGGAAGATAGTATGTTAAATTCCAAAATATTGTTTCTCCGCTATAAATTCCTTCGCTTCATCGGTAGGGATTCTATAAAGCATTATTTATCAATCCTAAAGCATATCACGTCAAAGAATTTAACCCAAGCACGCCATATCAATTGAAAAGCATAAATAATCAAAATAATCACATGAACAATTATACACCAAGCTATATGAAGTGAAAATACTAATAAATCAAATCATTATTAAAAATATCATCGTAGAGAGTACACAATTGAATTGGTTTCTACCTAAACCCTAATATGGATCTAGTTAGCCATGGATTTCTCAAAAGCCATAAGCAAATATCAAATAATATCAATAGCTAATCGAAAAACGGAATTGAAACAAAACTTCAAACCGTAAACGGCTGTGAAGCCGCAACAACAGCAGCCTCCCTTCCTTCCTTCTTCTCTGTCTACGGCTCTCACCTCCAATTCCCTCTTGTTCTCTGTTGTGTGTTTATATAGTGCTGCCAAGCATTCCAAAATAAGACCCATCCGATGACTCATATCTATATCTTCCAAGGCCCAGTCCATTAACACCAGTTTTCAAACTGGGCTCTCTTCCGAAGTCAGCAGCAACTCAAGGAATTTGTCGCAGTTCATACTCCCTATCGGTTATTACTTGTTCTTCTCGCTAGGCTACAACACATAGCCCTCATTCCAATACAGAATCCATCTCTGCCAATCGATACCACAGTTTTAGCTTCTTAGTTTCATCGGCGTCACATCAGCTTTGAGTAGAAGACTACTGTCAGCTCCTTTCTTCGACGACTGCAACAGATCCACCAAGTTCAGTCATATTCAACAGACGAGCATCTTTCCCTGGATATAACACCATCGTTCTCGTACGTCTGTTGCCCTCCTGCCATCTCTGTTCAAACCAACAACTACTGACAATCAAACTCAGCCAACTCCTAGACCTAGACATGTAACCCACTCGAGCGACTATATAAACTCCACTTTTTTTGTTGTACCACCAGCTCGACTCCATTCATGCAAACACGATCTGCATACAACCCATTTTCAGGCCATATAAACACCAGACTCCGTCCACAGCCAACAACATGCATCTATACTCTTCGTAGCATCAGTTTCTCCTCTGAATTTCCACCTGAAATCATGATTCACTTCACCTTTCAACAACCCATCTGGCAGCAGCATCCGCTTATATTTCAGTTAGTTTACCGGCTTGAAAACTCCATAAAACTCTGTCCAAGGCTGAATCCGGTCCATCCCCCCTTTCTCTTCAGTACCCTTGCCTTGGTTCGACAACATCTACTTAGAACTATTCTTCTGGTTTGATAAGAAAATGAGATGTGGTGTAGACCTTGACACGTCGCCCCCTTTGACCACTCTGTGAAATGATAAGGTGCTTCTCCAGAAGTAACTTTTCAGAGTGCTCGACCAAATAAACGAGGACAATTCTCTGTTTCCGTTAGCAGCGTTTCTTGGCGGTGAATGCTGCTGATATATGAAAATATCAGGCCAGCTGCATTTTTTCATTGTGGTTGCTGATACATGGAAATACCAGGCCAACCCCATTTCATTATTCTCGTCGCAAATACTTATTTCTCCAAAAACACCTACAAGACATAAAATATCAAAATAAACAAAATCGAGTACTGATATTACAGAGAATTGAGACTAATATAGACACATAAATGCGTCTATCAACATCACTCCTCAGGGTGGTGGAATCCACGACGAAGAACAAATGGCAGCAGAAGTAACAACCTTGATACTCCGTAAAAAGGAGAATGAGGATGCAATGCACGAGATGGCCCAGGAGAACTATAACCTCAAAGGCATTCTAGACATACATATTGAAGGTTCTCAAACTCACCCTCCGTTAAAAAGGCGTGACAACGGAGCTATCCCAAGAAGACGAAGGGTGGATCTTAACCCACCAAAGGATAACCCACCTAAGGGAGCCAGGAGAACGCACCACGATCCAGACGAGACAGATTCAACCTACAAACCCTCTCAATCCTACTACGATGAGGCATTTTACAGAGATGCTCACAATGTGAACATGGTTATGGAGCAAATGGAGAAGATGCAGAAAGAAATACAAGGGCTGAAAATCGGCCATGCAGGCGCAAGGATAGAAGAAGTACTCCATGAAGCGACAACATATCCGTTGTCTTTCCGAATTTTGAGGGAGCCTATCCATGCGAAATGCCCAGTACCTGCGTTTTAGACCTACAATGGTACCTCTGATCTTGCAGCCCACCTACGATACTACACTCGTGTTCTTGACCATTGGAAAAGAGATGAGGTAGTACTTTGTAGGTACTTTCCTGCAAGCTTGACAGGATCAGCGTTGGCATGGTATGACAATTTACCAGCAAACTCGATTGACTCTTTTGAGCAATTGTCTACGGTGTTCTTGGAGACATACATGTATAAAAAATCAACAAAGGCATGGTTAGAGAGGCTATTTTCTTTAGCTATCGACCCAGCAAACATTGATGCAATACACAGACAGGTGGAAAAAGATGTGCCAAGAAATTGGAAAAGTCAATCCAGAAATTAGCATTAATTGCTATAAGTACGGACTTGATAGAACTTCAGATATCTTTGTGGAGCTTCACAACAGAGCCCTCGATTCCGAAGGAAGATCAAGGTCGTCCAAGACCGCTACATCAGACTTGAAGAAATCCAGAAGGAAACCCCAGGGCACAAGCAAAGACAACAACAGGTCCGTAATGAACCAACTCTCTGGAACCAATTCCGGAGATGCCTAAGAGGCAAAAAGAGACCGGGGTAAGAACCAGCTCTCAGGACAAAAGATCGAAATACGGAGATGGAAAAGGCAGAGGAAAAGGAAGAGACGAGTTCATAGACAAGATCTACACAAAGCTAAATACCACATTCTCCCACATCCTAAGAAAAGAAGGAGCAAAGTCGGGGTTTCCTTACCCTAACACCAGGGGAAAGCAACCAGAAAAAACAAAGGAGGCTAAGGAGTATTGAGAGTACCATCAGTACTATGGCCATACAACTGATACATGCTATCACCTCCAGATATTCATAGACGAAGGAAAATTCATGGAGTATGTACAGATACAGCCAGCTTAAACTGAGGTGGCCCCAGAGAGAAACCCACGAGGTGTTCAAGCTAAGCGGACCACCTACCAGTACTTGGGAAGAATGGATATCCACACCATTATCATTCTCAACAAAAGACGTCAATCAGGAGGTCGAAATGCACAACGATCCACTTGTGATCACTCTTCCGATCCATGGATGGAACGTTACGAAGGTCCTCGTTGACGGGAGCAGCTCATTAAATGTATTGTTTTACGAACCCTACCTACACATGGGTTTGACAATGGAGAAAATAGATTCTTCCACTTGCACAATATACGGTTTCAATGGAGCAGTCTCTGGACCAAAATGAGAAATTGTCTTGCAGGTATGTGCAGGACCCTTAGTAACCAATACAAGGTTCTGCGTGGTGGAAGCACCTTCGCCCTACAAGGTAATCATGGGCATACTATGGGTCCATAGACTACGAGGAACAACTTAGACATATCATGAGTACCTTCGATTTCCTACACCCATGGGTAAAATGGAAATCAAAGGTGATCAGCAAGACGCGAGGCTATGCAATCTAGCAGAGGTCAGACTCAACGAAGAAAGAGTTGCTGCTCAACAGCATGAAAGAAAAAGACGAAAGCAAAACACCAAAGAAGTGAAGGACGGAGCCTTCGTAGTACCCGAAGCCATCTCAGTACCAGAAATAAGCACCTCCGTCACCCCAAAGGCGAACGTATCTGCCAAATGACAATTACAGAAAATCACTCCTTAACGTCCTCAGAAACAAACCTTCTCACCGGTGGAACCAGCAAAGAAAATCAATATCGGAACGGAAGCAGAGCCAAAAATGATCAACACCAGAACTTTACTTGAAGAGGAAGAGGAGATGCAACTACAAAGGCTACTAAGGGACTACGAAGATGTCTTTGCATGGTCAATGGAAGACATGCCTGGAATTGACCTGAATTTGGTCTCCCACCACCTTCAGCTCAAACCGGAAATACCACCATTCAAGCAACGCATCCGTAAGGTGGCAGACATCTACCAAGAAGCGATAGAGAAGGAGCTACAAAAGCTACTAGCCACAGGGTTCATACGAGAAGTCAAGTATCCTATATGGATATCCAACATGGTGATTGTGCCCAAGAAGAACGGAGGCGTACGCATTTGCATCGACTTTAGCAATCTCAACAAAGCGTGCCCCAAAGACAACTACCCGCTGCCAAACATTGACCAACTGTTCAACGCAATAGAAGGTCACCAGAGGATATCCTTCATGGATGGATACTCAGGTTACAACCAAATCGCCCTTGCAGAAGAAGACCAGGAGCATACTGCGCTTGTATTGCTATACAAGGATTCCTTTTGGAATAAATAACGCGGGGGCAACATACCAGCGTCTGGTAGACAAAATATTTAAGCCGTGGATAGGAAAGATACCGGAGGTCTACGTGGACGATATACTTGTCAAAAGCAAAGAGGCAAAAAACCACTTGTCAGACCTAAGGGAAATATTTGAAGCCATGAGGAGCTTTTACATGAAGGTAAATCCGGAAAAATGCGCGTTCGGAGTAACCTCAGGAAAATTCCTAGGATACTTGGTAACAAAGCGAGAAATAGAAGTGGACCCCGAAAGGGTCAGAGCAATAATGGAAATTCCGTCTCTACAAACACTAAAAGGAGTACAAAAGCTAAATGGAATATTAGCTTCCATGGGAAGATTCATAGCAAGATCATCAGATAAATGCAAAGCATTTTTCAATACACTAAGGAAAGGAAGCAGGTTCATGTGGACCACAGAGTGCGAGCGAGCTTTCCAGAAAATCAAGGAATATCTTACTTCAGTTCCCTTCCTACAGAAGCCGGAGCCAGGAGAAATTATCACCTTGTACTTAGCAGCAACAAGCTACGTTGTAAGCGAGTACTGGTACGAGACCAAGGACAAGAAGAAAATCCCATATACTACATCAGCAAGACACTCAGTATGGCGGAGCGTAACTACACCAAGGTGGAGCATCTTATATATGCCGTAGTAGTGGAAACACAAAAACTAAGGATATATTTCCACGCACATACCATCTGAGTCTTCACAAAGGCTCAGATAAGCCAAATTCTCGACAGCACGGAGAAAATTGAAACGGTGGCAAAATGGAATGCCATGATCAAGCAGTTCCACATAATATTTGAAACAAGGAAGTCTAAGAAATCACAAATCTTAGCAGGCTTTCTAGCGGACCTACCTCTCAACGACGAAGCAGAGATAGATGACATCCCAGGAATGGAGGAAGACAAGCAGGAACTAGAAGACCTCTTGGAACCTCAGAATTCACGAAGGTGGGAGATATTCGTAGATGGCTCTTCCAACGGAGAAGGCGCAGGCATAGGGATTGTAATAACAACCCCTACTGGAGACCGACTCATCTATGCGTTCGGGTTAGAGTTCGAACAATACACTAATAATATCATAGAGTACGAGGCGGTCGTACATGGTATACGCTTGGCACGAGAGCTAGGATTATCAGATATTCGTTTGACTAGTGACTCCCAGTTAGTCATTAGACAAATTGAGCTTAAATATCAAACTTTGGATCCGGTACTATCTTTGTACCTAAAGTCAGCACAGGAGCACGCATCAAAGATCAGCAACGTAACATTCATACATGTCTGTCGAAAAGATAACAGACACGCAGATGCCTTAGCATTCATATCATCAATGCTAAGGGACAGAAGTACCACCTTCGTGCAAATCGGAAGGATATATGAGTCTTCGATAGAAGGACCAATCTTAGGAGCTGAGGAGACTTTGGCCGTTCAAACTCGAGCCATGAGATAAGATGAGAAAGAAAAATAAGACGAAGAAGAAACAGATAATGAAGTCGAAGAATCTGATAAAGACCATCTATGTCAGACGGAGACGACGAAGACGGAGCGGAAGATGATTGGAGGATTCCAATTCACCAGTACCTCGACAAAGGTACATTACTAGCAGATGCCAAAGAGGAACGTAAACTCGAATCAATGTACATCCTTCGTGATGGAATACTTTATAGGAGGTCATTTCTCAGGCCTCTAATGCGGTGCCTCTCACGAACCGAAGGTAGAAGGATACTACATGATATCCACAACAGAGAAGCCGACAATCATAACGGAAGAATGTCATTGGCGATCAAATCCAAAATGCAAGGATACTACTGGCTAATCATGGACGAAGATTCAAAAAACATGGCTAAGCGCTATGAGAGATGCCAACACTTTCCCAGGAAGATTAAAGCACCAGCAACAGAGCTCAACTCAGTTATCAGCCCTTTGCCATTTTTCAAGTAGGGGGTTGATATTGCCGGACCCTTGATGGAGGGAACCTCGAAGAGAAAATATCTTATTGTGGATACAGATTACTTCACCAAGTGGGTGGAAGCCAAGGCTTTAGCAAGAATTAGGGACACAAATATCTTCAAGTTCTTGTTTGAGCAAATCATATGCAGGTTCGGGATACCAGCCTCCATAGTCTCTGATAATGGCAAGCAGTTGCAAGGAAAAAACATAGATATGTTGTTTGATACTTTCAACATTCAGAAAACAAGTCGACTCCCATATACCCTAAGAGCAATGGACAAGCAGAGGCGACTAAGAAAACAATAACGATGATCTTAAAGAAAAAGCTAGGAGCATGTTCATCCGGTATCTGTTTTATTTTTACATGCATTTTTAAATATCAAATTTGCTTTGAAGTTTTAGCTCGAAGATGTTCATATGCCATATATTTCCGCAGGGTAGAAGGTGATAACTTTTTGACCAGTTGTCTAACGCAAACGTCCTTGCTAGAGGTAGAGCTTTTCTGTTAGCAGGAAAACAACAATTACATGGAAAGGATGCGGTAGAGGTTGATTGCCAAAAAATCCTGATTGAGGAAGTAATAAAACCGAATTTCTTTCTACCCGTACGATTTGATGGTATAGAAACATTAGGACAAAATCTTGGAAAAGCGATTCCTTGTCCAAAGTATGGTGTTAAGCTTACTGAGCCTGCTAAGAAGGTTAGTTGATTGGATTGTTTGATTTGTAAGTCGAATATACATAAAGCAGTCTATCAATTATACGAATCACCGATCCAAGTGTAAATTAGAGAACCTAGAAAAATAGAAATATGTGTAACTTTCAAAAGTAACTAACTCTTTTAATCTTATGCAGAACCCTACCAGTAATTCACAACCAACTACTTCTCTGCGGAAATCTCCTGCACGTAGCGACCCTTCTGATGGATCTAAGAAGCAGTCTCCTAATCCTATGCAAAACTCTACCAGTAATTCCCAACCAAATCCTTCAATATCTCTAGAGAAGTCGTGCACATCTATGGAAGAACCTCTGTCTAAGACATCTAATGGAGTATGTTTTTTTGATTTTTTTTTCTTCGTAAATTTATATTGCTAATTCTGGCATCTTCTTTTTATATTATGTTCATATGCCCTATATCTCCACAGAAAGCAAAATACGACTTTTGGAATGGATCTAGGGGAAACGTCGTTGCTAGAGGCAGTATTTTACCTATGGTGCCTAACCAAAAAATACATGAACAAGATCTTCCCAAAAACTGGTATGTTCAATATTCAGGAGGTTATAATTCCATCGTTCGTGTTAACCGAACCAAGTGGTGACTTTATTTTATTAGGGGAAGCTGAAAATAGTTTTGGGGCATGACCGAAAGATAACTGTTCCATCTCTGATGACAAGGTTAGTTTCTTAGCTCTTTTGCTTTGTTAATCAAGTATATAAATTGTTTTACATAAATCATGTATTCAGTTTGATTAAAGAATAAGTACGAGACAAAAATATATTAACACCTAAATAGAACATGAATGCCGGTGTAAATTAGAAAATTGATATTTGGTTACGGATTATATTATGGGTGTCAGCTGTGAAAAATGGCGCGACCTTCAGTGAAGTTGGCTTTATTACATTGTTGGAAAAATGACTTTTGTTTGCCTCTTGCTGAGAATTCACATGACAGACGAATTCGCCTTGGATTTACAATATATATATATATATATAATACATTTAATCTCTTACTGTAGGAAACTCCACAACATGGAAAACCTCATAAGCATGGAAAACCTCATAAGCAACAATATATATATATATAATATGACTTTTTGGCATATATGAATTTCAGATTTAACCACAATTATAAGAGAATTTGGATAGTGTCAGGTGGATGGTTTAGATGCGTCATATCTGAACGGATTAGAGGCGTCACACGCGTAATACACACGTTTCGAGATTAATTGGCGTGGCTGAACATTACATAAAGACATATTAAGCAGATAGAAATTGGCGTGGCTAAATATCACATAAAGCCACGCTATATGGCGTGTCTATAGGATCTCCATTGAATGTCTTGCAACATTACATGTGGATGGTGAAGGATGCATATATCTTAACGGTCAATATTGCATCATCTTAAATGAGATCCAACGATTCTTAATAAGGCCACGTGGATCAAGGTAATTGTAAATTGGCGTGGCTAAATATCACATATATCCACGTTATATGGCGTGTCTATAGGATATCCAATGAACGGCTCACAACGTTACATGTGGACGGTGAAGGATGCATATAATTTAACGGTCGATATTGCATCATGTTAAATGAGATCCAACGATTCCTAATACGGCCACATGGCTAAATATCACATATAGCCATGCTATATGGCGTGTCTATAGGATATCCAATGAACGGCTCACAACGTTACATGTGGATGTTATTCAACGACTCCTAATACAGCCACGTGGATGAAGGTTACTGAAATTGGCGTGGCTAAAACATAACATATAGCCACGTTAAACCTATATGGGGCGTGTCTATAGGATATCCAATGAACGTCTCACAACGTTACATGTGGATGGTATTCAACGGTTCCTAACACAACCACGTGGATGAAGGTTATTGAAATTGGCGTGGCTAAAACATACCATATGGCCACGTTAAACCTATATGGGATGTGTCTATAGGATATCCAATGAACGGCTCACAACGTTACATGTGGATGGTATTCAATGGTTCCTAATACAACCACGTGGATGAAGGTAAGTGAAATTGGCGTGGCTAAAACATAACATATAACCACATTAAACCTATATGGCGTGTTTATCGCATAACCAATGGCTACGCCAAAAAGCATTTTGCGTGTCTAAAGTGAACCAAATAGCCACGCCAAAAAGCAATTTGTGTGTCTATAGTGAATCAAATATCCACGCCAAAAGCAATTTGTGTGTCTATAGTGAATCAAATAGCCACGCCAAAACAATAAATCAGGTGTCTATAAAGTACCAGTACTTAAGTTTTTGGGACACTATATAGCAACACCTATATGGCTCTGGCGTGTCTATTTCATGCATAAATAGACACGGAAGGCAGGCGTGGCTATAAGCTACCTAAAACCACGCGAGAAGAAACCACGCCAAGTCCAAACCAAATTGGCGTGTCAAAACCCCTATGGACACGCCAATTTGGCGTGGCAAAAGGGTCTGTTTGTATTAGTGGTACATCGTTTCCTGATATACCTTTCGTACCAATGGTACCTTCGTTCTCCGCGTGCTTCCTCCAGTCGAACTTTGCCACTTCAGCTGATCCACGTTCCTTCAGGGACTTCCCAACCTTAGTACAGATTGTACCTCTGTTCACCGCCAGCCTCTGCCAATCTGGTACCGCCGCATCATCTCTCTCCACGTGCTTTGATTACGCGTGTAGATAAGAGATTTTTGCATTTAATGCTGATTAGATATGTCATCTACCTCTGTCCCTTCGCCAGCTGCCACCTCATAGACTAGGATTGTACTCTTTTCATCTTAGCCGTCGAGGTATCCCTTCTTGGGACAAGATAAAGCAGATCTACGAAGGTATCCTCTGTCACTTGGATTTCTATGTATAGTTAGGGCTACACAATTATCTTGTATGCGGCCACTAATATCGTGACACGTGCTCCACAGAATATTGGTATTCACGGTTTGCTCATTTTCTTTCATATTCTAAAGTTTGGTAGGATTCGAAGAAAACTTCCGTTACGCCGCCATTTTTACACGTAACGATTGGGTGGTCCGACATGCCTTTTCGTGCAATAACTTCCTCTTGAATTTCGGGACATCCAAATTTTTGGATTCTCCAGCCTCCTATAAGAAGAGAATAAAGAGGAGGAATTTTCATTAACTCCTTTTCTTCCTCTCGAACTATCGTTCTCTTTCTCTTTCAGAGATTTTCTCCTGCTGTCAACTGCTACTCTTCTTTTTGGTTCGCCAAGTCTCTGGTTCAATCATTCGATTATCATATACAAGTAAGTGATACTCTGCTTCTTCTCTTCTCTTTTGGATTTTTGTTTTTGGGATCGTTCTTTCTTCGGCTTTGGTTAACTGCCTTTGGTCTCCATCGATTTTGTTGGATGACTGCATGCGTTATTTGAAGCTTTCGTTGTGTTCCCCATGTTGTATGAGAGTTTGGGTATGTCATTATTTCGTATTTTGATGTTGATTCTGCCATGCTCGTTCTTTATCTGCGACTTTATCCATGGTGGTGGATAATCTCTGATTTCTTCTTATGGTGAGTTTAATTCTCCTTCTTTTGTTGGTTTAGTTAAACCCATGCCCATAGTATGCTTGTTTTTTTGCCCCTAAATTTGCTTTTGGAGTTGACTGTGATTTCTGTCCGCTATTGTTGATGGAATGTTCTTCCTGCCGGTGTTAGGGATAATGAGGCTCCCGAAGAAGCCTGCGAAGAAGGAACGAAGGCACTCTTCGTCTACTGATCCATCTCCGTGGATGGATTATCCTGATGCTACGCCATCTCCGCCTCCCAAGGACACTGAGGTACCTTCCGGTACTGAGGTGGCTGTGATCCCTGAGGTTGCTGCGGGCCCTGAGGTAGAGGAAGTTGATATTGAGGATCTTCCACCTCCACCTCCTCCTCACTTTGAGCTTCAAAGGCTTCAACTTCGTGACAAGGATAGTTACGCTCACTTGTCCTTAGCTGAGATTGCCAAGTCTTTTCGCCTCCATAATTTTGATATCTCCTTTGTCGATGGTCCTGATGTTCTCACCGAATCCATGATCCGGGGTTTTCCTTATGATGAGAATACCCTCTTGATTAGTGTTGGTCAGTTGGCCGCAGGTATGCTACTCCCTTTGTTTAGTAGAAAGGATCCTTTCTACTATGACGCTTTGTCTACTAGGGATGACCCGGTGAATAAGACTCAGGTCCGAGGAGTCATGCAGTATACTGGTAATTTCTGGGCCGTCCTTCGCGATTGTTGGTATCGTAGAAAGGGTAAGACAACTATGGAGTCTTATGACCCCTTTGCTGAGGGGAGGTCTAAGCAAGAGGATTATACCCCTGCCAACTTCAATGCTACGTACGCTGATGCTATTCATAAGAGTAATATTTTTCCTTGGAGTGTTGGCCCTTGTCGTATCCATGTTACTGCCAAGCAAATCAGGAAGGGTAACAACCTTCGTCTGCTGGAGGAGATTGACAAGACTGGTTTGACTGTTATCCCTTATTCTGTTAGGCTATCTTTGCCTAAGTCTGAACGCCTCCGTCTTGATCATGATGATCATTGGTTTCATACCCCTCTTCGTGTGGTGGGTCCTTGGGCCTACGGTTTTACTACCGCTGATCCCCGTGTTCCCCGTATCTTTTTCTTTGCCTGAGAAGTATGATGGATATCAGCCTTGAGGTTTTTAACCCTGCTGCTTCTCATGAGGTAACCTTCATTTTTCCTTGAAGGCTTTTGCTTTTAAATCTTTGTCTGATATTCTGATATCTTTGGTCTGTGGTCTTCCCCTTCTTCTTCTGCTGGAACTGCTCTAGGTTCTGCTGCTAGGACTGTTCTGGGATCTGCTGGTAATTCCGTAGCCACTAGGACTAGGAAGAGAAAGGCTTCGGCTGAAGTAGTTGCGCCAACACCTGCGGAGGTAAGGATCATTTCCATACATTTATATTTGTAGGTTCCTTAGTATCTTGCCTCTGATCCTTAGATGACGCATGTGTTTTTCCACAATCCTCCAAGAGAAATGGAAAGTTGAAGGCTGTTATTGATCTTGAGGCATCGGATGAGGATCCCAAGGTTGGTGAGGAGGTTCCGGATGATGAATATATGGAGGACGTTGAAGATACTGGATTCAACCCTCATTTGGATGATATTGAGGAAGATTTTTCCAAGGATAACTAAGTCATATTCGTGCTGGCTCAGTGGAGGGTGAGAATCTCCTAGATGGTGGTGATGTTCCGTTGATCAACCATGTTAGTGTCCAAGCTCCTGCTCCTAATTTGTCTCCAAAGGTGCCTTCGTTTTATGCCTCTGGTGGAGCATTGCCTGTTGTCTCGCCTGCTACTGAGGCTGTTGTTGTAGCTTCCAAGAGTCTTCCTTCGTCTCCTGCTACTTCACTTCAATCAAGTGGTTCATTTGCTAAGGTTGTTACCCCAGTGGTGAGGGTTAGCAGTTCATACTCTAAGCCGGAGAAGAAGGTTGTGATTTTACTTGCCAGCTTCTCCTTCAATGCTACGCCGACCTCGTTAGGGAGCGCTCAGTCTGTTTATGCTGCCCCTGTTAGCAAAGCTGTTGGACCTCCGCCTTCGTCACCAGATTGGACCGTACTGGGCAATATTTCTTCTGCTGGTGATATGGACTTAGGTGGTTCTCAAGCTTTTTCTTCGGTTCCCAGCTCGTCCACCATGCCGTCTCTTCATCTTGGTGAGGGCTCAGTAATCGTTCCCCATGTTCGCTCTCAAGCGATCGATGGAGTTGTTACTGTGTCTAGCAAGGGTTAGCTGCCTGAAAAATTGATCCTTGGTAGTTCTAACGATGCCATCCTTGAAGCCATTCTACGGGACTCGAAGGGTTCTTTTTCTGCTGGGGTTGATCGTCATCATCTGGATAGCTCTTTTGAAGTAGCTTCGCAGTTGGATGTGATGTCTTCTCAATATCGTGCGGCTAAGGATCTATTCATTGACCCAGATTGCCTTCGCTCTAGCCAGATCTTTGGTGAAATCTGCAGGGGTAGTATCCAAGAGATGGAGGCTTTCATTAACACCTATGCTGATTTCCTTCCCCGTCTCTCCGCGTTCTCAGTAAGTGATTCTTACTTTACCATTTTGCCTTTTGTTTTGGTTCTTCATCTGTTCTTATACTCCTTTGTTTGCATCTTTGCAAACAGATAGATGTTGGTTGTATCTTGTTCAAGTTCTATAGGGATAAGTGTACTCACTTGAGTGCTCTGTTGGAGCGTGATCGTCAAGAATATTCCCTTTTTAGCACACATCAACCTTCGTCTATTGATGCTGCTTCTGCTTATAAGATATCTTTGTTGGAGGACGACCTGAGGAAGACTCAGAGATCCTTGGAAGCTTGTCTGTTGGCTCTTGAGAGAGCTAAGAATGCTGCCAAAGTTGCTGAGGACGTAAGGCTGCTGATTCTTCCTTAGATGATGAGTCCTTTAAAACCATAGGTTCGTTTCTTCTTTCCTTTAACTTTTTTTTGTTCTTGCTTGGTTGCATAGTCCCGAGACAACCTACGCCTGCCAGCTGGTAGTTTTAGTGAGATTAGACTCCTTCGGGAAAAGATAAGCAAGTTGACGTCCGATGTTTGGTATTATCAGAAAAAATACGATAGGTTAATGAACGTGACTGTTCATAACGAGGCTCAGCTTTCCCTTGAATCTGCTCATAATACGGATCTTGTAAAGCAGATGGCCTTGCTCCGTAAAGAGCATGATGGAGCCCTTAAATAGAAAGAGTGTCTTATTTAAAAGCAAAAGGAGGATATTTCCTTAATTGAGAGGCGCCTATCCGCCCAAGAAATCATCCGCAAGAAATATCATGCAGATTTCGAAGATGCTTGTGCTTCATTAGCCAAAGTTACTGCAGAACGTAATGTTTTATCTTCTGAGGTCTGTTCTCTTAAGAACAGACTTGTTGAGGGAAGCTCCACATCGTCTTCCATGTCCCATGCGTCTTTAGTTAAGAAGTTTGAAGAGTTATAGAATGTTTACCAAGTTCTATCCTATGAGAATGCTTCACTCCGGATAGATGTGGATGACCTCCGGAACCTTGTAGAAGATCTCGAAGCAGCTGAGGTGGACCTTGCGGAGGCCCAACATCGTTTAGAAGAATCCCTTAGCCATGCAGGAGGTATCTTAGGGTCCTTATTTTCAAGCAGCATCCCTTATGTCTTTTAATACTTCTTCTTATTGCTTACACCCTTTGTGCTCGTAGGTCTCCAGGAGAAGCTGGTGGGTGAAAATGCCAAGATTAACCGTCTTGAGGGTCAAATATCTTCATTGGAGATATCTCGCCAATTTGACGCTGCTGCTAAGTTCAAGGCTGAGGCGCTCCAGCAAGCTAATGATCAGCTTAGCGCTCAGGTGAGTGAACTTAATCAAAAATTGTCCTCTGATTTGGCGACTCAGGCCTCCCAAATGAAGGTTCAGTTCGAGAAGTCTGATATTGATTATATCAATGACGCTTTTGCGGAAGCTGAATGTCAGGCTGAAGGAGTTGTCTTTCCTCGTCTTCCTTACCCTTGATCGTGTCGTATCTAGTCTATAACTGAACTCTTTGTTGTATTATTCCCCCAGCTAAGGGGCCTTTGTATCGTCTCCTTTCCTTGAAACAATGCTTCGTGATGGTTTGAACCTTTTTCATCTGCAACTTTTAAGACGTGTTAGTCATATTTTGGTAACATTATTATCGTACCTTTATTATTGCATGAATATTTTATTTGTAGACGTATTGTGTCTAGTTGGTTGCACATTCAAGTCATCACAAGGTTCTAAGGTACGTTTAACCTTGGGTGGAACACTCATCGTCCTACCTAAGTATCCTTTGGCCAAAAGGTACCATGGTGGCGAGGGCTCTTACATAGGAAATAGTTTTCATATAAACCTACGCGTTCAGCGCGAAGGCTACTTTACTTCGACAAGGTATCTCTATAGGGTATATCTTACTTTTTCTTATTGCCTCATGAATGGAGCTATCACTCCGAGGATCCGAGTATTGACATATGTGCAGTTATGTCTTGCTTTGTCTCATCGTCAATCCTGATGGAGGGTGTATATTCTAAACCAATTTGTACCTAATCAAAAATAGACTTTCTCTTAGCAAAAAGTTTCTTTCATTGATTAGTAAGGTTTATAATACCTTCGATCAGGGATAGAACATGGTGGGCTATAACCCATTCCCTTCTTCTCCTGAGTAATCACCATTCTCTTATGGGTAGTACTTTTTTATGTACATTGCATTCCAAGGATGTTGCAATACTTCACCTTTGAGTGTCCTTAGGTAGTATGACCTTTTCCCAGTGATGTCATGTATGATGTAGGGTCTATCCCATGTCGGAGCTAGCTTCCCCACTCTTTCTTTCTTTGATATGGTGGTATTTGACGTAGCACGTAATATTCGACCACGAAGTTTCTAGGGATGACTCGTTTGTTGTATTCGCGAGCTAGCCTTCGTTGATAGTTTACCATTTTTTGCAAAGCTACTTCCCGCCTTTCTTCAAGATCGTCGAGCTTTTCCAAGCATTAGGTTCATTGTTAGGTTCTTCTCCCAAGCCTCCATTTCTGTTGTTGGAAGTATTATCTCTGTTGGATGACCGCTTCGACTCCGTAGGTCAGTAAGAATGGAGTTTCTCCCATAGCTGCCCTTCTTATAGTTCGGTAGGCCCATAGGACATTGTGCAGTTGTTCGCACCATCTCTTCTTGTAGCTGCACTTGTCGTGATCTCAGATTTGCTCCGATTATGTAGCTTTTGATGTCACATCCAGAGTATGTTTCCCCAAATTTTGTTGAGTTACCTGCAGTATTAGAGTAATATTCCATATTCGGGTAACAAATATACCAAATTCCACCGTGAATGCGAAGACACTGATGAATTAAATAGGTAACAAATATACAAGGTTCTCCAAAATACACCCTAGCATCCGTGATTCATATACTTGATAGCATATTTCAGACTCATATGGTCTTAAGATCATGTAACTGGTTTAAAACACATACCTTCGGAACTTTTTCAGATATTGCGATATGATATTGGCTTCCGTTGAGTAGAGCCGGTGAGTTCACAGCCTAGGAATGTTTTTGTTGACTTACCTGCATCAGAAAATTGAAATGATCAGTTGTACGTTCTTTTTGCAGTGAAACCATTTAAGCACAATGCATAACTGACTCACAATCAAATAGCTAACCACATATCTCGTTCTATAAGGTTCTCTAAGATATACACTAACGTCCGTGATTCATATAGATGATAACATATTCGTCTCTTATATCAAACAAGATATATATATATATATATATATAACTGGTTTGTGTAAAAACGTATCCAATGAGTTAATAAAGCAAACAAGCCAAGCAACCAACCTTTTGATCCAAGGTGGTTTGATTTGATGGCCAACTAATTTCAGCATCACCAACATCTTTTAAAGTTTTTATCCCAGATTTTCCAAAGGGTAATTTGATGGTTTCATTTAGTACTTCACTAACCCGGACGCTATAGCATGTAACTAAACCCTTCATTCCTGACTTCATTTTATAGAGTACCGTCTTTGTAGAGTAAGTTCTACCAATGGCAACAACGTTGTCCATTACTCCAAACCAAAGTTTGCATCATATTCCCTGCAGAAACACAAGGCGCATGAGAGATAGTAAATGGAAGATTAATAAAATTTAAATGCGGAAAACCATACATCAATGGTAACTTTTTTCAGATGCCACATTCTGAGATTCCCTAGTGGATGGAGGAGACGGAGACTTCTTTTATTCATACTAAAGACGTCGGGGATTCAGTCGAAACGATCGGCGTTTTAATACAAGGAGAGTCCCTCTTCGCGGACCCTTTGATGCTTTCAGATGACTTATGCGTACCGGAGTTCCCATGTTTTTTTTGAAGTTGCTTAACTGATTCTGGACCTATGTTATTCTTAGATCGATTGGAGGCGTTGCTAGGTCCTGCATCCTGTAACTGTAATTGAACACATTGTTTGAAAAAATCAGATATTGTCTGCCAACTTTTTAAAAGAATTACACAATCTAATCAAAACTCAGTTCACTTACCTCTACTCCAGACTTGCTGATATTGTTGCCCACAATTTTCGCAATGTCAACTCCTCGAGATAACAAGTTATCTGTTAATCTCTGAAACACATTTTTAGTAGACTCTAATTCTTTCTCCTTATCTTTCAGCTTTTCAAGCAATTCATCATTCTCTTTCGAGTGTCTTGGTTTTCTTCCATTTGGAAAGTAAAGGGTTGCCGCCACTCCAAAGCCAGCCCCCTTGACACGTCCACCCTTATCCGGGCCGATCGTAAGTGTTAGGGCATCCTCGTTATGACCAACCGTTAGAGTTCCCTCTCGAATCATCTTCCGCTTCTTTTCCTGTTCAAATAATGTGTTAAATTCTGATTTAAACCTTGCGCACTTACTTTGGTTTAAAACATGAGGGCTGTAAAGTTTCTATTTTCTCACAACTTCAGATGTCTTCTCCTTGACAAAATCGTATGGTACAATTCCATCTTTGTTTTCGCGTGCTTTTGCCCACATGAAGCATCGGTCTTCAAGATCTTCTTCGGCAACATTTCCCCTTTTGATCTAGTAGCTACCAGAAACAAGTAAGGATTTACATCCGCACAGATATTAACTGTGTAAAACAGAAAACCAATTCCAAAGCATCTAATGTGACACAATTACAGATTGGTGCAAGAGGACACATCCTTATACCGTTAATCCGTTATAAGTTTCTGCATATATGAGACACGCAACACGACATACAAAACAGAAGTATCTGATATGGCCGGTTTTACTGTGCAGTGTATAATAAATAAGACAACAGACTTACTAATTTTAGTTTCAATCCCGAGTATCCTCCTCGTCCCGTCCGATGTGGGAACTTGGATTGTGACATTGCCTCTTTTCCCCTCTACGAATTTTCCTTGCGGAGGAAGTAAAAATAATTTCATTAGTATGCTGGGATAGAAAATAAGAACGAAACACAAATTAGAAAAAGCAATGTGTATTCCATACCTTAAATATAGGCGATATTAGTACATGATTAAGGTAATTGTCCCAGTTTTCTTGGTCGATTACCGTTTTGTACTTTTTTGGGACAGTTTTTAGTTTGTCCGGCCTTTCCAGGAAGGGTTTTACATGATTCTTGTACAATTTCCTTCTGAAGTCCCGCAGCTGAACATGTAGACGCTTCATGACCACTTAAAATGAACAGCTGAACAGGTAGACGCTTCAGTTCATAGGGCACCTCAAAATGAAGCTGCAATAACATATAATGTATGTTAATCACAGACTCACAATTATACAACAAAAACGACGAATTGATAACCGCATATGTATACCAGAATTTTCTCCCACATATTATCTTTTGTTGTTGGAGGGACTTCCTTCCAACATAAATGTTTTATGCCAACCATATCACGGGCCAAATAGCCTAGGTAACTACTGAATTCAATTCTATGGTCACTAATAGGCCGGAACATTTTGTCAAATTCAATATCCCTTCTTTGGCATCAGATTCCGAGAAGTGTTTATGCAGCTTCAACATTCTTGTCATTCCCCTCTATTTTATGATCTCTTCTGTAGAGTCTTCTTGTTGTGGTTGCTTTTCTTCTTCTAGAGCATTTTCCAATTCTTTTAATTCTAACACTTCGAGATCATCATTTTCAGAATCGTCTGACTCTGGAAATAACCGAGGAAACATATGAAACCATATGGTATTTAAGTAGAAACAAGTAAGTACAAGATTTTGAACATTACCTGTTAATTCTTCAAATCTATCAGTGGGGACCATATCTTCACCATCATCGTCATCTGATTGTACAATATCATCATGACTCTCATCTAACTCCATCGTTTCTTCATCATAATCCCCCTCATGATCTGGTTCCCTCCATTGGTCATCCTCTGGGGACACGTTGTAATCATCATCTTCTTCCATGGCAATAGCTGTGTAGGTACGTGCATCTCAGTTAGGAATTTGAGCTTATTTTGGAAAATAATAGCTAGACCTAACAGGATAGGAAACATGTGTTACATCTATTTTATATTATATGAAAAGAAAACAAACATGAACCCATTGATGCATGTAACTTGAGGCTAAAATATCACTGCAACACACAAAATATCCTCATGATTATTGTGTTATCCACAAAGCGAAAGGTATCGGTTAAACGGTCTTATATAACTTTTTGTTACAAAAGCCTAGAGCACTAAAGCACCACATAATGATTATCCATTTTTAGCTTGAAGATAATAGTCAAATTGGCCAACCAGCAACATGGTATTATTAAAAGTGGCAACTTAAAATGCAGACGGTACAGGCTCGCCAAGTAACAGAGACTCAAATGATTAAATCTTGAGAAACCTTGTATATATATATGATTGACACAACATCGTCGATCAAAGGAAAGTTATTATCTCTCAATCAAAATCCAACGCAAACAATAACAAAAACCCTATAAAACAATTAGCACCAGTAAGTTTTTTTTTTATTTGTAAAACCGAACTAACTAGTAAAGCCTAACTAAGTAACATGAAATAAGGATGCTTACCTAAATCTTATAATAGTTCATGCATGTAACTTAAGCCTAAAATATTATTTTGGTCTAACAAAATGAAATCACATCTCATCGTACAACCAGTGATTCTCATTAACTTGTTCTTTGATACAGCCGAATAAAAACCCTAATCATGCTTTAACTAGTAAACCTATAAGATCTAACATATGATTCCATGAGATCAAACAAAAAATCTAACATAAATTTAATATTCATTCGATAATGGGTTGTAGAAATATTACCAGTAACAAAGATTGAGTTTAAAGAGGTAGATTCCTTATAAAGATTAGAGATAATAATAGAATAAAAACCCTAATCATGATTTAAATAGTAAACCTATAAGAAGTAATAGAATAGAAACCCTAATCATGCTTTAAATAGTAAACCTCTAAGATCTAACATCTGATTCCATGAGATCGAACAAAAAATCTAACATCAATTTAATATTCATTCGATAATGGGTTGTAGAAATAATACCAACTACAAAGATCGAATCTGAAGAGGTAGGTTCCTTGTAAAATTACAGATAGTAGTAGAATTATGATTTCATAGAGATAATGAATCGAGTAATAAAAACTGAAAAAGTAGATCGAACTCATCTTTCTTTTTCTTTTTGGAATTAACCAAACCATCAGGCGGAAATCATCCCGCCTAGTAAAATTCATTTTCATCACCCGCCAAACAAAAGATTTTTGGTGTTTTTGTTTCTTTATTTCCAAATTTTTGATGTGTAACCAATATGGTTAGTTTCCTTATTTTATGAGAATATATCGTAGATAGTTATGATAAAATTGTTTCCCAAAATTTTCGAAATTTAGTTTCCTATCTCTAACCAACTCGAGAAGAGGCTATTGAAAAAAATTACTTTTCTATTTCGAATAATATTTTCCTTAATACTTTTAAGCTGGGTTGTCTCCTGTATTATTCTTGGTTTAGGGAGGAAACGTATGAATTATTAGTGGCACCTATGTAGGAAAAGTATTATATTATTCTAATCATACAATAAGCTACTAAAGATAAATAAACTAAACCCATCCATTTTCATGTTCATCATTTCCATAAAACATAAAAGTTTATCGTGAATCATTCATCACATAAATGTCAACCTATCTATCAGCGTAAAAAGCCTGCATCTAGTGCAATACTTAAAAAATAAATACAACCACCACTGAAAACAAAATGGTCAGACGAAATGCTTTATATTAAAAATACATAAAATAAAAGTTCACACATCAAAAACCTTGTTTAAAAACCAAAGAACTTGTTAGATGAGTCTGGTTCTTTGTCGGATTAGTCTGGTTCTTTGTTAGATTAGTCTGATTCCTAATTCTCATCCAAATCCACGTAAAGATCATTATCATTAACATCGTCGTATAGCAATACTTTACTTTCAATAGCACTTTACTTGTTCAAACTCGTATTTTTGTTAAAAGTATTGGTAAGGAGATAATAAGATCAGACCTAAAGTGATAAATTGATTCTTATTGTTTACAGGGGGGAACAACTGTATTTTTCTACATTTCCTCCGTTCTTTCAGCTAATTATATTTAGTTTTCCAAAAGAATGCACACCTCATAAATAAATAAATTTGCAAGAGTATATTGCATTCTGTAAAGTCTGTGAACTTGTAAATAATTATCTGATTTATTTCATGATTCCAATACCTAAATAATAAAAGAATTCATAAACATCACCTTCTTCTAAATGACAAAATTATCAAAGGAAACAAGAAATGAAAAAACTTTCAAATCGTCCACAAAAAGAAATCGATAAATCAAACCCTATCAAAAAAAAAACATATCAAATGAACCATCCCCCATCTTCATACAATTCTTCTCGCAATGTTGAGGTGAACTTGATCACTCCAACCAGCAGGCTTGGGCGCCTTGTCATCCTCAGATTTGCCATTTTCTGCTTGTTAAGATCATGCTTGTTAACTTTTGATAATAGAAGCAGGAGCAACATCATTCACAGTAGGAACATCAGCATTCTCAACACTACTGATTACAGCGTCCAAAGGAACACCAGGAATAACATCAGCATAAATAGGAACATCATCATTGTCAACACTACTGACAACTAATTACAGCGTCGAGAGGAATACCAGGAACATTAGTTACTCCGTCCACGGTAATGATAATCCTCAATTTACGAGGACCAGCCATCAGTCGAGGACATTTTTGGATCCTCTCTTCAGTTTCATCTCTATAATCCCTCTTAGCAGAACTATTTTTCCTCTTAACACTCTATGTTAATTTTTTTCTATGCTTGGTGGAATTTATATATATTTGTAAGGAAAACCCTAATTTTTTAGGTTTTCCATCATTATCTTAAATCACCTATTCTTTGGTATTTACACCGAATATTGTAGCAATATAATGAGATACGGAATGAATATTTTCATGTTTATCTAATTTCCTTTTTAATCTAATATACAATACGAACATAACAAACTAAAATAAATCACGTTCTCATGAGCAAGGTAGTCAATATCAGTTGTACATGCCATATTACAGGTTTTTATCGGGTATCAGAAAAAACCTATACGATATAGAAAATATCGGCGATACAAATATGGAGCGATAAAAACGTTCGTACAGGTCGGTACAGGCCGATATATCGGTTTTACCTATACACCGATAATATCGGTTCCAGCATCATCTTTAGTCAAGATGAAACCTATGAAGGGAAAATTAGGCATTCCAGTATCATCTGTGGTAAAGATGAATTCTATAAAGGGAAAACTAGGCACCATCAAGTATAATCAATTATCAAAATCACCACCAAATAAAGTGAATAAGTTTTTCGAGCAACATGCACCTAGTCTTTGCAGATAAGTACAACGTCAATTAGAGAATGTAAAAAACCCTAATATATTTAAGATATAAAATCAATGACTGTACATAGGATATAAGATAGACACCACATGTATTCGAGGAGGAATTTGAATGGATTTGGGTTTTTTTGTAGACGACAGAGGATAGTGGAGAAATTGAGAGGTTGTTATTGACTACGTGGTTGTATTTGTGATTGTTTCGATTATAAAGCAAGGATAATAAGAAAGATTTTACCGGAAAAATTGGACTACAAACGCGTAAGATTTTGCCACCTAATTTTTTAGAAATTTGAGATACATGTATGTTTCTTATATTTTTTATAAGGTCTTACAAATATTTGAAATTCTAATTTTATTGATGTATCACCGATAAAAACAGGTAATATGTTTTGTATAGGTGTATCGGACCCGACCGATACGAGACCGATATGCGATATTAACTACCTTGCTCATGAGACATGGAATGAATATTTTCATATTTATCTAATTTCCTTTTTAATTTAATATACACGATCTCTTAGAAAATACCCAAATAATTTTTCTACTTTTCAACTAATTACCTAGGTCGGTTGGGGTGGCCCGGCCGGCTGGACCATGGGTGTAACGCAAAAAAAAAGGAAAAAACCAAAGGTTGGCTAGTTAAACAATGACCCAACATTTAGTGGAAACACTATCATGTTGATGCATGAAATTGAACATTCCAACATATATAGAAAAAAATCCAAACGCCCAAAAAATAACAACACAAATACAAGAAAAAAAAAGCGATAACCCAAGTAATAAATTGTACATTTCAGCATAGAAAAAAACCCAAATACCAAAAGAAAAAAAAAACACACACACAACTACAAGAAATAAAACTACATAAGATAAGCCAAGGAATGTGTTAGCGGCATGGACATCATGAATACACGTTTCCGATTGTCCACCAAAATTTTTCAACGAGACATCGCTCCTCATGTGAGGAATAATTGCAACCCTTGTTTCCCACGGTAGTTCCCCCCCAAATTTCCATCCAAGTTCTGGTGAGTGTATTGTAACGCAATAAACGCCTATTCTTCCAAAATAAGAGGTCCTTGTTATTTACAAAGGCTATCGGGTTATATGTCGGCCATTCATCCTATTCAAAGTAAATACTTATCTTATAATTCCAATTCCATTCCTCGTTAGGTGCCCATTTATGAATATTTTCTTCGGAATTGGGAGCCCAGAAATCTATCCGGGGCCGATCAATCCCCTCGTGGATGTAGTAAAATAAAATGCGAACTCCGAAAATGACCATCCCAAGTGATGGTTAAGTATTTATCCAAAATTCACTCACAGGAATATGATGTCGCGGTGGCGAATGTTTATGGAACATCTCAGTGTCCAAATTAAAAGATATTATGCCAATATCCCGCTGACAACAATCCTTCCAAAAGATACAACCATGTGCGTACACACCTGAACTCCGAAAAGTATAAGGAATCTCCTCTGCTATGTTCCTCCATCCCCTCTTGTCTCCTAGAGTATGTATTTGAACTTTACCATCCATGTGAATTCGAACTACCTTGTACTCATTGGTACGTTGACAGTAGCCGAAACCCCCAATTATGTTGTATCGTGGATACCACGAAAGTACTGGATCCGGTGTAATTTGGATGCATAGTTGTGGCAGATGGAGGTGCTCACCAGTTTCTGGATTCATAATATATGCAGGATCTTGTATGTCGTGGTGTGATACATAAAAACAACCAGACCATTGCAAGATCCAACTATTGGGTGCAACATAGTCCAATCATCATGGGTTCCATCATTCGGGGCATCGTGATTGTTGGCTGTTACGATCTGGCTCAAATCTTCCTCTCTATAAAAGAGTTGGGTAACTTTATCTTTCCCCGTTCTTGGTATGACACCAAAAAGGAATCAAATTCTTTTGTCCCCAAGGATAGTATTCCATTCTTTGCATACACATTTGCTTGCTAAAACGCTTTCTGCAGTTTGGATGCACTGAAGTATCTCGGTAGTTAATTTCGGCAACATATCCATCACTATTATACTGATGAAAGATTATCAAAAAAAAAGTTTTACAAGCTTTTAGGATTTCCTTATTGTAGGATGCTACAAGCAGATACCAGTAAAGCTTATATATATATATATATATATATCTATATAGACATCCAATACACCTGTTGGCTAATTTTTTTAGGTTTTCCATCTTAAATCACTATTTTTTGGTATTTACACCGAATATTTCAATTTCCATATTACAAAAAAATGAGATATTGTAGCAATATAATGAGATATGGAATGAATATTTTCATGTTTATCTTATTTCCTTTTTAATATAATATACATCCGAACATAACAAACTAAAATAAATCATGATCTCTTAGGAAATACCCAAATAATTTTTCTACTTTTCGACTAATTACCTAGGTCGGTTGGGGTGGCCCGAACGGCTGGACCATAGGTGTAACGCAAAAAAACGAAAAAAAAAAGGTTGGCTAGTTAAACAATGATCCAAACTAATAAAATTGTACATTTCAACATAGAAAATAATCCAAACACCAAAAAGAAACAAAAAAAAACAAACACAGCTACAAGTGAAAAAAAGATACATAGATAACCCAAGGAATAAATTTTACATAGAAAAAAATCCAAATACCAAACAAAAACAAAAAAAACTGTTTGTGGGTGAAAATTGTTTCTGCTGATTTTGGTAATTTTGGGTGTGTGGATAAGAAACAAATCTAAACGAAAAACAATGTACTGCACGGGAGTACTTTTGATTCGAGAGATCAATCTGTACAATCCTGTCCTAAACCAAGAAATGGCCATTCCAGGCTTGATTCGGTCATAAAGTGAAGGAGAAGGGTTGATCTTAGGGAGGAAAGCGAAGAATGTGTTGAGACCAGAATCGTTGATTCTGAAGGTGTGGTGGTTTACGACTTATATCAGAAAGTAGAACTGGCTAGCTGACTGGAAAGCTATTAGGTAATTTATGGATGTTGTATTGTTCTCCTGACCAAAACTTGTTTTTTGGTGGAAATAGGTGAAGCCTATTTATACAAGTCATATTGAAACGTACCCTGGTCTCGTAGGAAGTGGAAACGATTGAGTGGTGGAAAAATAGAGTAATGTGTAACCGTCAGACATAATGCTTCCACGATGAAGGAAGTGAATTTGTGTAACCGTCAGACATTATGCTTCTATGATGAAGGAAGTGAATTCGTTTACACCGTTATTTTTCACCACCACTAATTGTCCCGCTTCATGACACTTTCTTGTAACTTGCGCATTGCACGCCGCAAGATGTTAACCGCCAGACCAATACCCTGATGAGCATCCCCCAGTTTGTGACATGTTTGATGTCTCGAGTGTTTCCGTGTAAAATATGTAGTACTTTGCTACGTGTGGAAAGTCAAATTCAAGGGACTTTCCGCAGGAAAATAGCATGTAATGCTATTAGGCTCGTTTTGGTTGGTCACCTAAAACTTGCCACAGGTTTGTCAGTTAGGTGGCGAACTTCGATGGCTGAGATCGCATCTCGTGAAGGAGGGTATTCGTTGATTATGGCTACCTTGTGTTGGCGCCTGATAATGGCGCAGTGGCGTTTTGGTGCACGCTAGTGGCAATGTGGCACGGATGTCATGGCTCATGCATGCCAGTGGCACGGTGGTGCAGGTGGCGCCTAGCGTAACCATGGCCACTAGATTTAGGAAGCTGGTTGCCTGAATCTTGCCACAAGTCTGTCAGCTCGGTGGCGAACTTGGATGGCTGAGATCGCATCTCATGAGGAAGGATAACCGTCGAGCATGGCTACCTTCTGTTGGCGCCTGATAATGGCACAGTGGTGCCTTTAGTGCATGCTGGTGGCATTGCGGCATGGCTGGCATAGTTCGTGCATGCCAGTGACATGGTGGGATGGATGGCCTAGTTTGTGCATACCGGCGGCATGATGGTGTAAGTGGCACCTGGCATAGCCATGGCCACGAGATTTAGGCGGCTGGTCGCCTAAAAGTTTCCACAAGTCTGTTAGTTTGGTGGAAAACTTGGAGGGCTGAGATTGCATCTCATGGGGAAGGGTGACCATTGATTATCGTTGCATCTTGTTTGCATAGAGAAGTGGCGGCATTGGCATAGTGGCGCCTGGTGGGGCCATGGCATAGCGGCATGCCAGTGGCGTAGCCGTGGCAGCTGTTTTGGCATATTGGTGTTAGACCCGAATATGGCTCCGACAACATTGGCCCTGTGGGTAAGTTAATCTTAAGGCTTTGGAAGAGTCACTGAACTCAGTTAACATGGCATTTTTTAGCTAAATTAGGGTTTGGCGCATCGCAACCCTATTTAGCACGTGCATCATGGCGTCGTGGCCAAAGTTAGGTCTTGGCAGCGTGGCCAAGGCTAGGATTTGGCGTCGTGGCCAAGGCTAGGATTTGGTGTCGTGGCCAAAGTTAGGGCTTGGAGGCATGGTCAAGGCTAGGATTTGGTGTCGTGGCCATAGTTAGGGCTTGGTGGCGTGGCCAAGGCTAGGATTTGGTGTCGTGGCCAAAGTTAGGGCTTGGCGGCGTGGCCAAGGCTAAATTGGCTCATGGCATGTTGTGGACTACGGGCAAAATTAGGGTTTCAGCTAATGCTAATGAAGCAAAAGTCTTGTTTTGATCATGAAATCCTAATTGGAGTCTGTTATGGCATCGGCCACGAACAGAAAGTGGATTAGCACGTAGTGGCGTCATTTGTGGCACATTGGCATGTTACTGCGGCAGAGTGGCATGTTGGCATGTTACTGCGGCAGGGTGGCATGTTGGCATGCCAATGTTGTTGCGGCAGAGCGCGTTTGGGTTTCCAGTTAGTATGGCGGCGCGACAGGGTGCGTTTGGCCTTTAATGTATATTGGCGAGTTTAGAGCGACTTGATTGGTCAAGAAAAGGGGCCGACCAAACATAAAGCGCAGATACACCTCTAGTGCTCGTGGCGCATTTTAAAGTGACCAGATTGGTCGGTAAGAAGGAGAGGTGCCGTCCAAGCATGGGCGTGGACAAACTTCTGGTGTGAGTGTGGCGGCTTTAGATCAACCTGATTGGTCGATGGGAAGTGTGGCCGGCAAGTAAGAGCCCATCCACAACTTATGTGTGTGTGGATAGTTTGAGGCGACTTGATTGGTCGAGGGAAATATGGACGGTTTAGGATGGGGCGTGGCCAATGGAAATTGGCGCCAGTTGTCCTAAGGCATGGCCACGCCTCCCTTTGCTGTTGCGGCTCCCTGTTTTCTGATTCTGTGCAAGATTTTGCACCTACTAATCCATGGCGGATTAATTACCTAGTTTGCATAAGCTTCTTTCGACAAGCAAGGTTTGGTATACTTCCCAAGGCGCAAAAGCAATTAATTGAATTGCGAGAGAGCAGCATGCTTTCTGATTGAATACTTTATGCAAAGACCTTATCCTTGATATTTGGAAATTCATGCTACTCTGCTGCGAGTGAACAAAAATTGTCATGCCATATCAACATTAAGGGTTCAGCCGAGGAACATATCATAGAAAGCATTCAAAGAAACTTATATGAAGTGAATATAGGCAATGCGCCGAAATTTACAGAACATCTGGGATGGTTGCTACATGCTCCAGTCTAGATAAATTTCATGTAAGTATATTGAATGGCTCAATAAGTATGCCCGTGGAGAGGTTGGCACTCATGGCTCCGTTTCCTTGCAGAGTGACGTCACATCAGATGCAAGATTTTACAATTTTAACCCTAAGCTAATAACCACCATCAACAACAACACAACTACAAGAAAAAAAAAGCTGCACAGATAACCCAAGGAATGTATTGGTGGCATGGACATCATGAGCACATGTTTCCGATTGTCCACCAAAATTATTCAACGAGACAACACTTCTCATATGAGGAATAATTGCAACCCTGCTTGTTTCCCACAATAGTGTCCCCCAAATTTCCGTCCAAGTTCTGGTGAGTGCATTCTAACGCAATAAACGCCCATTTTGCCACAATAGGAGGTCCTTGTTTTTTCCAAAAGCTATCGGGTAATAGGTTGGCCACCCTTCATCCTCATCCTTTCCCAAGAAAATGCTTATCTTATGATTCCAATTCCATTGGCCGCCAGGTGCCCATGTATGAATATTTTTTTTTGGAAATGGGTACAACGAAAGTTCTTGATCTTGTGCAATTGGGATGCATAGTTGTGGCAGATGTAGGTGCTCACCAGTTTCTGGATTCATAACATATATATGATCTTGTATGCCGTGGTGTGAAACATAAAGACATACCAGACCATTGCAAGATCCAACTATTGGGTGCAACTTAGTCAAATTTTCATGGGTTCTATCATTCGGGGAGTCGTGATTGTTGGCTGCTGCGATCGGGCTGAAATCTTCCTCTCTATAAAAGAGTTGAGTAACTTCTTTCCATATTCTTGGTGTGACACCAAAAATGGGTCCAATTCTTTTGTCCCCGAGGATAGTATTCCATTCTTTGCATACACATTTTCTTTCTAAAACACTTTATGCAGTTTGGGTGCGCTGAAGTATCTCGGTAGTTAATTCCGGCAACATATCCATCACTATTATACTAATGAAAGATTATCAAAAAAAAATTTCAAAAGCATTTAGGATTTTCTTAATATTGTCGAATGCTTCAAGCAGATACTAGTAAAGCTTATTTAGACATCCAATACAACTGTTGGCGAATGGTCGCGTCCTTGGTGAGCGGGCATTATTTGAATGGTCGCGTCCTTAATGAGCAGGCAAGTAACGCATATTTGCATGTTTTATCTTATAAGCGGTTATAGCGTAAACCTATAACTGGATTTTTATTTAAAAGGGAAAAAAATCTAAAGGATAAGCAGTACGTCATGAAGTAGGTTTGAAAGGACATGACATTTTAGTAGGGTGTTATTATTTCTTTGAATTCAAGTGTTGCATGCGTCTCCTGGGAATAGCTCTCAGAAGAAAAGAAAAAAAGATAATAAATGTGAAAGAGGAATTAGGGATTATATTCATTTTCCATAGAGAAAATTAAGCCAAGAGAGGAGAAGAAGAAAAAAGTTTCAGAGATAACAATGGCTCCAAATAACCCAGAAAAAGGGAGTGGTTCCAAACCATCAAAAGGCAAGACCCCAATGACAGAGGAAGAAGTTGATAAGGAGGAGTGATTGAAGAGAAAGGAAGTGATGTTGGGGTTCAAATTATAAGTATGTGAAATGTATTTTGAGCAACTAGAGAAAGCTAAGTGCCATATATCGAAAGCAATAAGATTGAATAAAAAGAAGAAGATAGAAGAGGCAAGGAATATTAGAGAAGAGGAAGAAGTAGATTTGCAGAAAAATAATCAAGATGATGATATGGGTCTATTGTGGAATGAGTTATATCATGCAAACTCAGTATATGAGGCAGAAAATGAAGAGACAAAGAAGAGAAGCATAAAGAAAGTAAAAGATGAAGAATACCAAGAAGAATTTTTGCAGTTGTTGCAGAAAAGGGAAAGGAGACAAGGTGTGTTTTTAATGAGAAGGATTAGGGCTAGAAGAGCATCAATTTATGCAGGAAGATATAAGGATTATACATCCCACCATATGAATGAAGTCAGTGTAGAGGATGAGTATCAGGCGTACCTATCATGAACAACACATGAAAATGAGGTCATACTCAACATAGCGACTGATTCTGAAACTGATATGCGATCGGATAGGGAAAGGTCGGATTACGACTCCGAGTGATGGTCGGCAAAAGGTAAGGCTCTACCAATTCCAATTTTCTTATAGCTGGTGGATTTTTTGGGTTAAGTTGCTTTAGTGGAAATGATGATACAGATTTTGCAAATGGTTACACAAGTTACTATTTTGAAGAAATAGGTATCATCAAAGTACAAAGAAAAATTGGAATTAAGAGTGGTCCAATGGGAAATTGTGGACTGTGGACGACTGAATCTTGTTCTGTTTTTTGGAATTTATGTTTTAGATTTAGGGTTTATTTTCATGTTTTTTGTGATCTTAATGACTGAATGGTGTTGGAGTTGCTTAATTAATGATTGTTTAGTGACTGTCTGATTTATTAATCTTCTTGTTTAATGATGACTGTTTTCTTGTGTATGATTGAATGGTGTTAGAGTTGTTGGTTGCATTGTCAAACTCAATCTATTACCAAATAACTGAATAGGAGTATATAGAAAGCACAAGTATTGTGTTGAAAACTTGGAAAAATCACACCTAATTTTATTACACAAATTTGACATTGTATTGAAATCACAAAGGATTGCTGAAATTACATGGATTCTATAAGACTAGAGTCCATCAAGGGGAAAGGGTCTTCGTGGCTTTCATTTGAATTGCATAAACCAGCTGCGATTCTCATTACGGCTACTTATGCACCAATTCACTAATGCTGACCTCCTGGAATTAGAATACCCATCACAACAACATCTTAATATTTACAACGACATTGGTTGATAATATAAAAAGGAACTATCCATAAAATATAAACACATGAATTTACCACTACAAATATGGGCTAATGGTACCATAATTTATGTATCTCTCTTTTAGCCCCTACATTTTTTTGGATAAAGAACATCGAATATTTCAATTTCTGTATCACTATATATAAATATGGCAGAAAATAGATAATGAGATATATATTATGGAATGAATATTTCATCTATATCTAATTTTCTTTTTAATAGGATGTAGTTTCTGAACATAAAGAACTTAATAAATAAATCAACCTAATTTTTTTCGGCCACCATATCTAATTGTCAATACAAATACAAGGAGCTTTTCTTCTCTCCTGCTACCAACCGCTCTTCCTTTTCGATCAGAATGAACTGCACATCCTATTGTTACCAATTTATTGTTATGGGTCCTAAAATTGTTAGAAACAATTCATTAAGAAGAACCCTAGAAGACGATTTTAAGATCTCAGATTACGATGTACGAGTTCTTCAGCCTAGACTCGGCCTGTTCATAATCTGCATGAGGAAACATGCAGATTGTTGGCGTTTGTGTGAGATTAATGCATTTGTTGTCGATGAGCATTGCGTGGAATTGGTGCATGGGGAAAGTAGATGTTGTTGTCCCTTTGATCGTGATTATTTTGGTCTCCAACAACAGGTGAATATACTTCAAGAACGAGTTGATCGACTTCAATGAAAATTGCTTCGTGATATTAACGACTAGGACGTGGCATTTATAGTTCATAATTCAAAAAGAGGCTAGATTGACAAAATAGGTTTCTTATTGATTAGTATTTCTTATACTTATTAGTTATTTATTAATAAAAAAGACGTAATAACACAATTCCAGAAATTAAAATGATGTGTTACATATGTATCTAATTTTTTTTGCCCATTTATGTTCTGGTTTTGTGTTTTGGTGTCAAACACCAGTTTCAAATCTATAATTCGTCTATAAAAAGAATTCCGATTAGTCACGTAATCAACATTTATTTTTCGACTTCTCAAAAATAATTTTCATTCGTGTGCATTTTCAAGAATATCATTATTGATTTGTCTATCAATCACTTATACCTTTTGCATCTCAAATTCTCGAAGCAATTGTTCTTGAATGGGAGAACAAAATGAAAAAAGATATAAGCAATCGTTCACTTATATCTTTTTTTTTCACGTCTTCTCCCTTGTTTGATCATCTTTGGATGATTGGAAATGGGAGAACATCATGGAACAACTTCTAATAACACGGGTTTAAGGTCTACATCTGTTGGTGCAGCCAAACCTAATTCGTTTGTTGATATTCTCAAAGGAAAGAAAACCATAAACCCTACTTCTATTGATCTTTCATCACTTCCTAATCCTACTTTGAAAGAGGGAGAACCAGCTTTGGAAATCCCTATGTATTTTTTTCAAGAAGGATGTAAACCATTCAAGCATAGTTTTATAGCTCTGTTGGACTTCACTGGCGTGAAGTTTCCTGAGGTTAAACATGCTCTAGTTGAACAATGGCAGCTTGGACAAGATGTGAAGTTTCTTCCCATGCGCAAAGGGTTTTTCATAATTATGTTATCAACAGCTGCGGACAAAAAAATAATTCGTAATGGTCCTAAAGCCATCATTAAGAATCAAGTTCTTCAGCTACAAGACTGGTATCCTAGTTTTAATCCAAATAAGCAGCGTACTTCTCATGCTGCTGTATGGGTAATGTTTCCTGAATTACCAATGGAATTATGGACTGAAGAATCCATATTATCAATAGGTAAGAGTTTTGGCACTCCAATTGTTGTTGATGAAAAAACCTTAAGGCTGGAATATGGTTATTTTGCATCAGTTCTTATTGATATTGATTTCTCAAAACACATCCCTGAAAGAATTTTATTAAAAGTTAATGGAAGGGAATTCTGGCAACATATGGATATACATAAACGTCCTAAGTATTGTACTAAGCGTAGCATTATTGGTCACGGAGATGATGAGTGTAAAGAGAAATCAAGCCACACAACGAAAAACAACCAACTTCAAGTGGCTGCAGTTGAGAAAATTCCTTGGGTAAGCAATGATAATCCTCCATGCATGGAATGGAAAGTTGCGAGTTATAAAGATAAGGGTAAGAACGCTCCAGTTATTCAAGTCGTAGTTGAATGCCCTTCTAAGGTTGCTCCTCATGTTACTGCAGTTGATAAACAAGTTGCTTTAGATTATAATAAAAAAAGATAGTAATACAGCTGCAACAAATGTACGTGATAATGATGTTAATGCCCATGCAACCCATGCAGGGTCAGTTAATAATTTGCTTGTGACTGATGTTGCAAGTGATGCTGCTATTCAAAATAATTCTAAAGCTTCAAAAAGTGCTGAGCAATTGAAGAAAGATTTAGCTAACTTTGAAGTTGAGTTTCGTGAATCTCAGATGAATTTGATTAAATGTAAAAATGTTATTGCAGTGCAAGAGGCGCTTGATGCTGGTAGAACTTCTAAAACTGTGAACAATGATGATACGGAAGTTTTGCAACATCTGGAAACTCATTTCGTAGCCATATAAGATGTGACCAAAAAAAGGACTAAGAATGGTATGGAAGCACAGTCCGTAGCTATTTCAGGTACTTCCGTGTCTAAGAAAACTTCTGAAGTTTCTAAATGCAACACGGATTGTGATTTGATTTTGGGAACTGAAGGGAAGTCCGTGACCAACTCAAATCCAAATTTGGATGGGAAGTCTGTGAATATACAAATTTATGAGACTATTCAGTCTGTGCCTAGGCAATTGGAGTCTGGGTGCAAGTCTGGAAAAGAGGATAATTTTTCCTTGCATAACAAAAAGGAAAATTGGACACAAGTTAAAGGTAAGAATTCAGGCACAAAATTTTCTTTTACTCCTATCACTGATGAAGTTTTTAGTTCCTCCGAATTTGTTTGTAAAAACAAATATGATTCCCTAAGCTTAGAATTGGGCTTTAGAGATGATGTTGAGGAAGTTCATCAAAGTGGTATAGCAATTGAGGATGAAGATAATCAAAGTGATGATGTTTTGGATGCGACTTTTTTGGCAACAATGTTGTCCATTTCTCCAAACCAAAGTTTGCATCATATGACCTGCAGAAACACAAGGCGCATTAGAGATGGTAAATGGAAGATTAAAAATTTAAATGCGTTGGAAAACCATACATCAATGGTAACTTTTTCAGATGCCACATTCTGAGATTCCCCAATGGATGGAGGAGATGGAGACTTATTTTTTGATACTAAAGACGTCGGGGATTCAGTAGAAACGGTCGGCGTTTTAGTACAAGGAGAGTCCCGCTTCGCGGACCCTTTGATGCTTTCAGATGACTTATGCGGACCGGATTTCCTATGTTTTTTTTGAAGTTTCTTAACTGATTTTGGACCTCTGTTATTCTTAGATCGATTGGAGGCGTTGCTAGGTCCTGCATCTTGTAACTGTAATTGAACACATTGTTTGAAAAAATCAGATACTGTCTGCCAACTTTTTCAAAAAAATTACACAATCTAATCAAAACTCAGTTCACTTACCTCTACTCCAGACTTGCTGATACTGTTGCCCACAATTTTCGCAATGTCGACTCCTTGAGATAACAAGTTATCTGTTAATCTCTGATACACGTTTTTAGTAGACTCTAATTCTTTCTCCTTAGCTTTCAGCTTTTCACGCAGTTCATCATTCTCTTTCGAGTGTCTTGGTTTTCTTCCATTTGGAAAGTAAAGGGTTGCCGTCACTCCAAAGCCAGCCCCCTTGACACGTCCACCCTTATCCGGATCGATCGCAAGTGTTAGGGCATCCTCGTTATGACCAACCGTTAGAGTTCCCTCTCGAATTATCTTCCGCTTCTCTTCCTGTTCAAATAATGTGTTAAATTCTGATTTAAACCTTGCACACTTACTTTGCACTTACTTTGGTTTAAAACATGAGGACTGTAAAGTTTCTATTTTCTCACAACTTCAGATGTCTTCTCCTTGACAAAATCGTCCGGTACAATTCCATCTTTGTTTTCGTGTGCTTTTTCCCACATGAAGCACCGGTCTTCAAGATCTTCTTCGGCTACATTTCCCCTTTTGACCTAGTAGCTACCAGAAAAAAGTAAGGATTTACATCCGCACATATATTAACTGTGTAAACCAGAAAACCAATTCCAAATCATCTAATGTGACAAGATTACAGATTGGTGTAAGAGGACACATCCCTATACCGTTAATCCGTTATAAGTTTCTGCATATATGAGACACGCAACACGACATACAAAACAGAAGTATCTGATATGGCCGGTTTTATTGTGCAGCGTATAATAAATAAGACAACATACTTACTAATTTTAGTTTAAATACCGAGCATCCTCCTCGTCCCGTCCGATGTGGGAACTTGGATTGTGATATTGCCTCTTTTCCCCTCTACGAATTTTCCTTGCGGATGAAATAAAAATAATTTCATTAGTATGCTGGGATAGACAATAAGAACGAAACACAAATTAAAAAAATCAATGTGTATTCCATACCTTAAATATAGGCGATGTTAGTACATGATTAAGGTAATTGTCCCAGTTTTCTTGGTCGATTACAGTTTTGTACTTTTTCGGAACAGTTTTTAGTTTGTCCGTCCTTTATAGGAAGGGTTTTACATGATTCTTGTACAATTTCCTTCTGAAGTCCCGCAGCTGAACAGGTAGACGCTTCATGACCACTCGCTTCAGTTCATGGGGCACCTCAAAATGAAGCTGGAATAACATCTAATGTATGTTAATCACAGACTCACAATTATACAACAAAAACGACGAATTGATAACCGCATATGCATACCAGAATTTTCTCCTACATATTATCTTTTGTTGTTGGAGGGACTTCCTTTCAACATAAATGTTTTATGCCAACCATATCACGGGCCAAATAGCCTAGGTAACTACTGAATTCAATTGTATGGTCACCAATAGGTCGGAACATTTTGTCAAATTCAATATCCCTTCTTTTGGCATCAGATTCCGAGAAGTGTTTATGCAGCTTCAACATTCTTGTCATTCCCCTCTCTTTTATGATCTCTTCTGTAGAGTCTTCTTGTTGTGGTTGCTTTTCTGCTTCTGGAGCATTTTCCAATTATTTTTCTTCTAACACTTCGAGATCATCATTTTTAGAATCGTCTGACTCTAGAAATAACCGAGGCAACATATGAAACCATGTGATGTTTAAGTAGAAACAAGTAAGTACAAGATTTCGAACATTACCTGTTAATTCTTCAAATCTATCAGTGGGGACCATATCTTCACCATCATCGTCATCTGATTGTACAATGTCATCATGACTCTCATCTAACTCCATCATTTCTTCATCAGAATCCCCCTCATCATCTGGTTCCCTCCATTGGTCATCCTTTGGGGACACGTTGTAATCATCACCTTCTCCCATGACAAAAGATGTGTAGGTACGTGCATATCAGTTAGGAATTTGAGCTTATTTTGGAAAATTTTAGCTAAACCTAACAGGATAGGCAATATGTGTTACACCTATTTTATATTATATGAAAAGAAAACAAACATGAACCCATTGATGCATGTAACTTGAGGCTAAAACATCACTGCAACACACAAAATCTCCTCATGATTATTGTGTTATCCACAAAGCGAAAGGTACCGATTAAACGGTCTTATATAACTTTTTGTTACAAAATCCTAGAGCACTAAAGCACCACATAATGATTATCCATTTTTAGCTTGAAGGTGATAGTCAAATTGGCCAACCAGCAACATGGTATTATTAAAAGTGGCAACTTAAAATGCAGAAGGTACAGGCTCGCCAAGTAACAGAGACTCAAATGATTAAATCTTGAGAAGCCTTGTATATATATATATGATTGACACAACATCGTCGATCAAAGTAGAGTTATTATCTCTCAATCAAAATCCAACCCAAACAATAACAAAAACCCTAGAAAACAATTAACACCGGTAAGTTTTTTTTTTTATTTGTAAAACCTAACTAACTAGTAAAGCCTAACTAAGTAACATGAAAGAAGGATGCTTACCTAAATCTTATAATCGTTCATGCATGTAACTTAAGCCTAAAATATTATTTTTGTAACAAAATGAAATCACATCTCATCGTACAACCAGTGAGTCTCATTAACTTGTTCTTTGATACAGCCGAATAAAAACCCTAATCATGCTTTAACTAGTAAACCTATAAGATCTAACATCTGATTCCATGAGATCAAACAAAAAATCTAACATAAATTTAATATTCATTCGATAATGGGTTGTATAAATATTACCAGTAACAAAGATTGAGTTTAAAGAGGTAGATTCCTTGTAAATATTAGAGATAGTAATATAATAAAAACCCTAATCATGATTTAACTAGTAAACCTATAAGAAGTAATAGAATAAAAACCCTAATCATGCTTTAAATAGTAAACCTCTAAGATCTAACATCTGATTCCATGAGATCGAACAAAAACTCTAACATCAATTTAATATTCATTCGATAATGGGTTGTAGAAATAATACCAACAACAAAGATCGAGTCTGAAGAGGTAGGTTCCTTGTAAAGATTAGATATAGTAGTAGAATTATGATTTCATAGAGAGAATGAATCGAGTAATAAAAACTGAAAAAGTAGATCGAACTCATCTTTCTTTTTCTTTTTGGAATTTAACCAAACCATCAGGAGGGAATTGATTTTCCTTTTGAAATCATCCCGCCCAGTAAAATTCATTTTCATCACCCTCCAAACAAAAGATTTTTGGTGTTTTTCTTTTTTTATTTCCAATTTTTTGATGTGTAACCAATATGGTTAGTTTCCTTATTTTATGAGAGAATATATCGTAGACAGTTATGATAAAATTGTTTCCCAAAATTTTTGAAATTTAATTTCCTATCTCTAACCAACTCGAGAAGAGGCTATTGAAAAAAATTACTTTTCTATTTCGAATAATATTTTCCTTAATAATTTTAAGCTGGGTTGTCTCCTGTATTATTCTTAGTCTAGGGAGGAAACGTATGAATTATTACACCTATGTAGGAAAAGTATTATATTATTCTAATCATACAGTAAGCTACTAAAGATAAATAAACTAAACCCATCCATTTTTATGTTCATCATTTCCAGAAAACATAAAAGTTCATCGTGAATCATACATCACATAAATGTCAACCTATCTATCAGCGTAAAAAGCCTGCATCTAGTGCAATACTTAAAAAATAAATACAACCACCGCTGAAAACAAAATAGTCAGACGAAATGCTTTGTATTAAAAATACATAAACTAAAAGTTCACACATCAAAAACCCTATTTAAAAATCAAAGAACTTATTAGATGAGTCTGGTTCTTTGTCAGATTATTCTGGTTCCTCATTCTCATCCAAATCCACGCAAAGATCATTATCATTAACATCATCGTATAGCAATACTTTACTTTCACTAGCACTTTACTTGTTCAAACTCGTATTTTTGTTAAAAGTATTGGCAAGGAGATAATAAGATCAGACGTAAAGTGATACATTGATCTTATTGTTTACAGGGGGGAAAAACTGTATTTTTCTACATTTCCTCCGTTCTTTCAGCTAATTATATTTAGTTTTCCAAAAGAATGCACACCTCATAAATAAATAAATTTCCAAGAGTATATTGCATTCTGTAAAGTCTGTGAACTTGTAAATAATTATCTGATTTATTTCATGATTCCAATACCTAAATAATAAAAGAATTCATAAACATCACCTTCTTCTAAATGACAAAATTAGCAAACGAAACAAGAAATGAAAACAACATTCAAAGCTTCCACAAAAAGAAATCGATAAATCAAACCCTATCATCAAAAAAAAAATACCATATCAAATGAACCATCCCCCATCTTCAAACAATTCTTCTCGCAATGCTGAGGTGAACTTGATCACTCCAACCAGCATGCTTGGCTGCCTTGTCATCCTCAGATTTTCCATTTTCTGCTTCACCAGGCTCCACCTGCTTGTTAAGATCATGCTTGCTAACTTTTGGATCCTCTACCATGTCCGGAACATCAAGATCTTCATTAATAATTTTAATAATAGAAGAAGGAGAATTATCATTCACAGTGGGAACATCAACATTCTCAACATTACTGATTACAGCGTACAGAGGAACACCAGGAATAACATCAGCATAAATAGGAACATCATCATTGTCAATACTACTGACAACAGAACTAATTACAGCGTCGAGAGGAACACCAGGAACAGTAGTTACTCCGTCCACGACAATGATAATCCCCAATTTACGAGGACCAGCCATCAGTGGAGGACATTTTTGGATCCTCTCTTCAGTTTCATATCTACAATCCCTCTTAGCAGAACTCTTTTTCCTCTTAATACTCTATGCTAATTTTTTTCTATGCTTGGTGGAATTTATATATATATTTGTAAGGAAAACCCTAATTTTTTAGGTTTTCCATCATTATCTTAAATCAACTATTCTTTGGTATTTACACCGAATATTGTAGCAATATAATGAGATATGGAATGAATATTTTCATGGTTATCTAATTTCCTTTTTAATCTAATATACATTTCGAACATAACAAACTAAAATAAATCACGATCTCATGAGCAAGGTAGTCAATATCGTTTGTACAGGCCGATATTACAGGTTTTTATCGGGTATCGGAAAATACCTATACGATATCGAAAATATCGGCGATACAAATATGGAACGATAAAAACGTTCGTACAGGTCGGTACAGGCCAATATATCGGTTTTACCTATACACCGATAACGTCGGTTCCAATATCATCTTTAGTCAAGATGAAACCTATGAAGGGAAAATTAGGCATTCCAGTATCATCTGTGGTAAAGATGAATTCTATAAAGGGAAAACTAGGCACCATCAAGTAAAATCAATTATCAAAATCACCACCAAATAAAGTGAATAAGTTTTCGAGCAACATGCACCTAGTCTTTGCAGATAAGTACAACGTCAATTAGAGAATGTAAAAAACCCTAATATATTTAAGATATAAAATCAATGACTATACATAGGATATAAGATGGACACCATATATATTCGAGGAGGAATTTGAATGGATTTTGGTTATGTTGTGGACGACAGAAGATAGTGGAGAAATTGAGAGGTTGTTATTGACTATGTGGTTGTATTTGTGATTGTTTCGATTATAAAGCAAGGATAATAAGAAAGATTTTACTGGCAAAATTGGACTACAAACGCGTAAGATTTTGCCACCTAATTTTTTAGAAATTTGAGATACATGTATCATTCTTATATTTTTATAAGGTCTTATAAATATTTGAAATTCTAATTTTATTGATGTATCACCGATAAAAACAGGTAATATCTTTTGTATAGGTGTATCGGACACGACCGATACAAGAACGATATGCGATATTAACTACCTTGCTCATGAGATATGGAATAAATATTTTCATATTTATCTAATTTCCTTTTTAATTTAATATACGCGATCTCTTAGGAAATACCCAAATAATTTTTCTACTTTTCAACTAATTACCTAGGTCGGTTGGGGTGGCCCGGCCGGCTGGACCATGAGTGTAACGCAAAAAAAGGAAAAAACCAAAGGTTTTCTAGTTAAACAATGACCTAATATTTAGCGGCAACACTATCATGTTGATGCATGAAATTGAACATTTCAACATATATAGAAAAAAATCCAAACGCCAAAAAAAAAACAACACAAATACAAGAAAAAAAAAAGCGATAACCCAAGTAATAAATTGTACATTTCAGCATAGAAAAAAATACAAATACCAAAAAAAAAAACACACAACTACAAGAAAAAAAAGCTACAGAGATAAGTCAAGGAATGTGTTAGCGGCATGGACATCATGAATACACGTTTCCGATTGTCCACCAAAATTCTTCAACGAGACATCGCTCCTCATGTGAGGAATAATTGCAACCCTTGTTTCCCACGGTAGTGCCCCCCAAATTTCTGTCCAAGTTCTGGTGAGTGTATTGTAACACAATAAACGCCTATTCTGCCAAAATAAGAGGTCCTTGTTATTTACAAAGGATATCGGGTTATATGTCGGCCATTCATCCTCTTCAAAGTAAATACTTATCTTATAATTCCAATTCCATTCCCCTTCAGGTGCCCATTTATGAATATTTTCTTCGGAAATGGGAGCCCAGAAATCTATCCGGGGCCGATCAATCCCCTTGTGGATGTAGTAAAATAAAATGCGAACTCCGAACATGACCATCCCAAGTGATGGGTAAGTATTTATCCAAAATTCACTCACAGGAATATGATGCTGGGATGGCGAATGTTGATGGAACGTCTCAGTGTCCAAATTGAAAGATATTATGCCAATATCCTGCTCACAACAATCCTTCCAAAAGATACAACCATGTGCGTACACACCTGAACTCCAAAAAGTATAAGGAGTCTCCTCTGCTATGTTCCTCCATCCCCTCTTGTCTCCTAGAGTGTGCATTTGAACTTTACCATCCATGTGAATTCGAACTACCTTGTACTCATTGGTAATGACAGTAGCCGAAACCACCAATTATGTTGTATCGTGGATACCACGAAAGTACTGGATCCGGTGTAATTGGGATGCATAGTTGTGGCAGATGGAGGTGCTCACCAGTTTATGGATTCATAATATATGCAGGATCTTGTATGTCGTGGTGTGAAACATAAAAACATACCAGGCCATTGCAAGATCCAACTATTGGGTGCAACATAGTACAATCATCATGGGTTCCATCATTCGGGGCGTCGTGATTGTTGGTTGTTACGATTCGGCTGAAATCTTCCTCTCTATAAAAGAGTTGGGTAACTTTATCTTTCCCCGTTCTTGGCGTGACACCAAAAAGGAATCCAATTCTTTTGTCCCCAAGGATAGTATTCCATTCTCTTCATACAAATTTGCTTGCTAAAACGCTTTCTGCAGTTTGGATGCACTGAAATATCTCGGTAGTTAATTCCGACAATATATCCATCACTATTATACTGATGAAAGATTATCAAAAAAAAATTTTCACAAGCTTTTAGGATTTTCTTATTGTAGAATGCTACAAGCAGATACCAGTAAATCTTATACATATATATAGACATCCAGTACACCTGTTGGCTAGTTTTTTTAGGTTTTCCATCTTAAATCACTATTTTTTGGTATTTACACCGAATATTTCAATTTCCATATTACTAAAAAATGAGATATTGTAGCAATATAATGAGATATGGAATGAATATTTTTATGTTTATCTTATTTCTTTTTTAATCTAATATACATTCCGAACATAACAAACTAAAATAAATCATGATATCTTAGGAAATACCCAAATAATTTTTCTACTTTTCGGCTAATTACCTAGGTCGGTTGGGGTAGCCCGAATGGCTGGACCATAGGTGTAACGCAAAAAAACGAAAAAAAAAAAAAGGTTGGCTAGTTAAACAATGACCCAAACTAATTAAATTGTACATTTCAACATAGAAAATAATCCAAACACCAAAAAAAAAAAAAAAAAAAACACAACTACAAGAGAAAAAAAAAGATACATAGATAACCCAAGGGATAAATTGTACATAGAAAAAAAATTCAAATACCAAAAAAAAAAAAATTTTTTGTGGGTGAAAATTGTTTCTGCTGATTTTGGTAATTTTGGGTGTGTGGATGAGAAAGAAATCTAAACGCAAAAAAATGTACTGCACGGGAGTAGTTTTGATTCGAGAGATCAATCTGTACAATCCTGGCCTAAACCAAGAAATGGCCGTTCCAGGCTTACTTCGGTCACAAAGTGAAGGAGAAGGGTTGATCTTAGGGAGGGAAGCGAAGAAAGTGTTGAGACCAGAATCGTTGATTCTGAAGGTGTGGTTGTTTACGACTTGTATCAGAAAGTAGAACTGGCTAGCTGACTGGAACGCTATCAGGTGATTTCTGGATGTTATATTGTTCTCCTGACCGAAACTTGTTTTTGGTGGAAATAGGTGAAGCCTATTTATACAAGTCATATTGAAACGTACCCTGGTCTCGTCGGAAGTGGAAACGATTTAGTGGTGGAAAATAGAGTAACGTGTAACCGTCAGACATTATGCTTCCATGATGAAGGAAGTGAATTTGTGTAACCGTCAGACATTATGCTTCCATGATGAAGGAAGTGAATTCGTTTACACCGTTATTTTTCACCACACTAATTGTCCCGCTTCATGACATTTTCTTGTAACTGGCGCATTACACGCCGCAAGCTGTAAACCGCCAGACCAATACTCTGATGAGCATCCCCCAGTTTGTGACATGTTTGATGTCTCGAGTGTTTCTGTGGAAAACATGTAGCACTTTGCTACATGTGGAAAGTCAAAGTCAAGGGACTTTCTGCAGGAAAATAGCATGTAATGCTATTAGGCTCGTTTTGGTTGGTCGCCTAAAACTTGCCACAGGTTTGTCAATTCGGTGGCGAACTTCGATGGCTGAGATCGCATCTCGTGAAGGAGGGTAGTCGTTGATCATGACTACCTTGTGTTGGCACCTGATAATGGCGCAGTGGCGTTTTGGTGCACGCTAGTGGAAATGTGGCACGACTGGCATGGGTCATGCATGCCAGTGGAACGGTGGCGCATGGCGTAGCCATGGCCACTAGATTTAGGAAGGTGGTCGCCTGAATCTTGCCACAAGTCTGTCAGCTCGGTGGCAAACTTGGATGGCTGAGATCGTATCTCATGAGGAAGGATAGTTGTTGAGCATGGAAACCTTCTGTTGGCGCCTGATAATGGCACAGTGGCGCCTTTAGTGCATGCCGGTGGCATTGCGGCATGGATCGCATAGTTCGTGCATGCCAGTGACATGGTGGGATGGCTGGCATAGTTTGTGCATACCAGCGGCGTGATGGTGTAAGTGGCACCTGGCATAGCCATGGCCACGGGATTTAGGCGGTTGGTCGCCTAAAAGTTTCCACAAGTATGTTAGTTTGGTGGCAAACTTGGAGGGATGAGATTTCATCTCATGGGGAAGGGTGACCATTGATTACGGCTCCATCTTGTTTGCATAGCGAAGTGGCGCCATTGGCATAGCGGCGCTTGGCGGGGCCTTGGCATAGCGGCATGCCAGTGGCGTAGCCGTGGAAGCTGTTTTGGCATATTGGTGTTAGACCCGAATATGGCTCCGGAAACATTGGCCATGTTGCTAAGTTAATCTTGAGGTTTTAGGAGAGTCACTGGACTCAGTTAGCATGGCATTTTTTTAGCTAAATTAGGGTTTGGCGCATCGCAACCCTATTTAGCACGTGTGGCATCGCGTTGTGGCCAAAGTTAGGTTTTGGCAGCGTGGCCAAGGCTAGGATTTGGCGTCGTGGCCAAAGTTAGGGCTTGACGGCGTGGCCAAGGATAGGATTTGGCGTCGTGGCCAAAGTTAGGGCTTGGCGGCGTGGCCAAGGCTAGGATTTGGCCGTGGCCAAAGTTAGGGCTTGACGGCCTGTCCAACGCTAGGATTTGGCGTCGTGCCAAAGTTATGGCTTGGCGGCGTGGCAAGGCTAGGATTTGGCGCTGTGGCCAAAGTTAGGGCTTGGCAGCGTGGCCAAGGCTAGGATATGGCGTCGTGGCCAAAGTTATGGCTTGGCGGCGTGGCCAAGGATAGGATTTGGCGTCGTGGCCAAGGCTAGGAATTGGTGCCGTGGCCAAGGCTAGGATTTGGTGGTGTGGCCAAGGATAGGATTTGGCGGCGTGGCCAAGGCTAGGATTTGGCGGCGTGTCCAAGGCTAAATTGGCTCGTGGCATGTTGTGGACTATGGCCAAAATTAGGGTTTCATCTAATGCTACTGAAGCAAAAGTTTTGTTTTGATCATGAAATCCTAATTGGAGTCTGTTATGGCATCGACCATGAACAGAAAGTGGATTAGCACGTTGTGGCGTCATTTGTGGCACATTGGAATGTTACTGCAGCAGGGTGGCATGCCAATGTTGTTGCGGCAGAGCGCGTTTGGGTTTCCAGTTAGTATGGCGGCGCGGCAGGGTGCATTTGGCCTTTAATGTATAGTGGCGAGTTTAGAGCGACTTGACTGGTCGAGAAAAGGGGCTGACCAAACATAAAGCACGGATACACCTCTAGTGCTCGTGGCGCATTATAAAGTGACCTGATTGGTCGGTAAGAAGGAGAGGGTCCGGCCAAGTAAGGGCGTGGACCCACTTCTGGTGTGAGTGTGGCGTCTTTAAAACAACCTGATTGGTCGATGGGAAGTGGGGCCGGCAAGTAAGGGTTCAACCACAACTTATGTGCGCGTGGAAATTTTGAGGCGACTTGATTGGTCGAGGGAAATATGACCGGTTTAGGATGGGGCGTGGCCAATGGAAAGTGTCGCCAGTTGTCCTAAGGAATGGCCACGCCTCCCTTTGTTGTTGCGGCTCCCTGTTTTCTGATTCTGGGCAAGATTTTGCACCTACTAATCCATGGCGGATTAATTACCTAGTTTTCCTAGGCTTACTTTCGACAAGCAAGGTTTGGTATACTTCGCAAGGCGCAAAAGCAATTGATTGAATTCCATGTGTTGACACAGAGTTCTTTAAGTTCATTGCCAGAGAGCAGCATGCTTTCTGATTAATACTTTATGCAAAGACCGTATCCTTGATATTTGGAAATTCATGTTACTCTGCTGCGAGTGAACACAAATTGTCATGCCATATCAACATTAAGGGTTCAGCCGAGGAACATAGCATAGAAAGCATTCAAAGAAACTTATATTAAGTGAATATAGGCAATACGCCAAAATTTACAGAACATCTGGGATGGTTGCTACATGTGCCAGTCTAGATAAATTTCACGTAAGTATATTGAACGACTCAATAAGTATGCCAGTGGAGAGGTTGGCACTCATGGGTCCGTTTCCTTGCAGTGTGACGTCACATCAGATGCAAGATTTTACAATTTTAACCCTAAGCTAAAAACCACCATCAATAATAACACAACTACAAGAAAAAAAAAAGCTACATAGATAACCCAAGGAATGTGTTGGTGGCATGGACATCATGAGTACATGTTTCCGATTGTCCACCAAAATTCTTCAACGAGACAGCGCTCCTCATATGAGGAATAATTGCAACCCTGCTTGTTTCCCACAATAGTGTCCCCCAAATTTCCATCCAAGTTCTGGTGAGTGCATTGTAACGAAATAAAGGCCCATTCTGCCACAATAGGAGGTCCTTGTTTTTTACAAAAGCTATCGGGTAATAGGTCGGCCACCCTTCATCCTCATCCTTTTCCAAGAAAATGCTTATCTTATGATTCCAATTCCATTCGCCGCCAGGTGCCCATGTATGAATATTTTTTTTGGAAATGGGTGCCCAGAAATCTATCCCGGGCTGATTAATCCCATCATCATAGGCCTCATGGATGTAGTAAAATAAAAGGCGAACTCCGAACACAACCATCCCAAGTGATGGGAATTCACTCCCAGGAATATGATGCGGGGGTCGCAAATGTTGATGAAATGTCTCAGTGTCCAAATTGAAAAAAACTATGACAATATCCCACTGACAACAATCCTTCCAAAAAATACAACCATGTGCGTATACACCTGAACTACGAAAAGTATAAGGAATCTTTCCTGCTATGTTCCTCCATCTTGTCTCCTATAGTGTGTATTTGAACTTCACCATCCACGCAAATTCGAACTACCTTGTACTCATTGGTACGTTGACAGTGGTCGAAACCCCCAACTACTTTGTATGGTGGATACCACGAAAGTACTTGATCTCGTGCAATTGGGATGCATAGTTGTGGCAGATGTAGGTGCTCACCAGTTTCTGGATTCATAACATATACAGGATCTTGTATGCCGTGGTGTGAAACATAAAAACATACCAGACCATTGCAAGATCCAACTATTGGGTGCAACTTAGTCAAATCTTCATGGGTTCCATCATTCGGGGCGTCGTCATTGTTGGCTATTGCGATCGGGCTGAAATCTTACTCTCTATAAAAGAGTTGAGTGACTTCTTTCCATATTATTGGTGTGACACCAAAAATGGGTCCAATTCTTTTGTCCCCGAGGATATTATTCCATTCTTTGCATACACATTTTCTTGCTAAAACGCTTTCTGCAGTTTGGATGTGCTGAAGTATCTCGGTAGTTAATTCCGGCAACATATCCATCACTATTATACTGATGAAAGATAATCAAAAAAAAATTCAAAAGCATATAGGATTTTCTTAATATTGTAGAATGCTTCAAGCAGATACGAGTAAAGCTTATTTAGACATCCAATACATCTGCTGGCGAATGGTCGCGTCCTTGATTAGCAGGCATTATTTGAATGGTCGCGTCCTTAATGAGCAGGCAAGTAACGCATATTTACACGTTTTATCTTATAAGCGGTTATAGCGTAAACCTATAAATGGATTTTTATTTAAAAGGGAACAAAATCTAAAGGATAAGCATTACGTCATGAAGTAGGTTTGAAAGGACATGACATTTTAGTAGGGTATTATTATTTCTTTGAATTCAAGCGTTGCATGCGTCTCTTAGGAATAGCTCTCAGAAGAAAAAAGAAAAACAAAAGATAATAAATGTGAAAGAGGAATTAGGGATTATATTCATTTTCCAGAGAGAAAATTAAGCCAAGAGAGGAGAAGAAAAAAAAAGTTTCAGAGATAACAATGGATCTAAATAAACCAGAAAAAGGGAGTGGTTCCAAACCATCAAAAGGCAAGACCCCAATGACAGAGGAAGAAGTTGATAACGAGGACTGCTTGAAGAGAAAGGAAGTGATGATGGGGTTCAAATTAGCAGTATGTGAAATGTATTTGGAGCAACTAGAGAAAGCTAAGTTTCATATATCGAAAGCAATAAGATTGAATAAAAAGAAGAAGAAATAAGAGGCAAGGAATATGAGAGAAGAAGAAGAAATAGGTTTGCAGAACAATAACCAAGATGATGATATGGGTCTATTGTGGAATGAGTTTTATCATGAAAACTCAGTATATGAGGCAGAAAATGAAGAGACAAAGAAGAGAAGCATAGAGAAAGTAAAAGATGAAGAATACCCAGAAGAATTTTTGCTGTTGTTGCAGAAAAGGGAAAGGATACAAGGTGTGTTTTTAATGAGAAGGATTAGGGCTAGAAGAGCATAAATTTATGCAGGAAGATATAAGGATTATACAGCCCACCCTGTGAATGAGTGTACAGGATTAGTATCAGGTGTACCTATCACGAACAACACATGAAAATTAGGTTATACTAAACATAGTGACTGATTCTGAAACTGATATGCGATTGGATAGGGAAAGGTCGGATTACGACTCCGAGTGATGGCCAGCAACAGGTAAGGCTCTACCAATTCCAATTTTCTTATAGGTGGTGGATTTTTGGGTTTAGTTGCTTTAATGGAAATGATGATACAGATTTTTCAAATGGTTACAGAAGTTACTATTTTGAAGAAATAGGTATCATCAAAGTACAGAGAAAAATTGGAATTAAGAGTGGTCCAATGAGAAATTGTGGACTGTAGACGACTGAATCTTGTTCTGTTTTTTGTAATTTATGTTTTGGATTTAGGAATTTTTCATGTTTTTTGTAATCTTAATGACTGAATGGTGTTGGAGTTGCTTAATTAATGACTGTTTAATGACTGTCTAATGGATTAATTTTCTTGTTTAATGATGATTGTTTTCTTGTGTATGATTGAATGGTGTTAGAGTTGTTGGTTGCATTGTCAAACTCAATCTATTACCAAATAACTGAATAGGGGTATATAGAAAGCACAAGTATTGTGTTGATAACTTGGAAAAATCACGCCTAATTTTATTACACAAATTTGACATTGTATTGAAATCACAAAGGATTGCTGAAATTACATGGATTCTATAAAACTAGAGTCCATCAAGGGGAAGGGGTCTTCCTGGCTTTCATTTGAATTGCAGAAACCAACTGCGATTCTCATTACAGCTACTTATGCACCAATTCACTAATGCCGACCTCCTGGAATTAGAATACCCATCACAACAACATCTTAATATTTACAACGGCATTGGTAGATAATATAAAACAGGAATTATCCATAAAATACAAAACATGAATTTACCACTACAAATATGGGCTAATGGTACCATAATTTATGTATCTCTCTTTTAGCCCCTACATTTTTTTGGATAAAGAACATCGAATATTTCAATTTCTGTATCACTATATATAAACATGGCAGAAAATAGATAATGAGATATATATATGGAATGGATATTTCATCTTTATCTAATTTTCTTTTTAATCGGATGTAGTTTCTGAACATAAAGAACTTAATAAATAAATCAACCTAATTTTTTTTCCGGCCACCATATCTAATTGTCAATACAAATACAAGGAGCTTTTCTTCTCTCCTGCTACCAACTGCTCTTCCTTTTCGATCAGAATGAGCTGCACATCCTATTTCTACCAATTTATTGTTATGGGTCCTAAAACTGTTAGATACAATTCATTAAGAAGAACCCTTGAAGACGATTTTAAGATCTCAGATTACGATGTTCGAGTTCTTCAGCCTAGACTCGGCCTGCTCATAATATGCATGAGGAAACATGCAGATTATTGGCGTTTGCGTGAGATTAATGCATTTGTTGTCGATGAGCATTGCGTGGAATTGGTGCATGGGGAAAGTAGATGTTGTTGTCCCTTTGATCGTTATTATTTTGGTCTCCAACAACAGGTGAATATACTTCAAGAACGTGTTGATCGGCTTGAAGAACAATTGCTTCGTGATATTAACAACTAGGACGTGGCATTTATAGTTCATAATTCAAAAAGAGGCTAGATTGACAAAATAGGTTTCTTATTGATCAGTATTTCTTATATTTTTTAGTTATTTATTAATAAAAAAGACGTAATGACACAATTCTGGAAATTAAAATGATGTGTTACATATGTCTCTAATTTGTTTTGCCCATTTATGTTCTGGTTTTGTGTTTTGGTGTCAAACTATAATTCGTCTACAAAAAGAATTCCGATTAGTCACGTAATCAACATTTTTTTTTTCGACTTCTCAAAAATAATTTTCATTCGTGTGCATTTTCAAGAATATCATTATTGATTTGTCTATCAATCACTTATACCTTTTGCATCTCAAATTCTCGAAGCAATTGTTCTTGAATGAGAGAACAACATGAAAGAAGATATAAGCAAACGTTCACTTATATCTTCTTTTTTTCACGGCTTCTCCCTTGTTTGATCATCTTTGGATGATTGGCAATGGGAGAACAACATGGAACAACTTCTAATAACACGGGTTTAAGTCTACATCTGTTGGTGCGGCCAAACCTAATTCGTTAGTTGATATCCTCAAAGGAAAGAAAACCCTAAACCCTACTTCTATTGATCTTTCCTCACTTCCTAATCCTACTTTGAAAGAGGAAGAACCGGATTTGGAAATCCCTTTGGATTTTTTTCAAGAAAGATGTAGACCATTCAAGCATAGTTTTATAGCTTTGTTGGACTTCACTGGCATGAAGTTTCCTGAGGTTAAACACGCTCTAGTTGAACAATGACAGCTTGGACAAGATGTGAAGTTTCTTCCCATGCGCAAAGGGTTTTTCATCATTATGTTATCAACTACTGCGGACAAATAAAGAATTCGTAATGGTCCTAAAGCAATCATTAAGAATCAAGTTCTTCAGCTACAAGACTGGTATCCTAGTTTTAATCCAAATAAGCAGCGTACTTCTCATGATGTTGTATGGGTAATGTTTCCTGAATTACCAATGGAATTATGGACTGAAAAATCCATATTATCAATAGGTAAGAGTTTTGGCACTCCAATTGTTGTTGATGAAAAACCTTAACGCTGGAATATGGTTATTTTGCATCAGTTCTTATTGATATTGATTTCTCAAAACACATCCCTGAAAGAATTTTATTAAAAGTTAATGGAAGGGAATTCTGGCAACATATGGATAACATAAACGTCCTAAGTATTGTACTAAGCGCAACATTATTGGTCACGGAGATGATGAGTGTAAAAATAAATCAAGCCACACAGCGAAAAACAACCAACTTCAAGTGGCTGCAGTTGAAAAAATTCCTTGGGTAAGGAATGATAATCCTCCAGGCATGGAATGGAAAGTTGCGAGTAATAAAGACAAGGGTAAGAAAGCTCCAGTTATTCCAGTCGCAGTTGAATGCCCTTCTAAGGTTGCTCCTCATGTTACTGCAGTTGATAAACAAGTTGCTTTAGATAATAAAAAAAAAAGATAGTAATACAGCTGCAACATATGTACGTGATAATGATGTTAATGCCCATGCAACTCATGCAGGGTCCGTTAATAATTTGCTTGTGACTGATGCTGCAAGTGATGCTGCTATTCAAAATAATTCTAAAGCTTCAAAAAGTGCTGAGCAATTGAAGAAAGATTTGGCTCACTTTGAAGTTGAGTTTCGTGAATCTCAGATGAGTTTGATTAAACGTAAAAATGCTATTGCAGTGCAAGAGGAGCTTGATGCTGGTAGAATTTCTAAAACTGTGAACAAGGATGGTATGGAAGTTTTGAAACATCTGGAAACTCCGTCGTAGCCATGTCAGACGTGACCAAACAAAAGACTAAGAATGGTATGGAAGCACAGTCCGCAGCTATTTCAGGTACTTCAGTGTCTAAGCAAACTTCTGAAGTTTCTAAATGCAACACGGATTGTGATTTGGTTTTGGGAACTGAAGGGAAGTCCGTGACCAACTCAAATCCAAATTTGGATGGGAAGTCTGTGAATATACAAAATTCTGAGACTATTCAGTCTGTGCCTAGGCAATTGGAGTCTGGGTGCAAGTCTGGAAAAGAGGATAATTTGTCCGTGCATAACACAAAGGAAAATTGGACACAAGTTAAAGGTAATAATTCAGGCAAAAAATTTTCTTTTACTCCTATCACTTATGAGGTTTTTAGTTCCTCCGAATTTGTTTGTAAAAACAAATATGATTCCCTAAGCTTAGAAATGGGCTTTAGAGATGATGTTAAGGAAGTTCATCAAAGTGGTACAACAATTGAGGATGAAAATAATCAAAGTGATGATGTTTTGGATGCGACTGTTTTGGCAGATGAAGTTAAAAACTCAAAAGAGTGGGGTACAATTGTGGATGACAATAAAAAGGTTGATGCAGCAAAGAAAGCAGCTTTTCTTGACAGATTAGAGGCTATAAGGCAACAAAATGAGGAAAATATTCTCACCCAAGAGGAACTTGAAGAGGTAGTCAAAATTAAGAATGATGAGGTTAGGATTAACTTCATTAGAAATTCAGCCTATAGAAAGGAGTATTTTAAGGAAACAAAGGAGCTGTTGGAGAGAGTCTCAAAGAAAAAATCCCAAACTCTAATTAAGCTTGTTCCTGGAGGTAATTATGCTTCAGATGAAGCTGAATATAATAATACTTATTATGACGAGTATAATGAGTTTTATGGTGACCCGGATGTTTTGCCAGAATTACTAGCTGGTCCTAAGAAGAAGAATTTCAGGGCGGGAAAGGCGTGGAAGCGTTGTTAAGCTCTGTTTATTCTTCTTTTGGTTAGTTATTTGTTTTTAGGAGCTCTTCAGGAGCTTTTTTCTTTTTTTGAGGTATTTTTTCTCCTATTTGGTTTATGGGGGTGGGGAGGCCTTGAGCCTCCCATTTTATAATTCTTGTAATTACGTTTTTTTGCTTTAATAAACCATTTTGACCTAGCAAAAAAAAAATTGCATCTCAAATTCTCACTTCCTTTTACATTTTTCTTTTTCTCTCTCGGATTTACTTTTATGAATATATAAAAGTCTCCCTATATATTCGCAAAATTAATAACCATAAATACAACTGGAATACAGAAATGCCTCCCTGTGTACCAAATTGACCACCATAAAAGAAAGTCCCCCTCTAAATTCGTGGGGAATATGTTTAAAAGCATTAACTCTATTAACTAAAAATACCAACCATTATTACCCAAAATAAGACCAAGTTCGATTCTTCAAATTTCAAAAACAACTTTTAGTCCAGACAAGATAAGAAAAAAAATCAAAGATGAGAAATAGTACTATTAAAATATATATTAAACACCAGGCTACATTACTCTGATCAAAACAAAAACAAAAACACTACACACACAATATGTTAGTGGCATGGACATCATCAGTACATGTTTCCGATTTTCCATAAAAATTCCTCAACGAGACGGCGCTCCACATGTGAAGAATAACTCTAACCTTTGCCCACCTTGTCTCCGCAATTTCTGTCAAAGTTCTGGTGAGTTCATTATAACGCACTAAACATTTGTTGCTTTGTAATAAGATGTCTTTGTTCTTTCCCAAGGCTATCAGCTTACAAGGTCGGAAAAACATATATGAATTCTAATCCAAGACAATGCTCCTCTTAGGTTCCCAATTCCATTCTACACCGGGTGCCCGTGCATGAATATCATTATCGGAAATGGGTGCCCAAAAATCAATCCGGAGATCATAATAATCGTGAAGGTTGTAAAATAAAAGGCGAACTCCAGACAAGACCATTCCAAGTCTTGGAATACTGTAACCACCATTCTCATAAATATGATATGGGGGTGCCGAATGTGACTAGAATGTCTCATCGCGCAGATTGAAAGATACTATCTGATCATTGTCAGAAGAATAATGATTTATCCAAAAAATGTAACCATGTGCGTACACACCTGATTCATGAAAAGTAAAAGGAAACTCCCCAATGTTCCTCCATCCCCTGTTGTCTCCTAGTGTGTGTACGTTTACTTTACCGCCCACTTGAATTCGAACTACTTTGTATTCACCGGTATGTTCATAGTAGCCGAAACCCCCTACGACGTATCGTGGATCCCAACTAATTTGTGGTGTTGGTGTTGGATCGCATATTTGTGGCAGATGGAGGTGCTCACCCGTTGTTGGGTTTATAATATAAATAGGATCTTGTATGCCATGGTGTGAAACATAAAAACATACCAGACCGTTACAAGATCCAATGATTGGGTGTGACATGTTTTCATCATAGGGTTGGATAATATTCCAGGCACCATTGTTTCCAAATAACATCTGATAGAAATCTTCCATCATCATGTAGTAATCTTCTTCCTCAATTTCTTCTTTGTAGAAGAGTTGCGTAACTTTTTTTTCTTTCGCTTTCTGAGTGAAACCTAAAATGATTCCAATTCTTTTGTCTGCAAGGACAGAATTCCACTCTTTACAAACACGTTTGCTTGCTAAAACGCTTTCTGCAGTTTGGAGGCGCTGTAGTATCTCGCTAGTTAATTCCGGCAACATTTCCATTACTATTACTAGTGAATTTTTTTTTTGTTTAAATGTAAAAGAATTTAGGATTTCGTTTTTGTTGAATGCTACTGGCAGATACGAGTAAAGCTTATATAGACATCCAATGGATGCAATATGTGTCCCCAAACGACACACCTGTTGGAATTTTCACGTCTTTTGGTGTTTCAAATTCTATTCGGTTAATATGTACCCCGTTATACGAAGGGGTATGAACCATTACATTGTTTGGTGTTCCATAAACCCTCTTTGTATTGATTAGTAATTAATTAACTAATCAATATTTATCTAGAGAAATAAAAAAAAATGAATTAAAATTAATGTACAAAGTGGCCAATTGTCGCATCCTTAATCAGCAGGCCTTCTTTAAAAATTCATGATCCAAACAAGAAACGTATATTTTCACGTGTTTGTGTGAGATTTATAGTGCAAAAAATAGAACCAAAAATGGTTTTATTCCAATTTATCAATATTCTATTTATGTGTCCATTGCAAATTTAAAAATTAGGGTTATGACCATAGTATATTAATCTTTTGAAGACAAGAAATGATCCCAATATATATTGCTATTGCCAATCGTAGCTGTAATTATGGTGTTGACAAATATCGAAAGCCAAAATAGAATTTGGGCATGGTTAGTGCTTGGCTGGAGGTTTTCAACTATATTGTGTTTGAGTGGTATTTTTTGGTTAAAACTAAATTGTTCACCAGCCACGTTAATTAAGCCATGCAATGACAAGGTTTTTAACATGGCTAGGTCTAGGTGTGACCGTGGGGGTGTGACACCATGCTAGAGGCACATTGTGGCAGTTAGATTGGAATTAACCACGGTTAGGAGACTCTAGAATTAGTCTAGGAGTAAAAGTAAATGAGGGCTCATGTGGAGTTGTTGCGCATGGCTTTGAGTAGGCGTGAATTACGGAGGGAATTACACCAAAAATAGAATTTTGTTCAGAGAAGATTAGGCATGGAAAATCATGGAGAGAGATACCTACATATTTGGCAAGAGTGTAGCCAAAGCATCCACATTAGCCAAGAGTACATGATTATGATCTACTGTAATTAGATAAAGAATATATATACTCAGTCAACATGGTGTTGTGTTTACGCAATTTTTTCGTGTTATTTTTCCATATTAAGATAAATCATAAATTTACTCAAATCAATGTGGTGTTTTACACATATATGAGCACATATTTATCGATATGGAAACTGTTATATATTTTATTTACTTGAGAGTGATATGCGGAATACAACTAAATTAGGTAATTGGAGATAATGCTCCTAACCCAAAGAAATTAGGGCTTTCCTAATATATATATATATATATATATTTTTAAAAATATCGTACAAACCACAACATCATAAAAGATAGATTGACATATTAGACGACGAAGAAAATGAGTTCCGATAAGAACAATACCGGGAGGGTTAAAATGACTGTACCAAGAAAGCTAATTATCACCATAACTATTAATGGCTTGTGTAAGGTTCTTGGCATGCCGTTGTTAGCTGAAGTTCAAGCTCATGTTGACAATCTTACTCTTCCTGCTTCTGCTTCTGTTGAAATGGATGATGTCCATGCTTCCATTCCTTCGAATGATCTTGTTGGTGAAATTGTGTCTGGCACACCAGAAATACCCAGGGAGACACCTCTAGAGCAAAAGGTACTTGAAGTTCCAGCACATCCTGCTAACGCTGCAACACGAGTACCAGATGCGACGGTCTTAGTTGAGCAGATTATCAAAGAAACTTTTGAATAATGTGGTTTTTGTTTTTAGAAATTGTTATCTTGATTATTATTTTTTTAAAATAAATATTGAGGATGTTTGTATTATTTTGCTTCGTTTAGTTTTATAAAAATATTGGTTCTTTAAATTCTTTGCTTGATATTTGTTTGTTAATCGATCAATTTTAATTAACTCGTTGAGTCAACACAATTCAGTTTTCCATAATATACCTTATATAAACATAAGCCCTTATGATATTTATCATATTTTAATTTTAATTTAGACGCGACCAAATGGAAAGAATATAGCAATAATTTATGAAAAGACTGGACCACAAGGGATCTTGGCACCAATGCCAAATTTGGGTCAAGCCAAAAAATTGTGACAGACATTTTAGAAACAAAAAATAATCTTCTCTATATTATTTGGAAAAACAGAAGAACAGGAGTACTGAAGAGATCTACCTTTTCTTTTGCATGTACCCAAGAAAGCAAAAAGATACTCATTATGGCTACCTAGATCTTCTTCTTTTGCATGCGCACAAAAAATAAGATACTCATTGTGATTGCGTAGATCAGTGGAAGTGAAATATGAGAAACTGAAGCGTAATGATGATTGACAAAAGCACTAGCGTGGTGATTGACAGGATATTGCTTTTGAAGGAGAGAATACTCTAGAAGGTTTGACAACACCCATAACCCTATCAGTAACCCTGTTAAGAGCAACAATCAACCACTTTTATCTAAGGTAATATATATTTCCAAATAATATGGTCCCAAGTTTTACCAAAAAGAAAATGTTAATAAATTCAAAAAAAAATGTTTTATTACATAATTAATAAATAATAAAAAAAGGCTTCATTCCTCTGATCAAAGATACTGCTACATTTAAGAATAATACTTATTTAGGGCATCCAGATTCGTTTGAATCTACAAGATTTTGGGCAAATTACCCCATTTTAATTGGAGCATCTCTTATTGAAGAAGATAATTATTTCAAATGGTCGGAGGTTATTCGGGTTCACACCGTCATTCGTCAATACTAGCGGTACAAAAATTGGTTATCTTTGCGGTGCATGGCTCTTTCTCTTCGCGATGTATTTGCAATTGGTGTCGTCATTTGTATTTGGGTTTTGATTATCTTGTATTTTGGTGATATTGATAATCTTGTAAGCAATCATGTAATCACTATTTGGGTTTGAATGAATTGAAATGTGATTTCCAAAAAAAAAGAAAAAGGTTGTTTTCTTTCTCTGCTTTATATCTTGTTACCAAAAAAGTAAATTAAGAAATAAGTGCCGCTATACCAACTTTTTCTTGTTTTTGATAACACCAAAAGTTATCAGATCTTGTGGGGTATACAATACAGGCTCTTGTTATAATACAGTTAATACTTCTCTTTCAGTCACACATAACAAGAAGTCCCAAAGTACAACTACCATAGGAATGTACCCCTAAAATTCAAAAACCAATCATAGGAATGTTCCATATATATACTCCTAGTATTTAGTGATGGGGCTGGTATTTAGGACAGGGTCCCACTAGATATTCTACACAAATTGTTAAAGTATAAATGATCAAAGATCAAAAAATACCACTGCAAACTGGAGTACTTACTATTGTACTAGCTAATTCCTTCGGTACTGGTGCCTTGGATATAGTAGTATCTTTTCTTTACTACTTAGTCAACAACATCGCACTATTTTAATCCCAATTCACATATTCTTAGAAGCTAAATAATAAATTATTAATATAGTAGTAGCTAGTGCCTTGGAAGATTATAAATGCTTTTGGTGCAATTTTATTGATTAAAATCCCAATTCATATTCTTAGAAGCAATTCTAACTAGCTCTTACAATTAAATTTGTATTAAAAGAACCGATCAGTATTTATTTTCAAAATACTGGCCGATAATATAGGTTTTTATCATGTCTGTGCCTTTAATCTGGACAAAACATGAAATATCAGTGATACATACATATGAATATCCGATAATATCGCATTATTGGTCGTATCGGACCGATCAACCGATAATATTGGCAAGGATATTTGGGGATGTTAGGTTATCAGGTGTAACTATTTTATTTGATTGGTCGGTATTATGAATTCACGAACGACTATGATTGGCTTCGTCGATAAGACTCGATATCCAAGTTTTTTACCAATGTCACTCTTGGACGTGGCTTATTTAGCTAAACCAATTTTTATTTCGATGTCACGATCTTAGAGAGTACAGTTCATCCAAATCTAAGTTTCCGAGAGTATTTCCACCAAGATAAATTGATGGTAATTTTCCATTTTTTCCGATGTCACTCTTGAACGAGCTTGTAAACTAATTTTTATTTCGATGTCACGATCTTAGCAAGTATTTATCGTCCAAGTCTAAGTTTCTGGCATATCTCCACCAAGATAAATTGATTGATGGTAATTTTCCATTTTTACCGATGTCACTCTTGGACGAGCTTCTAAACCCCTGATTTTTACGTCGGTGTCAAGATATCTTAGAAAGTATATTTCATCCAAATCTAAGTTTCCGGAGATCACCGAGATAAATTGACTTAATTTTCTATTTTTACCGATGTCACTCATGGACGAGATTGTAAACCAATTTATATTTCGATGTCGCGATCTTAGCAAGTATTATTTATCGTCCAAATCTAAGTTTACGGTGAATATTTTCACCAAGATAAATTGATTGATGGTAATTTTCCATTTTTACCGATGTCACTCTTCGACGAGCTTCTAAACCCCTGATTTTTATTTCGATGTCATGATATCTTAGCAAGTAAATTTCATCCAAATCTAAGTTTCCGGAGAGTATTTTCACCGAGATAAATTGACTTAATTTTCTATTTTTACCGATGTCACTCATGGACGAGCTTGTAAACCTATTTATATTTCGATGTCACGATCTATGGTAATTTTCAATTTTTACCAATGTCACTCTTGGACGAGCTTCTAAACCAATTTTTATTTATTTCAATGTCACGATCTTAGCAAGAATTTTTCGTCCAAATCTAAGCTTTCAGGGAGTATTTCCACCGAGACAAATTGCTTAATGCTAATTTTCCATTTTTACCGATGTCACTCTTGGACGAGCTTGTAAACCAATTTATATTTCTTCCAAGTTAAATTCCTTGATCTTAATTTTCCACCCAATTTTTTGTTTTATATTATTACACTGTATTTATTTATTTTCCAAAGGTATACTTGTTCACTAGCCAAGTTATCATCCTTGTACGTGGCTAAGCTAGAGGTTGAATATTAAAGTGAAAACGTGTGTCACGGTATAAAACACGAGCAAGGGAGACTAGGAAATTACTACTCGGCCTTTTCTTTTCCAAGTCTCTCTCTAAACTGAACCTAGGGTTTCAGTATCAAAAACTGAAAGTTTTAGTATCAAACCAGACAAAATGACTGCTCTACTGGTAACTTCCTTCGGATTTCTTCTTCTTGATGAAGACAAAGAGATTGTTGGTTATTGTGGTTGCAAGATTGTTCCTTGTTTTGGAGATGAAGAAGATGATGATTATGATGTTTTTGATGATGAAGAAGAGCAGGACGATGAAGAGGATGATGAGTATGATTCTGAGGATGATGAGGATGATGATGATGATCCAGAACACTTCTTTTGGTTTGGGCCGGCGCTTGAGGATGAACATGAAGACGATGATGTTGTTGATGATGATGATGATTGGCCGTACAAAGATGTGGTTACGATTGTCGACAACAGCAGTGAATAAGAAGGGGATTCTAACTGATCTAGTCCTCTGTTTTCATGGTTCTGCAATACAAGAATGGTATTCAATCACATATTGATCCATCATCTTTTGTTTAGTTATATATATATATATATATATATATATATATATATATATATATATATCTTTTTTTTTGTGTTATTAGCGAATGTTATGTTTTTTTTTGATGTTTAATTAGTCTGTTTGTAAAGCTGCTTGGAAGTATACTTTTTGTGAATGTTTAATATTTACGGATGCAATATTTTATTTATATTTCAAGTGCATATGTTGTTTAGTTTTTGTTCATTGATCATCTGTTGGGGTATCAATCTTTTGACAAAACAGAATAAACGAGTAATGTGTTTAAGGGGGCTTGGTTTAGAGATTTGGATCTGAAGAGTTAGGGTTAACCATGATTTTGTTGTGGCTTTGCTGTTAAAGTGATAGGATCATGAATATGATAGGGACTGTATATTGAGTCTTGTATCGGACTTGAAAAATATAGCCAAAGTTTTCATAAATTGCAATGCCAAATCTGACAAACTTAACAAAAAAAAATCAGAATTGAGAGCACAATTGAACAGTAGACCTTTGACTGCTACATAATTTTTCTTACACATTAATAAAATTAGCATACTAAAAATAACGTAAAAAACTTCAATTTAGTCAATGCCGAGTGCCCAACCATAAATTTGCTTGTCTTGGTGGCTTCCCATGTTCTTATTCATTGTAATCATTATCCAAATGTTCACTGTAGCTTTTCTCAAATGCATCCCAAGAAGCAAAACCCTTAGGAGGAGGATCATTTTCTTAATACGAACTAATTCTCATTCTTCATCGACATACTCTTCTAGTATATCACCAATGCTTTCCACAAAGTCATCCCATGAAGCAAAGACCTTCGGAGGAGGAGGATCATTATTAACAAGACCATTGGCAGGAACAACACATTTCTCATTAGAACTCATCCTCTCAATTCCTTCTTTCTTTTACTTATGAACGAGGTATCTAATTTCTTATTTCTAGGATCCAAATCTAGCTTAATATAGTGTTTTTTTTTCTATGCATATCTAGTATGCAAATCTAAATATAGTGGGTGGGTTATGTTTACCATGAATATAACAAACGAAAATCAAGGTGATATATGGAAAGTGCAATTTTGCGGATTTTGCGAGACCCAGCAGAAAAATATTGCATTAGGATTGTAGGATTAGACTACTGATTGTCAGTTCTAATTAGACTCCTATAATCTTGATGAAACCCTAAAGAAATCTCTAAATATCTTGACACATTAAGCATTCATGTCAATGAGATAGTAAACTTGTTAAAATTAAAATTTTACCTTCCTTATTTAACAAAATAGTCCTTCCTTATTGAATTTCAGACGCAATTTTTCCTACTACATTATTACTACAATCATATTTGATTTTTTGCAAAATTCATAGACACCATCACTTGTTGATCATGCACGGTTTACCAGATTTTACGCCTTTGCAGATCCGGAAGAGCCAGCAGCTGTTGACAGGCATTATCTGACGCTGGTGTATTGTAATATCTTGATTTGATTAATTATAACACTAGTGTATTCCTGACATAATTGATTAATTATTTAACATATGGGCCATATCTTGAACTGCAGCATGGTTTGGCTCATGTATCATGCCATATCTCAAGTCCCTGCCCAACAATTAAAATCAAAAAATGGTCAAACATAATAGGTCAAACAAATAAGGTCAATAAGAAAAATAAAATCAGCACTCTTGTATATGTTTATTGAATGGTACAATTTCTTATGGTGATTACGAAGTATGAACATCTCTATGTTTCGCCAGATTGTAGATTCAGACTAGGTGTGTATATGCCTCTCCATCAAGTGAATTATACTGGATAGAGAATAATGCCTATTTTGTTTCAACATACCACGGTTTAACATACCATTGTTCCTTTCATTAGAAATCACATAAAAAACCGAAAAAAGAAACAATTGCAATTTTATTAACCACATTTACAAACACTATCACCATTACAGATCAGACTGCTAATTACTAAGTAGTTCCATTTACAAATTTTTTTACGACCAACACCAGTTCAACAATCAAACCCAAAAGCAAAAAAAACTAGACACATTACCAATTCCAGTTCGACTTACACCTGAACAACCAACTCCGATGCCGTCCGACAATAAAAGTTCCCTGATTATGCATGTTGCAGTTACATAACCTCCATAACAAGTACCAGCAAAATACCTACCACTACTACTACTACCGAGTTTGATCTTTGTCAACAGCAAAATAACACCTTTACAAGATCAAACCTTTTGTTGAAATAAAAAACCCAAAAAAAACACTTACCATGCATTAGAAGATGTATAACAGAAGACTAGACCTCTCCTTCAGTTCCAACAGCACCAACAACTACACACATTAGGAAAATCTTTGTGAATTTTCACGAAGATGATCTTAAGACTTCAAGGAATGTAATCCTCCTAAGTCTTCCTCAAAAGATTTTCCCAATGCTCTTCAGATGATCATCACTGATCATCGTCGGTGTTAAATCCCTCTTCTTCATAGGAGAAGTCTACACCGCTATCAGTGCTGGTAGAAGCTGCAGGACCATAACCTCCATCCTCATCATCTTCTGATCCTTCATTTTCTTCTTCCTGAACTTCTGCTGCATAGGATTGCCATCTACATCCATCCCTGGTATCTCCTCACCGTCTGAATCCACGTTCAGGGGTTCAGACATGGTACGAGCAAATATCCTGGGTTGAGCTTTCTCTGCCAAATGTAGTAGATACATTTCTGCATCATCTCTTTCCTGTCTTCTTCTCTCCCTAGCCTCTTTTTTTGGATCAGTAGATACACTGCTGCTATCATCCTCATCAAATTCTACTACTTCTCCTCCTTCCTCATCACTTTCACTTTATGTGGCACTTCTTGTCTTAATCCAATGACGTTCAAGTCTCTCTAGCGTTTCTTTCCTTTCTCTCTTCTTCCTTGCACATCTTGCCTCATATTTTCTGATCCAAAACTGGTACTCTTCTTCGTTCTCAATCCTTTGCCTATCAAATTCTTCATGTCTCCTATTTTCTTCTTCCTGCATCCTCTTATTTGGAATTTCTTGTTTTAAATAAGAAATCAATCTCTCAGCCTCTTCACTTGTTAATGCATGAGTTGCTTGTTTTGCATTTTCTATCTCCTAAATTTTTTTAGTGCTACGTTATTAATTGTTTTTTTCTCTCTCCTAAATTTTTTTTGCTCTCTGGCGAATTTTTTAGGGTTTTTCATCTTTTCACTTTCACTTTTCTTGATCATCTAACGGTGATTCAAGATAGGGGATCAATATGATCCATCCCAAACCAAGATGTTAACATATGCTGATCGTTTAAAACACAAACAACAGCTACCTACAACCTCAGTTTATTTGAGTACTTTACCAAACCCTACTATGAAGGATGGCAAGCCTGCTGTCATCTTACCTGAGGCGTTTTATTTGGAGGGATGCGAAATTTGGCAGTTTAGTCTTATTGGACGTTTAGATTTCAAGGGAATTAATTTCAATGACGCAAAGAAAACCCTAGAACAACAATGGAAGCTAGGAGATGGCCGAGTTCAGTTTGTTCCTCTGAATAGGGGTTTCTTTATAATCAAATTGAAATCTCAGGAAGATAACAAGATTTTTGAAGCTGAGTCATGGATGGTTGATGAACAAAAATTAAGTTTAATGGAGTGGTACCCTAGTTTTGACGCTGAAATGGTCAAACATCATGGATGGGTTCACAAGTTTGGCTCATGTATCATGCCATATATCAAGTACCTCACCAAGTGACCAACAATTAATCAAAAAATGGTCAAACATAATAGGTCCCTGCACAATTGTGTATATTTATTTAATTTTAATTAGTTAATAGATGGGACATATCTTGAACTACAGCATGGTTTGGCTCAGGCATCATGCCATATCTCAATACCCTAGTCCCTGACCAACAACTCAAATGATCCACAAAAATCTACCAACACTATGTCAACAGCAACTGAGACATAACTCATTATCATTTCATCTAATTCCATTCATTTGAGCCGCACAAAACTTCATCGACAATAACGAAAGAATTGATCAACTCTTCTGTGAAACATCGATTTAAGGATAGATTTAAGTTCAATCGATCTCTCATAGAAGTAATGACACTTATTCATAATCTTGGAAATGCAAATCTGGGTTATCTTTATCTAAGATTCATTTGGGGGTTTCTTGGAGATTCATCTGCAGGAAACTTCATCAACAACAATGAATCAATTGATTCTTCTGAAATATCGATTCAGGCCTAGATTTAAGTTTAATCAATCTCTCATAGAAGTATTGATAGTGATTCATAATTTTGGAAATGCAAATCTTGGTCATCTTCATCTAAGGTATTTCTCATTCATTCATTTGGGGGTTTAATGTTTTCACAAATTGGAGGTTACACACTACTGATTTTGAATGGTACAATTTCTGATGGTGATTATGAACATCTCTATCTCTCATAATTAGGTTTATTATCTTGTTGTGAATTGTATCCTGTTTTTAGAATGTTTTGGTGATTATGAACATCTCTATCTTTCAGATTTTAGGTTTATTATGTTGCTGTGAATTGTCTCCTGTTTTTAGAATGTTTTGGTGATTATGAACATCTCAATTGCATGATTTATGCCTCCACCAAGTAGTTTTATATGTCAGTTGACAGATGATCTTAAACTCAGACATAGTATTTGGTTGTAGGATGTCAGCATTGGTGAATAAAGCTTGTATTCTGTTTTGAGAAGCAACATCTCAGGAGTCTTTGTGATTTGTATTTACTGTCAGATTGTAGAATTAAATTAGGTGTGCATAAGGATCCACCAAGTAGTGCAAGTCGAATACACGCAACCAACGCAAGCCAATTTATCTTAATCATGTATTTGACAGAATATATAAATATCAAACACATATGGATGTTCGTAATTTGTCCCTTTGCCAGATTGTAGATTAAGACTAGGTGTGTATATGCCTCTCCATCAAGTGAATTAGACTGCATAGAGAAACACTAAAGTGACTTGTTTTCAGTATGCATTTGTTTTTAATATATTTTAGTCTTCTACATGTTCCAGTTCTTTGATTGTAGTTTTATTTTCTGGAATACATCCTGCATTTCCAACATTATCAACACACAATCGTTAGACAATATAAATAAGCTGACTTTATCATATTGCATTTAAAAAAGTTACAACCGTTCTGTTCATTCAAGGTTGAGCAACATTTAGCAGCAACACTATCATTTCATATCCACTTACATGTCCATAAACTAAAACATACCCATTTACAAGTATCTCACCATCTTACCCACAAAAAATCCAAATACCAAAAAGAAAACGAAAAAACAAAATAAACATAACATTACCCTGCATTTTCAGTCTCCATTGCCAGAACCAAAAAAGAAACACATGATTCAGTGACTTACCATTTGCATTAGACCCCTCTCTATTTGAATTCTTCTATGTACTTTGATGATAATATCTATTTCTTAACCATTTTTTAACATTATGTTATCATTTCCATTCGAGCACTTACCCAAAAATCCACCATCTTTCTACAGAAGAATTCAATGTCGATAAGGCTTACTCATTGTCATACCCATCCCTCGGAATCAGAATCATCAGATTCATCTTCCTCCTCATCAGACCCCTCTTCCTCTTCATCAGACCCCTCTTCTTCCTCATCAGACCCCTCTTCCTCCTCTTCTTCATCTGCATCGTCCTCTTCGGAATCCGTCTTTTGGGCCAACAATGCATCATTAATCCCAAATCTCTCATCTTCGCGAAATTCCTTAATTATCCCTTCTAGGACAGAAAAAGTATGTGTATTGCTTTGATGAACAACAAAAACAGCAGGCTCTTCATCTTCGGAAGCAGTTGCATCACTGTCATGCGTCCCATATTCTTTCTTCATTACTGCCATTTTAGCCAACCTCATCTTTTTACCCTGCACTTCCCAGAATTTTTCCTCCTCTTCTTCATCTATGAAAAAATCATGATGACGCTTCTTTTGCAAAATCTGTACCAGTTTTTCAATTGGTTTCTCTTCTGCTTTGTTTTCATTCATTGCAGCATGTATATTCTTCCAAGAGAGGATCGAGTTCAATATCATACAACAAGTCACTTACTCTATTTTGTAATTTCTCTAGATCATCCTTGGTCATCTGCCCAATCATCTGCATAGTGGCTGATAACCTTTCTCGTCTTTCTTTCTCTTCCAACTCTTTCAATAGTTGCTCTTTAGCCATGGGGGCTTTACCCTTTCGTCTGTGTTGATCATCATAACCAGCCATTTTGATTGATTTGATTTAGAAAAATTCAGTAGACATTAGTCTCCCTCTACAAATTTGTCTCTGAAATTATTTGCTCTCTGACTATTTGGTTTCCCTATTAATCCCCTAATAAATTACTCTATCAGGAATAAACTATAAATTCTTGGAGGGTCACGCCTATTCCCAAGATAAAGACTCAATCGAACACGTTCCCTAGTCTAAATGACATCTATTTTAGCCCACTATGTCATAATGACGTGATAAACCTAGGTAAAATGGCATTTTGGTTAATTAAAGTAGCTTTAATAACTAGAGAAAAAAGAAAAAAAAATAGTTATTTTCTTCTTTTACTTGCGCCGCAGAAAGACTGGAAGAGGCGAAATAGAGAAACCCTAGGTAAGGAAATAGAAAAAAAAATTATATACTTCTCTTATTAGATTAAATTCGAACTTACTTGTTTAATTTCATGAATGGGGGATGGGTTGTTCTTAATTTGAAATAACTATCGCTAGGGTTTCAGGTATATACATTTCCTAAAACTAAAATCGTTTTCTACTATATTCTGTAAAGCTAGGGTTCTGTCAATTTTAGGAGTTTTTTATGATCTTGGATGGGATTCTATATCTTATCTGTGATGGAAATTGTGAAAGCACATCGATATTGTTAGAGTTTCTTTTGTTTTGTTCAGGTCTTTCATTTTTTTATGATCATAAACCAATTTAGAGAGAGTTCATCTAGAGCATTCTCTGATAAATTCTAATAATAAGATTGTAATTTTGGATTTGGGTTCACATGGATGATCACGTTTCCTTATGATTTCCTTATTGATTTTTGTCAGACAGTATTAATTGGTTAAAATAATTGATGTTTTGTGTGAATTTTGTGACGAAAATTGTGGAATTTGGTTGAGATTGAGTTAATTTTGTTACTAGTGGTTTTTTTATGGATTTAGGAATTAGCTTTTGTTGCTGTAAGGAGTAAAAGTTGCATTGTAGATTAAGCCGGCGTTGTTATAAAGCCGGAAAGGAGAATCTGGTGTTGTATTCTCTCGATTTTGTTTTTCTTCACTTCGCAACGGTGTTCTATCATGCTAAGCAATTGGTTAATAGGGAAGAAGGCGTATTTGAAACTCGGTGTTCGACCAGCAACGCACGTGCACTCCACTTGTAGCCTATTAGAGAACCTACTCATTCCTTATCTCCACATACAACAAATGGCATCGTTTGACTCCTGGAAGATTTGGCAATCACCAAAGCATGGGCAGCCGAAAGTCGAGTTCTAGATCGCTCCTCGACCGAGACCTATTGGGCGAAGATACATAACAAATTTAGCCAAGATTATGGGAACCCGAAAAGAAGAAGTGTTCAAAAAATCAAGGATAGGCACAACATCATCCTAGATGCAGTAGATGGGTTTTTTTAAATCAAACACCGGATATCGCACGCAAGACACCTTAGGTTGTCCCCTCTACAACTTGTACGTATCTTTATGGTTTATTCGGCACAATACTTTTTTCAATTTATATGTAACCAAATAAGTTTCTGTGTTGTTTTGTAGCACGAAGCCGTGAAAGCGCGCTACTTATAGGAAAAGGGGGAAGCATTAACATTTGATGAAATCGTTTACTTCATAGTATTCATATTTCGGAGTACCACCATCTACGGAGTACCACCAGAACTCAATGGTGGGTGAATCAGACTTCATACTCTTATTTGGCTTCCAGATAGGAAAGGCCAATTCTCTGTAAAGACTGTCTATAATGTGTTGTCTAGTCCATCTAATACTTTTGCAGGTACTAATTCTATTTTTCCACAGGTATGGAAAGCTTTCTGGAAGTTAAATTATTTGTTTGGAAGTGTTAAAAGATATAGTTCCAACAAGAGATAAACTAGCTAAATATGTAAATGATATTGTTGCATTGTAGTTTGTGTAATCATCATGTGGAATCTAGTAATCACCTATTCCTTGAATGTGGTTATGCTAGATCTATTTGGTTGGTTTTAAATATCAATGTTACCTTTGGTGCAGGAATTACTAGACATGAGATTAATAAATTGCTAATGGTTTCAGTTTGGACTATTTTTTTTTAAGCATCAGTTTGGACAATTTGATGTTCAAAGTTTTTCAGAACATAACTCCAAATAGGACAATGTCAATAGATGGCATTAATAAACTTGTGTCTCCTGGAACTAATTTTGTTTCTTTTACTAATGGGGTTGTGCAGGTGCTTCTTTAAGTCAGATAGGACAATGTCAATAGATGGCATTATTTGATGCTTCTTTAAGTCAGATTCATTACAAGGTGGAATAGGGATAATAGTGAGGAATTTTGCATGTAGCTGCATTCGGGTGCAAGGACAATGCTTCAATGGAGGAATGAAGATAAGAGTTGAATCTGAGGAGCTGGAATGTAAGGCTATGCTGGCAGCTGTTACTCTGGCATCCTCTAAGAACTTTAATCATGTTATCTTTGAATTAGATTGTGAGACTTTAATGAAATCCATCAATGATCAAACCTATTATGTTAATTGGATGAATCAAGCTTTGGTTTTAGATATTAATTATAATTGGACAGAACACACAAATAGAGTAATGTGTTTCAGTTCACTTAATTCTAATTGGGGCCCTAGCTTCTTCCAGTTCTTACGATTTTATTTTTCAACTGCACCAACACGTACTCCATTTTTTTACAAAGTTCGTTTTTTACTTTAGTACCGTTATAAAAACTGCAGCAACACGTACTCCGCCTTTTAGCTATCATTTTGATTTATTTTTTGAATTCGGGTACGAACAAAAAAAATCTTCAGGATGGAATGAATATTAATTGCATCGCATCTAACTCCGGTATTTTAGAGCCGCCAAAGCAAAAAATTATACAGCGGGATAATAAGATTTGACTGAGAAAATTCTTAACATAGAACGTGCAGCATGCAAATTGAAGGATCTTTACCTTCCTATTTTACCAAATTATTTACGATATACACTTAAATATTTTGCCAAATTATTTATTAGTAAAAATATTTCCAAATTTCCATTTACCCTCTGTGTTTATCTCTCTCGTCTTAAATCATTTCATGTTTCTACTCTTAAATCTTCTAACCTCCCCCTAGAAAACAAAACAAGTGGTTTACTTTGATCATCCGATTCATCTCCTGGATAAAACATATATTCCCCTGTCAGTTTTGATTTGCGGAATAATCGGATCGACCGTGTAAGTAATTCTTTTCAGTACTGCTTTGTTAACTGAGATTGTAACTCTAATGGTCATAGTAGGGTAAATATTGTCTTCACATGCAACTATATGTAGGTAGTTAACCTCTGATTATTTGTATGATTCGTATATGATAACTGAACTCACATTGTGATTTGTGATTACTCTTTGTGTACGTATTACTCTTTGCAATTATAATTCCTAGTTTTATTCGAACCACAATAACATTTTCACAAGATGTTGACAAGTTTTTTCTCCGTCCAGGTATCTGAGAATTCATAATGGATCCTAGAGTAATGGATAAATCTTGGATGTATACCGATAGAACCCAATGGCGTTATCAAGACGGAGTCGATGCATTTATAAAGTTTCCTATGCATACATACCAACAGGATATTGCGAATGGGAAACGGAAACCATACGACAAGGGCAAAGTTAAGTTTCTATGTCCATGTATGAAATGTCTCAACCTATACATGCACAAGGAAAGTAAAGTAAAGTTTCATTTATATTCTTCTGGATTCATTCAAAATTATGCCGTATGGACTAAGCACGGAGAAGGAGATGAGTCATCAAGGTGGACACTTCTGGATGGTAATGGAAGCGACAGTCCGCACTCTGATGAACAAACAAATGCTGCAGAGACTATAGAAATGGTTAGTGCTTTATTAGGAGATAACTTTTCAAAGGATTCTGAGAAGATGCAACGGATACTCAAAGATGCTGGGAAACCCCTATATGAAGGATGTGCCGATTTTACAAAGATATCTGCAATGTGTGAACTGTTTAACTTGAAGAGAAAGCACGGAGCTTCCGACAAGTTCTTTAATGAACTTCTACCACTGTTAAAATCCATGCTCCCTCCAGGAAATGAGATGATGAAAAGTACATATGAAGCTAAGAAGGTGATGATAGATTTGGGTTCAGGTTACGGAAAGATACATGTATGCATCAACGACTGCATTCTCTATAAGAAGAATTACAAGGATCACATCAAGTGTCCCACCTGTGGGGAATCAAGATGGAAAGTTGATGACACCATCCAAGAGGTGCTTGAACAAATTCCGGAAAAAGTCTTGTGGTATTTCCCGATTATCCCAAGACTGAAACGACTGTTTCAATCAAAGAGAATTGTCGAATATTTATTGTGGCACGACACCAGAAAGAAAGAAGAGGGTGTTTTACGGCATCTGGCAGATTCACCAGCATGGAAAAATATTTACGAAAGATATCCCGTAATTCGTGATGCTCCTCGAAATCTGCGGCTAGGCATTTCGGCTGACGGGGTTGACGTAAACAAAGGCATGCAAAAACAGCACAGTGTGTGGCCAATTCTATTGACAGTGATCTACAACCTTCCGCCAGAGTTGTCTATGAAGAGGAAGTTCACCATGCAACCATTAATTATCGGGGGGCCTTGTAAGAACATTGATGTTATGTTACAATCGTTTGTCGAGGATCTCAAGGAATTGTTTGAGGGAGTCGAATGTTTTGATGCGCTTAAACATGAGATGTTTACTCTACTGCGGTTGTTTTATGGAAAATAAATGACTACACGGCTCTCGGTACACTGTGTGGTTGCCCCTACTAGGGACGAGACGCCTGTAAGGTGCGTGGGAGAAATACTTACTATATCAGGCTAAAACATTGTGGAAAAGAGGTTTATACCGGGCATAGAAGATACCTACCATACGATCATCCATTCAGACGTCAGAAGGGGTTCAACGGAAAAGATGAAACTGAAAAGGCTCTGGAACTTATGTCCCCATCACAAATATACAATGAGGTAAAGTCTATAAAGAATAAACGGGGAAAGGGACGGAAGAACATTGTGGTGGAATTCGTGCAGGATAACCCTGGAAGAGGTGGAAAGATGAAGAGAATCGAAAAGTCCATCGACCCAAAAAAGGGGAAGGAGAAGGAGACCGATAGGACCTACTGGAAAAAGTTCAATATATGGTTCCGGCTCCTCCCCTACTGGCGGTATCATATTGTCCACCATTGCATAGATTTCATGCACTTCGAAAAGAATGGATGCGAGAGTACTGATGGAACATTGTTGAACAATGAATTTAAGTCGAAAGACCACCTTGATGCTCGAATGGACCTGACGGAGATGGGTTTTAGAGACGGGTTGCAATATAAGGAAAATGGCAAAGGGGGATATATACTAAAGCCAGCATGCCACTCATTAAGCCTAGAGGAAAAGGACAAGTTATGTGCAACATTATCCGAGATAAAGGTTCCACAAGGGTATTGTTCAAACTTTTCAACCCTGGTGAATCGAAAAGATCGAAAGCTTATCGGACTAAAATCGCATGATTATCACATGCTAATGCAGCATTTTTTGCCCATTGCGATTAAATCAATTATGTCGCAGCCAACAAGATCGAGAAATACTTTCCTCCATCCTTTTTCGACATCATGGTTCATTTAACTATGCATCTTACCAGGGAAGTGCAAATTTGTGGTCCTGTATTCTTTCGATGGATGTATCCGTTTGAAAGGTGCGTGAAGGTCATTAAAGGGCATGTGCAAAACAGAAACAGACCTGTAGGAAGCATTGTTGAAGGGAACCTTGCGGAATAGACAACTGAGATTATCAGTGAGCACCAACAAAGCATAAATGATCAGTCGGAATTCCACCAGACAAACTCAACACATCTGATACTGGCGAAGATTCTTATTCTTTCAGAGGGAAACAAATGTCATATGCTAAGTTTCCTCTTGTTGATAAGGATCTGTTTGATAAAGCGCATTTCTATGTATTGCGGAATTCGCCTGAAGTTGCTCCTTACATTGAGTAAGTATAAGTAGATCTAACCAAATAATCTCATTTTTTATTTAGTTTTTGATTATGTGTCCGAATTTTTGTAAAGATAATAACATTAATCATTGCACTTTCCATCCGACACAAGAATTTTTTAAAGGAGAAATATCTTGGTATGAATGATAGACAGCTAGATCAAAAACATCGTGAACAGTTCGCCAAATGGTTACAAAAAGTGGTAAGAGTTTGCAGAAAATGTCACTCTTTCTATGTAACTTTTGCGTTGAGACGGAGGCTAATCCTTATAATGTATTTCAGGTTGAGAGTGAGTGGGCAGACTCTAGGGAAAACTTCAATCAGGACTTAAGGTGGCTATCAATCCCACCGAATGCACAAGTAGAGACATACGAAGCATATCACATCAATGGATACTTGTTTCCCACAAAATCTCATGATGGTTCCGTTAACCAGAATAACGGGGTTTACGTAGAGGCAACTGACACGAACATTAGAAAAGCGGGGATTACCCTTAATCTGGCGGCTTATTATGGTGTTTTACAAGAGATATGGGTGCTTACATATCATTCGCTGAAAGTGCCACTTTTCAGGTGTATATGGGTTACCAAAGCAGGGGTCTCAAAAGACAAACTTGGCTAAATTTTGGTTGAGCTTGATAAGTTGGGACTCCAGAATGATACTTTCATTGTAGCCTCCCAAGCTAAGCAGGTATTTTATATGCCAGACCAGGAAAATAAAAAATAGTCTATTGTGTTAGGCGCACTTGCCCAAATATGGAAATATGCTGGTGATGAAGTCGACGAGGAATTCAATACGGCATTTATTTTTCGGAATGAGTATAAATTGCCGCAAGTAGATAAACTTGAACTGCAAAGGACATTAAGGGATGATTACTATCGGGACGACAATAAGGGTAGAACTGCAAGGAAAGCACCAGCACCAACGGCAGTCCCTGCTTCTCAAACGACTGCATCTGAGCAACCATTTCCAAGGACTAAGCGATAATCAAGCCAGGTGATAGAATGTAGTTGTTTGTGTTTGCTAATAGATAAATGATTAGGTTGGAACATTTTTTGGTTTTTATTTAAGGAACTGGTTAGTGTAAATTAATACTCTTAGCCTTTGTTTTTGGTTTTAGGTTATACTATTTTGGTAATGATGATCATCATGGTACTGAATTTGGTTCAAATTTAAGTTAGCAGTTTGGATTTTCATGTTAACTAGAGAATGAATGTATGGATTGTTGAAAAAAAATGATTCTTAAATCATGGTGGGGTTTGTATGCAGATGGGTTTTATCAATGTTGGATGAGTTTGGATTTGGCTATACTGATTGTTGAGTTAATATTCTGTCATGTTAGGATTAGTAGTAATAGTACTAGGCTTGCACATACATATTTTTTTGGAATTGGGCCTAAAATAGTCTTTGAATTAATCTTACTCCAACAAAATTTTATAAACTGGAGTTATACCCTAGTTTCTACCATCTTAACCAGCATTTTATATACCCTATTGATTCATTAATTTAGTCATTCCTACCAATCTCTACTTTATAATCATTGGAATTTTAGAATCATTCACCAAGAACATTGCTTGTTTGTACATATACTGTATTCAGTCCATTACTGTTGAAATCAAAAGAGCAAGAAAAACTGACAAATTTCTTCAAACCCTTCAAACCTACATCCATCACAAGTTTAATACTACTGAAAATTTGAAGAACTAGAAGAACACAACTAGTTTAATTACATCTAAAGAAGAAAAAATAATACCAATTCTAAACACCCGACAGGCTACCAGTGCCATTACAACTTTCTTTTTACAACCAAAATTCAAAGCTGCAACATTACTAATCTACCTGACATAAAAGGTTTACCCATCATAACCACTGCAACTCTCCCAGCTGCTATCCAAACAATGCACCTGCTGCAAACTAAACCCCAAAATCACCTTACATCTTCTAAGATCTTCATCAACACCATGCATCTATCAAACAAAAAATAACCACCAAATGTCTGAAATTGAACCCCATTTTCCATACACTTCTTCAGCAACATAAAGTACCATCAATATCCCCATAAGTTTTCACGAAGATGCACAAGAGAAATAGTAATCAAAATATCACATTACTCTAGTTCTAAGGGATTTTACAGTACCTATAAGGCAATCACCAAGAATCGCCATCACTGTTGCTATTGTAGTTTAACTCATAATCTTCATAGTAGGCATCAGTACCATCATCATTGTCTGAAGATGTGTAGGGACCCTGGAGATCATCATCTTCGATTTCTTCTTCCTCATCTTCTGCTTCACTGCAATCCACCATCTCACCACCAGAAAAAAAAAAGGCTCCCCATCGAGGTCTAACCCAGGAATCTCCTCTCCGTCAGAATCCACGTTTAGGGGTTTTGACATGGTTCGAGCAAACTTACGAGGGTTGTTCTTCTTTTCAGCGAGATAGTACTTGTACATCACATCTTCAAACTCTTGCCTTTTCTTCTTCTTCCTCTCTGCTTCTTTTGCTCTCTCATATCTCTTCATTGAATCATCACTGCTCTCCTCTTCTTCTACTCCTTCACAGTTCTTTTCTTCATCTTCACTATCACTTTCAGTTGCACTGCGAGGTTTCCCCTATGAACACTTCCACTCTCCTCGTCGTAGAAGCTTCTTCCTGTGTCGACGTGCCTCTTTGGCATCCAACTTTCTCATCCATAACTGAAATTCCTCATCATTTTCAACCCTTAATCTTTCAAATTCTTCTTGCTCATCTTGCTCTTTCTTCCTTATCTTCTCCTGATTCAGAAAAGGAATCAACCTTTCAATCTTAGAGCTTGGTAAAGTCTGAATTGTCAACTTTGCACGTACCATTGCATCTGAATCGGGTGGTGGCTCGTTGTGATTTCCATTTGCTGAACTACTAGCATTCTCTGCCATTATCTGTTTTCTTAATCTCTATTTGGTATAGTAATCCGTTTATCCCCCTGCCTTATTTAAATAACGGTAGTAACTTAGTCATAAATGGTCTTTTATGGAGCTTGGTCAAGTGTTTGTCGCTTGGCTATTAACGCCTTTTCAATGCCATGCGCACCCTCTTCAAAGCCGTCATTACTCTGCTAAACCCTATTTCCAAAGCCTAAATCTAGTCGCTTAATTCATTAGCTTTTACTCCAATTAAGAGGTGCATTGTTAGGTCAACCGTTTGGTTTTATGCATTCATAGAAGGAAAGTCTATCAGATGAGTTATTTATATCCATTCAGATGCAGGTTAACTTGGTAGAGCATCTTGGACTTGTTTTTGTTGTTGTCTTCTTGTTTTCTGCTGAATCCATTAAAACACTTAAGCACCAAAATATTTTATTGGATTCAGCAGCAAACAAGAAACAACAACAAAACCAAGTCCAAGCATTAGTACTAGTGTCTGGGATTAAAGGGGTGAAAGAGTAGCAAAGGAGGAGGAAATGGAAATATAGGTTTGGGGTAAAAGGGATGAATGAGTTGCAGGGCATGAGGAGGAAGATGAAGAATTTCTTCTTTGTGAGTTGCGGAGCATCAAATAATTCATTTATAGATTGTAACTATCCTTTGGTCCCTATGAAATAGCAGAAACAGGTTATTGTAACTAATCTTAAAAAATTATAGCTGGGCAGCTTGGTGGATTGATTCTTCTTGTTACCTACCTCCTTCGAGTCGAGACCATGCGTTCCAATTTGGGCAGAAGCTTTTTTATTTATTTTTTGAAAGTTAGTTAATGATTGTTGGGCCGGGGAAGAAAAAGGCCCTCAACAGAGCTGGGCCAGTGCTGTCGCAGTTACAGCCCATTTCATGTATACCCATACCTAGTAATAAAATGAACTGGCGTGTATATAAAACGCACACTATGGACACGCATACTAGCGTGTCTAATAAAACCAACTTTTTAACCACGCATATAAATCAGCGTGTCTATAAAACGCATATAATCCACGCATATAAACCAGCGTGTCTATAAAACGCACACTATGGACACGCATACTAGCGTGTCCAATAAACCGAACTTTTTAGCCACGCAATACAACCGGCGTGGCTATAAAACGCCCATTATGGACACGCATACTAGCGTGTATAATAAAACCAACTTTATAGCCACGCAAATTAACCAGCGTGTCTGCAAATCGTACAATATGGACACGCATATTGGCGTGTCTAATAAAACTAACTTTTTAAACACGCCTCAAGTGGCGTGACTATTTTTATGGACACACCACAACTGGTTAACGTGGCCACAGACTGGTCTATAAACACGCCCAATCAAAAATTAAAAGTTAACGTGACTAAACGGTTGATATTTGGAAACGCTACTAGCCCTAGAGTGGCTGAAAGCACTTATATTAACACGCCCATAGAACATGGCGTGTCTACAGGGTAGAAGTACACTCTGGAAATTCCGTGGTTTCTTAGACAAAGGTGGATTGTGGTAAGAGCTAGATACAACAAAATTCGTTTTGTTCACACTTATAGAGAGTCTAATTTTTCAGCGGATGTGATGGCCAAAAGAGGTTGTTTGTTAGAAGATGGTGAAGGAATTAGTTACGATAACAAACCAGATTTTATTCGTTCGGTTGAATTGCCAAATGTAATTTATTTCAGATTTGATTAATTTCTGTAAGTTTGTAAGTTTTTGGGGTATTCTGCCTCTTTTCTTACAAATTTAGTTGTAATACTGTCGCTATTTATTAATACATTTTGGATTTACCAAAAAAAAAGAAGTATACCATATAGACACGCCAATACCAAAAAGGCGTGACAGGGAAATTTATATATGGCGTGGCTAAAGGCCATTTCTGTACTAGTGTACCCAAAGACAGCGAAGATACATCTGGAGCAGAAGGGGCTATAAATACCAAGCCTCACCAACAAACTAAAGGCATTCAATACCGAGGAGAGAAGATCTAGTCTTAAGCTTATACCTCTTTAATGTTTAGAACTTAAGTATTTACTTCAACTTGAGTTCTCTCTATTACTTTGGGAAGCATTTAAGATCTTTGTAACCACCATAACATAATACAAAAAAATCACTCATTACCCCGTGGACGTAGACTAAAGTCGAACCACGTAATCTCTTGTGTCTCATGATAACTTAGATCCTTTTACATTATATTTGCGTTCTTTATTATTATTGCGATCTTGAGTATCTTATACTACTTAGCATTATCAGTTCAACAGAGGCATCAATACTACTTAGTATCCGATTCTCTGAGCTGTATACATTACGTAGACTATGGGAAAACGAGTAGTCACAAAAACTATCAATACATGTGGATTACAAAATAAATAACTTTGTATCTTCTCATCCATCATGCTTGATTTCCTTGGATCTTCAACATTCCTTGAATTCTTCGTTACTCCAAGTACTTCAGCGATTCTAAACATGTTCAACTCAGCATCATTGTTGTTGAAGATCCGTATCCATAACTGTTAGAGAATTGCTCGGTCAAACTCGCAAGCGTTGCTATCTCAAGCTTGTTTCTGAAGTTTAGGTGATCAAAACTACAAGTCTTGATTTCTAGTCTACTTATAGCTATGTCTCAGAATAGGATAGAATGTGTAGTTGAGCTTTAGACTTCACGACGTTCATCGATTGAAGACGAAGATCTACTGAGGAGAGCTTGGAGGAACTTCATCAACAAAAGGTATGTGGAGACTAAAACTTGTCTATCACTCATATGTTTATTCTATTCTATATCCTATTGAGACTAAGTCGTATAGCTATATAAAATTTTACATTATACACATTTGATGTCGACTCAGAATGTTTCGTATTGATCATTCGATCACTTGAAAATTACTTATAAGCTAATAGTTTGTGTGAGACAGCTATTGTCGTCTTCTATGGATGTTTCAATGATTGAAATGGGAGTTTAGAAAGAATTAACCATTGTCTGGATATAGCACAGTATGCAGACTGTTGTGGTGTGATTAAAGCCTGGAAACCAAGTTTGCATACCAGTATGCGAACGGTTTTAACTTTTAAAGTCCGAGAACCAAGTACGCATACCAATATGCGAACGGTTCTACCTGGGTTAGGTATGTACGACGGTATACATACCGGTTTGCGAACTGTCCGACAAGACCAAAGTCCGGAACTTAAGTTTGCGTACCCGTTTGCAAAATAAGTTTGTTTATGTTCTAAAATGGGTTGAGTATGATTTCATACTCATGAACAAATACATATATAAATTAAGGAATGCAATCTTTGCAAACCGTGGCTTAATGTTCATGAATTGATTCTCTTGAATCAATCCGATTTTGTTTTAATTTTGTCTTGTATACTTCTATGAGAATATAAAAAATTGAACAACTCTATGAGTAACACAATTAGATTCATTTGATTATCATTTGATCTAGAAGTGTTAGATGAATATGCTTAATAGAAAAGTGTTCATATGGCTAACTTCGGTTAACTATTGTTGAGATAACTCAATATACACCTTTATGTACGGTTACCCATATCTAAATGAAAACATATTTCATTTGTGTGTAGCATTCTAAGACCATCTAACGGTGGAGAGATATTGCTTTGGTTTTAAGCAAACTTAGCTTGAATCTTAAATCAGGATTTCATCTAACAGTGAACATTCATTGCTTTGTTTCAAAGCTATCAAACCCTGATTTGAAGACTATATCAGGGAGAACTCTAGGAACTGGGAGACCTAATCCCCACACCTTCTCTGTGATACTAGTTGCGTACTAGAGTTGATTCTCCTTTAACCTAGGTTTTTCCTAAAACCGTTATAGGTTATCGACTTAAAGACTTCATTGGGATTCTGAAGCCAGGCCCAACTATTTTCTCTGTAGTTGCGTGTTCTGATCTTACTTGTTATATCGTATTGAGTACTATCTTCTCTAAGATTATCTCGAGATTTATCTCCGATAGGTAAGATATAAAAAGTAATCAGAAAGCTCTTCGTCTCATTCTTTGTGATTCCACAATAACTTGTTCTACTACTGTAATACCCCGATATTCGGCAGTGGTTGGCCGAATGGGATATAAGTAATAGTTTACACCGAGGCATTTTCAGCACAATTGGCTCCAGAGTTGGCAGAAAACTCTGTAGTTAAGCGTGTTCGGGCGGGAGCAATCCTGGGATGGGTGACCTCCCGGGAAGTTGTTGCTGGATTACAGCAGCGATGCCCGTTGAAAATTCCACACTGCCGAATGACCGCAGGGGCTAAGTGGGGACAGTATCGGTGGAAGGACCGGTCATTACATATCGTATTAGGTCCCATGATTGTTCACCTGCCGAGGGTGGGAACGTACGCTGGACGTGCTTGTTCCAGGTGCTTCTCATGAGGGGCAGGGAACGTCGGATATCTGGGATTGTACATATTCCGGAGCCAAGAACGGCTCCAATTTAAGGTGTTGGTAATGTAATACCCCGATATCGGCAGTGGTTGGCTGAATGGAAGATAAGTAATGGTTTGTCCTTTCCTAACACCGAGGCCTTTTCAACACAATTGGCTCCAGAGTTGGCATAAAACTCTGCAGTTAAGCGTGCTCGGGCGGGAGTAATCCAGGGATGGGTGACCATCCGGGAATTTCCTGCTGGATTAACGTAGCGATGCCCGTTGAAAACCCCACAACGCCGGATGACCGCAGTGGCTAAGTGGGGACAATATCGGTGGAGGGATGGGTCATTACAACTACTATATAGTTAAGTTATTGTGAGGTGATTGATATTTCTAGGATGTTCTTCGGGTATATAAAATCAGATTATCAATTGATTCCTGTTCACCTTGATTTATCAAAAGACGGAACAAAAACTTCGTAGGTATTTCTGTGGGAGACAGATTTATCTATCAGAATAGACTTTTCTGTGCGAGACAAATTTTCTTATTAAGTCTTCGACTTTGGGTCATAGAAACTCTTAGTTGTGGGTGAGATGAGCTAAGGAAATCAAGTGCGTAGAGTCCTGCTGGGATTCAGAGGCGTAAGGAACGCGACTGTAGCTTAATCGGTGAGAGACTTGGTTAGGGCTCAACTACATTCCAGTCTAAAGTTAACTTGTAGTAGGCTAGTGTCTGTAGAGGCTTAATACAGTGTGGTGTTCAAATCTAGACTAGGTCCCGGGGTTTTTTTGCATTTGCAGTTTCCTCGTTAACAAAACTTCTGGTGTGTGTGTGTGTGTTATTTCTTTTCCGAATTATATTTGTTTATATAAGTGAAATATCACAGGTTATGTGTAGTTCAATCAATTGGTAAATCCAACCTTTGGTAATTGATTGTAATTTATTGACACTTGAACATTGGTTTTTTATACCATTCAAGTTATTTCTCATATCTATCAGGCTCATAGATTTCTATCTGTTCGATTGCAGATTGTATTGAGAAATTGATATATAACTCTTGGATGTTTTTCCTTGATTGAGTCCGACTGTCTAGTTGATTCTCTCGAAATTATAGTGGATTTAGTCCATACAGATTTTCGAACGAAATATTGGGTGTGGTTGTTAGACTCCCGCTTTTTCAATTGGTATCAGAGAAGGAAAATACGTTAAAGACCTCACAATTTCGTGTTTATAGCAATCTGACTCTATGGATAGAAGTGTTATCTCTGACAAACGCATCACCAAAAGTAAAAGTTCTGTTTCTGTGCAATCTATTAAAGAGAAAGACTTTTCGATCTCTCATATAGATGAACACACTGTTCCTACGAAACAGACAAGTATTGATATGTCTTAGCCTGATTATCTTACTGACGAGTCTGACTCTGAAGTAGAAAGGGAAGAATCCCAAGAGAGTGTAACAATTATAAGTCGTATTAGAATCCAGGTTGTTGAAATCAATAGACTGAAACACAAGGTCAATATGATCATTGGTATGGTAAAGGATCGTGATTCCCAATTAAGAATTCTTCGTGAGGAAAATGTCATAGTTTGTTCATCTCGAACTTTACTCGAGGATAAACTCAAAGAGAATGCTTTGTAAATCCAACGCTTATTGAGTAAACTTTATATTCAATGCAAAGGATGTTCTGAGAAGTCCACTTACCAATTGCTACAGAATCAACTGTGATGTTGGAAAACGTGACCACATGTAATCACGTTTCTCTGATAAAATCAATTTCAGACGTTGAACTGCATACCCTTCTCATTGCTAAAAAGGTGCTTGGTTCTTCCACTGATCAAGGAAACACCACATCTTACGGAAGGAAGAAATCTTTTAATGATGTTGCTAATCCTACACACTCTAATCACTCCGGTGATCAGAAAGTATGTCTCTTTTGTGATTCAAATGGACAGGATGAGCAAATTGCGGTTGAATGACAACTATTTTGGTCGACTTCAACACCTTAGATTTAATTCTCAAAGGTGTAACTGATATTCAGATGTCTAAACCAATTGGTTTCATTACACACTGATGTAATTTTCAATTGAGTTGTAGTAAAAAGTTCATTGAGACTTGTGAAAGAAAAAGATTTTAGATTTAATGAAATTTAAAGACAAACAAAACTTAATTCAAGATTATTAGGAATAACCAAGACACTGATTCCACTATCACACATGAATAAATTATGGCAAATAATCCAAAACTCTAATTATCTTTGAAGTCCCTTATTTCTTAATTCACAAATAATCAAACATATTCTCAAATATTAATTGTTTCCCCAAGCATAGACTATCAATTGATTAAACAAAGTATAATCTATCAAATTGAATCACAAGTAATTAAGAAAATTATGTAAACATTTAAAAACGATGCAAAAGCAGTGATTGAGTGAATTATAATTAAAATTAAAGAAAATGAAATAGTTACCCATTATTCATGTGTGAATAGCTTCCGCATTGCCTTGGTTGTGGGAGAGTTAGCTCATCATCATGTTGGAAACACACTCAAAATTCATTTTTATTGCTCAAAGGGTGTTTGCAAAGATGAAATGGAGAAAAGCTATTAAACCGGGTTTTGTAATAGTTATATTTGTTACAAATTGAAAATAACGATAGAATAGTATTGTCGTTGATTCTGTAGATCTCGACCCACGCCTGTGTGTCGTTTCCACTGTTGAGAAACGACTGTTGTTGCGTGCCTTATGTTCTTGGTGTTCTTCACAGCAGCAAAAATTGTGATTATTCTGCAACTCGACTTTCAAAGCTCTGTAATCTCCCCAAACTCTCCGTAAACCTTCTATGATATCCCAGCACCTATTCATAACCCAGCAACAGCAAAATCTCACGTAATAACTTCATATAATTCTCCATTATTCTTCACGGCCAGTTTAGGAAATAATTCAGATTTTTGATCTCTACACGCGTTCTGAAGCTTCCAAATTGCCATATTTAACTCCTTCACATTCCAAATAGTTGTTAGGGTCTTCCAAACACGTGCAAACTCCTCTGCTGCTCGCGCAAATCCCGTGATAACCTCTTCCGAGAATAAACTCCCTTGTTTTCTTCTCGCGAGTTATCTAGCCAAATTTAGCCGATTCCAAAGCCCATACAAATCCTGTCCCGACCAAAGGAACATTCCCTAACAATTTCAGCCATTGAATCTCAAGAAATCACGCCCAAACCACTAACCCTAATTATGTTCTTCCGCTGCAAAACTTTCCCGCCAAAACTTGGAATTTGAATGAAGAAGATGATTTGCCCCTTATCCACGACAGGGGTGCGAATAGCAGGTGGCGCCCTGGGATGCCCCTTAGTAACTGGGTGCCCCTTATCCAATCTCAGAGACCGCATAGCAAATATCCTCCGGGGGGTGTTCCGCATAATTTTTCGAGCCGATTTTTCCAAAAATGTTTATTGGCCAAAAATACATACACACACATAAAACACCATAATTAGTACAAAAATCGAGCACTAACAATAGAGACACTAAGGACAATTCAGACACAAAAATGTTTCTATCAAATACCCCCAAACTTATTATTTGCTAGTCCTCGAGCAAAACTAATTTAAAAATGACTAAACTTAGCACGTGCAACAAGCCGTTAAACCGCTAGGTGGCCCTAGCGGCGGAGTGTTGTCTCCGGAAGGTTTACCAGAGGTGTACCCACAAAACCTTTACTCCAGACCCTAGCTATCTGCGCAGAACCTTGGAAGGCACTAAAGAATCTCCTTGGTTGGCACACAAACATTGACTATAGGAGGAAGTACCCTGATGCGAAATTCCAATTGCTGTATACGAGTTTGCACTCAAGCATACTAAAATTCATATATAAGTGACAGAGATCTACTTAGATAGTTTCTGTACATCATAACCGGAGTCAACCAATCACATGGAAAGAATAAGAAGATGGATGTAGAGAAAAATGATGGTTTAAAGTGAACGGTGTTTCCCATATCTGTATGAAGGCCTCTGCCAAGATGAACCTGTCCTAATGGACTGAGATACCGGTCTGACTAATATCAACACAACTGGCATATACAAGGGGACTAATGGTTGATAAACCTAACTCTAGGTCAACACAACTGGCATATACAAGGGCACTAGTGGTTGACTTTATTGAATATATTCCGGTTGGTCTGATGGTCTGGTCCCAATTCTCTTTTGGTATCTCAATCACTCTATTCACCTAGCAATGGTAACAACTTGAATCGTGTGCCCACCAAATCACTTAAGAAATAAAAATAGAAGGGATTAGGATTCAACGAGATATGGCGAAACTACCATGTTTTTTTTAATTCTAAGACTTGAGCTTTGTGCTTTTATGAATAGACTCTTTAGATGTTTCCATCTAATCAGATTGGTTCCTCAACTCCTACAACTAAGATGTTCCCATCCACTTAGATTGGTTAGTGCCAACCTTAATAAGCATAAATTTCTAGGCTCTGGATTTATTTATTGCAACTAAAAGCTAACAAAAAGTTTCTTCCCCACCCCCAAACTTAAATCTAACATTGTCCAATGTTTCTAATGAAAGAGCAATACCAAAAGTAAGGTAACATGAGGAATCAGTAAAGAGAGAAGTCGGAATAGTATGGGTGAAGAAAGAAATCAAAAACTAATATACAACATACAATCGCCTCGATGGTCAATCAAGGGTAAACAGGGTCCTCCAGAGGGACCTCCTCAACATCACCTGTAGGAAAGGGATCTAAAAAGGGTTTCAATCTCTGACTATTAACCTTCGAAGAACTACTACCATCTGGTGTCTCGATCTCAACAGTTCCATGAGGAAAGACAGTGCGAAAAATAAAAGGACCCGTCCACCGAGAACGTAACTTCCCATGGAAAAGATGCAAGCGGGTATCATACAGAAGAACTTTTTGACCTGGAGAAAATGACTTTCTTAAAATATTCTTATCATGCACAAGTTTCATTTTGTTCTTATACTCCTTAGCACTATCGTATGCATCTCTACGAATTTCTTCCAACTCATTGAGCAGGAGTTTCCTATGGGCCCCTGCCTTGTCTAGTGAAAATTTTAGCTGCTTAACAACCCAATATGCTCTATGTTCTAACTCAACAGGTAAGTGACATGCCTTTCCATACACAAGTCGATAAGGTGACATTCCAATGGGGGTCTTAAACGCAGTACGGTAAGCCCATAAGGCATCAGTAAGCCTAGACGACCAGTCTTTCTGATTAAGATTAACTGTTTTCTCTAATATACGCTTTATCTCCCTATTGGAAACCTCTACCTGACCACTAGTCTGTGGATGATATGGGGTAGCTACCTTATGTGTAATACCATATTTCTTCATCAAAAGCCTAAAAGGTCCATTACAAAAGTGAGACCCTCCATCACTAATTATAGCTCGCGGTGTACCAAAATGTGTAAGTATATTATGTTTCAAGAACTCAATCACAACCCTATGGTCATTAGTCTTACACGCAACCGCCTCAATCCACTTAGAGACATAGTCTACAACGACAAGGATGTATAAGTTACCAAAAGAATTAGGAAATAGGACCCATAAAGTCAATACCACCACACATAAAAGACCTCAACAACTAAAATAGGGTTCAAGGGCATCATGTACGGGAAATGGTTCCTAGTTTCTAGCAACGTTCACAAGTAACACAGTAACTGTGGGAGTCTTTAAACAACGATGGACAATAGAATCCACACTGCAATATCTTAGCAGCAGTCTTCTTAGCACTAAAGTGACCCCCACAAGCATGATCATGACAAAAGGAAATAATACTGGACTGGTCCCCTCTCAGGTATACATCTCCTAATAATCTGGTCTGGACAATACTTAAACAAATAAGGATCATCCCAAAAGAAGTGTTTCACCTCGGCTAAAAACCTATAACGATCTTGTTTACCCCAATGTTGGGGCATTCGACCAGTAACAAGATAGTTCACAATATTTGCATACCAAGGTAATTGGGTAATAAAGAACAGTTGTTCATCAGGAAAGCTATCCCTTATAGGAAGGGAATCATTAGGGGAATCAACAACTAGCCTAGACAAGTGGTATGCTAATACATTTTCGGCACCCTTTTTGTCTCTAATGTCTAGAGAAAACTCTTGCAACAAAAGGATCCACCTAATCAATCTAGGTTTCGTATCCTTTTTAGACAGAAGGTATTTCAAAGCAGCATGATCAGTATATATCACGATCTTAGAACCTAAGAGATAGGGTCTAAACTTGTCTAAGGAAAACACACAATGGCTAACAGTTCCTTCTCGGTGGTGGTATAGTTCAATTGGGAATCATTCAGAGTTTTGCTCGCATAGTAAATCACATGAAGTAATTTTTTTTCGCGCTGACCTAGCGCAACACCAATAGCATAACCTGAAGCATCACACATGATCTCAAAGGGTAAGTTCCAGTTGAGGCCTGGACTATGGGGGCGTAGTGAGTAAATTCTTAAGCTTCTCAAAAGCCTCTAAACAAGCATCATCAAAGACAAACTTAACGTCTTTTGAAAGCAAATTGCAAACAGGTCTAGAAATCAAGCTAAAATCCTTAATGAATCGACGATAAAAACCTGCATGCCCTAAGAATGACCTAATATCTCTTACGGTTTTTGGGACCTGTAAAGTGTTAATAAGGTAAACTTTGGCTCTATCTACCTTTATACCCTTAGAAGATACAATATGCCCTAAAATAATTCCTGAACGAACCATGAAGTGACATTTCTCCCAATTAAGCACTAAATTTTTTCCTCACACCTAGTCAAAACTAATGACAAATGATGCAAGCACTCATCGAAAGACGAACCAAACACTGAAAAATCATCCATAAAGACCTCTAAGAACCGTTCTACCATGTCAGAAAATAATCTCAACATACAACGCTGAAAGGTCGCAGGGGCATTACATAGTCCAAAAGGCATGCGTCTATACGCAAATGTACCAAAGGGACAGGTAAAAGTGGTTTTCTCTTGGTCTTCTAGGGCAATAACAACCTGATTATAACCGCAGTATCCATCTAAAAAGCAATAATGGGTACGTCCATCTAATCTCTCTAGAATTTGGTCGATGAATGGAAGGGGAAAGTGGTCCTTCCTATTGACCTTGTTCAATTTTCTATAGTCAATACAGACACGCCAACCCGTGGTCACCCGGGTTGGGATTAACTCATTATTCTCATTCTGGACTACAATAATATCGGATTTATTGGGAACAACCTGAACGGGGCTGACCCACTTACTCTATGAAATGGGGTATATAATGCCTGCATCTAACAGCTTAAGAACCTCGGTTCGAACTACTTCTTTCATATTAGGGTTCAGTCGACGTTGCATCTCCCTAGAAGGTTTGGTGTCACTCTCTAAATAGATTTGATGCATACAAACAGTGGAACTTATATCCTTAATATCTGCCATGGTCCACCTTAAAGCTTCCTGTTGTTCTGAATGACGGTTACTAGCCTACTTTCCTGATAACTATCCAAGTCGGATGCTATAATCACAGGTAAGGTTTCAGATGGGCCTAAAAACACATACTTTAGGGTATCTGGTAATGGTTTAAGGTCCAACCTAGGAGGCTCTTCTAAAGAAGGAACTAGGGTAGACTTAGAAACTGGTAGTGTTTCGAACTTAGGTTTCCATCCATTACTAGTGTCTAACGAAGGGGTTGAATCTAACAGAGCATTTACCTCATTAATCACATTATCATCATCAAAATCAATCCCAAAGTGAGCTAGGCATTTTTCTAATGGATCTTCTAAAAAAGTGTTTGGTAATGACTCCTCGACTAATGTTCCTATCATGTTCACCTCTTCTATGTTCGAGTCATCTAGTTCAGAGGGTAGATTACTAATATTAAAAATGTTCAGCTCAATAGTCATATTACCAAAAGACAAATTCATAATACCGTTTCGACAATTGATGATTGCATTGGATGTAGCTAAAAATGGGCGACCTAAAATTACTGGTATCTGGTTCTCTAGGTCAGGGACAGGTTGGGTATCTAGAATAACAAAATCCACAGGATATATAAACTTGTCGACCTTTATGAGAACATCCTCGATCACACCACGAGGAATTTTGGACGGACCTATCAGCTAACTGAAGTGTCATCTGGGTAGGTTTCGTCTCACCAAGTCCTATCTTAAGGTACACATGGTATGGAAGTAAGTTCACACTGCCTTCTAAGTCAAGCAAAGCTTTCTCGACACGGTATTTACCTATTGTGCAAGAAATAGTAGGGGACCATGGGTCTTTATACTTAGGACTAGTGGTATTCTGAATAATAGAACTCACATGACTAGCTAGGAAGGCTTTCTTCTGGGCACTAAGTTTTCGCTTTCGCGTACACATATCCTTAAGAAACTTGGCATAAGCGGGAATCTGCTTAATCGCATCTAATAATGGAAGATTGATGGTTACCTGCTTAAAAACCTCCAATATATCATTAAAGTTGGACTCCCTCTTAGTTGGAACTAGCAGCTGTGGGAATGGGGCTCTAGGAACAAAGTCGGGCACAATATGACCCTCATTGGTCTCTTTAGAGACTCTATCAGTCTCCTCAGTTTCTGGTTCAGAAGGGTGAACTACAACATGTTCACTATCAGGCATGGAAACCTTGTTGTCTATCACTCTACCATTCCTAAGGGTTTTAATAGCATTTACATGTTAGGATGGTCTTTCACCTGTTTCATTAATTCCTCTAGGGTTGGGTTGAGTTTAACTAGGAAAATTACCTCTTTCTCTTAAAGACTCATTTATCTGACTAACCTGGGTTTTCAACTCGGAATAAGCCTGAGAGTTAGCCTGGCATATTCTCTTATTTTCTTCTAAACCTTGAGCGACAGATTGCTGAAACTGCACAGTGTTACGAGTTAACAAAGCAAGAGACTCTTCTAAAACGCATAATCTTCTTATCCGAAGGGTTCTGAAACTGTGTCGAAACTGAAGGATTCTTATTATAGCCAAAACCTGGGGGAACCTGAGAGTTACTAGACTGACCTTGATTCTGGACCTTAGACCAAGAAAGGTTGGGATGGTTTCTCCATCCAGGGTTATAGGTTTCTGAATATGGGTCAAACTTCTGACGGTTATCGAATATAGTGTTATTATAAAGAGCATTGGCTTGCTCCTCAACAGTATGGCCTTCCCAAGAAGGATCTATTCTACCATTATACCACTAGAATGACCTAATCATAAGGATTCTAACCTTTTAGCTATGGCTGCTATTTTAGCATCTGACTCATAAGATCCTTCTACCCTATTGACATTTCCTCTACTCAGAAGAACTGTTTTCTGAGGTTCCCTACTATTTTCCCATTGTTGGGTCTTATCGGCGATTTCATTCAAAAATGTCATCGCCTCATAAACAGTTTTATTCTCAAACCCACCTGTGCATAAGGACTCAACCATGGTTGTTGTTGAATAATCTAAACCCTCGTAGAGGATCTGAACTAACCTAACCATCTCTAAACCATGATGAGGACATTGAGATATTAATTCATTGAACCTTTCTAAATACCTATATAAATATTCTCCCTCTTGTTGAGCAAAAGTACAGATTTGTGTCCTAATAGACGATGTTTTGTGCCTTTGGAAAAACTTCTGTATAAAGGCAGATGTAAGTTTGTCATAGGTTTCAATTGACTCAGAAGCCAAACTATACAACCAAGATTTGGCTTTATCTTTTAAGGAAAAGGGGAATAACCTAAGTTTCAACGCATCATCACTAAGGTTTTTAATCTTCAGAGTACTACAAACTTCCTCAAATTCCCTAACATGAAAATAGGGGTTCTCATTCTCTATTCCTACAAAGATTGGGAGCATCTGTAAAGTCCCAGGTTTGAGTTCATAATTTGCCTCGGTTTCAGCTAACTTGATATAAGACGGACAAGAGGTCCTAGTTGGGTTTAATAAAGCTTTCAAAGTTGCCATTTCTGGCACTACCAAAGGACTAGGAGTACTTTCTTCACTAATTGTCAAGTTTTCAAAGCTGAAATTTCCAAAGACAGGGCTCCCAAAAGAAGATTCTTCGAGCTCCCCGCCTTCACAAGAAGAACTACTAGGTTTATCACTAATCAAACGACCTAGAGTGTTTTTTTTCCAAGCCGGCTCTTTAATAACCTTGGGCATACACTAGAAAAAAAACAAAAGAAAAAAAGAAAGAAATCCTAAAAGGAAGGGAAGTTCTATGCAAACACAAACAAAGCTGACTCCACCACAGCAAACCTACAAATTTCTAGCAAACAAAAAGCATGATGGCTCAACTTAGATTGTTTCTAGACCAGCTTCTAATCGAAAGGGAATTCTTTACGATTTAAGCAAACCCCTCTGGAATCAATCCGAGTTTAAGTAAGTTGAATCGAGACGAGGGAAGCTCAGTGGAGCTTTGATACCCAAGGCCTCACCTTCATTACAAGGCGGCGTATTCATCTCACAAAAACCATCATGAACTTTGAAGCATGCTTAAAAGAGTAACCAATATTTTTTGAATGACTTTCCTATTAAGCTCGTTACCCTATAGGTCTCGTTCTAGTCAAATTTTAGGCTTAGGTTCGCGTTTGGTTTCGTTTTCCTAAGGCGGGCAAGAAGGGAACGGTGATGAAATCCGAACCCTTATCTTGTATGGCCAGTCCTTTCCCTTTACTAGGAAATTAAAGCATCCGTTTTCAAATCCTCAGCATATATATCCAAACGAAGGAATACATTAACTCGCTGGCAGAGGATTCGCGAGTGTTTCGACAAACTTACCTCCCGTACCAGACGGGGGATGAACCGCTGAAGTCGACTCGGGCCACGACTCCTATGTCATGTACGAACCCGAGGGGCCGAGGCGATATCGTAATCGCCGTCCTTCTCTACAAACAATTGATATTTAAACTACCCTTCTGTAGGGTTTAAAAAAAATAAAGTCCCACAGTCCAAAGTCCAAAAATAAAGTGCAAAAGAAAAAGATAATTTAAAAAAAATTCTAATTTTTTTTTGTCTCTCTCCCTCTCTTTTTTTAATTAATTTTTATTCTTCTTTTCTTTCGCTCCTTTCGCTTTGCTTTTACTCCAAATCTTTAAGTATTCACCAAAAACTTTGGAAAATTTTTCTTTCGCTCCAAACTCCAAAATCTGTAAGGAAAAGACAAAAACCCAAAAACGTAAAAAAGAACAAATAAAATAAAAATAAAAAACAAATAAAAACCTAAAAATAATCTAAAAACTCTAGCCTAAAGACAAGTCCGCGTCGGCGGCGCCAAAAATTGATGTAATTTTCAATTGAGTTGTAGTAAAAAGTTCGTTGAGACTTGTGAAAGCAAAAGATTTTAGATTTAATGAAATTTAAAGACAAACAAAACTTAATTCAAGATTATTAGGAATAACCAAGACACTGATTCCACTATCACACATGAATAAATTATGGCAAATAATCCAAAACTCTAATTATCTTTTAAGTCCCTTATTTCTTAATTCACAAACAATCAAACATATTCTCAAATATTAACTGTATTCCCCAAGCATAGACTATCAATTGATTAAACAAAGTATAATCTATCAAATTGAATCACAAGTAATTAAGAAAATTATGTAAACATTTAAAAACTCTGCAAAAGCAGTGATTAAGTGAATTATAATTAAAAATTAGAGAAAATGAAATAGTTACCCATTATTCATGCGTGAATAGTTTCGTCATTGCCTTGGTTGTGGGAGAATTAGCTCATCATCATGTTGGAAACCCACTCAAAGTTCATTTTTATTGCTCAAAGGGTGTTTACAAAGATGAAATGGAGAAAAACTATTAAACCGGGTTTTGTAACAGTTATATTTGTTACAAATTGAAAAGAACGATAGAACAGTACTGTCGTTGATTCTGTAGCTCTCGACCCACGCCTGTGTGTCGTTTCCACTATTGAGAAACGACTGTTGTTGCGCGCCTTATGTTCTTGGTGTTCTTCACAGCAGCAGAAATGGTGATTCTTCTGCAACTCGACTTTCACAGCTCTGTAATCTCCCCAAACTCTTCGTACACCTTCTATGATATCCCAGCACCTATTTATAACCCAGCAACAACAAAATCTCACGTAATAACTTCATATAATTTTCCATTATTCTTCACAGCCAGTTTAGGAAATAATTCAGATTTTTGATCTCTACACGCGTTCTGAAGCTTCCAAATTGCCATATTTAACTCCTTCACACTCCAAATAGTTGTTAGGGTCTTCCAAACACGTGCAAACTCCTCTGCTGCTCGCGCAAATCCCGTGATAACCTCTTCCGAGAATAAACTCCCATGTTTTCTTCTCGCGAGTTATCTAGCCAAATTTAGCCGATTCCAAAGCCCATACCAATCCTGTCTCGACCAAAGGAACATTCCCTAACAGTTTCAGCCATTGAATCTCAAGAAATCACGCCCAAACCACTAACCCTAATTTTGTTCTTCCGCTGCAAAACTTTCCCGCCAAAACTTGGAATTTGAATGAAGATGATGACATGCCCCTTATCCACGACAGGGGTGCGAATAGCAGGTGACACCCTGGGAATCCCTTAGTAACTGGGTGCCCCTTATCTAATATGAGATTCCGCATAACAAATATCCTCCGGGGGTGTTCCGCATAATTTTTCGAGGCGATTTTTCCAAAAATGTTTGTTGGCCAAAAATACCTACACACACATAAAACACCATAATTAGTACAAAAATCGAGCACTAACAATAGAGACACTGAGGACAATTCATACAAAAAAAATGTGTCTATCACACACCCTGTGAATTCTTCCAGGAAGGTCAGTTCAATTTGCTCATCTAACGTTTGGAGTAATTGTAGCATTAATGCAAATCAGTCAAGAAGATTTCAGAAAGGTCCTTCTCAACCCAAGGTGAAGGATGATGTGATAAAGGTACCAATAGGTGAAAACAACAATGGAGATATGAAGGACAACCTTAACCTGATAATTGAATGTTATAAGGATCTTATCAACAGGCTGCCAAAATCCTCCAAACAATCTTCTTCTGGTAAGGATTCAAAATTGGTCTCATACTTTGATGATAGTAAGTTTTATGATACTTTTTCACGTCATAAAGGGTTTTCTCCAAAAAATTAGAAAGAAAAAGCGGATTAACCATGAATAATTTTCATTTGATGAGCATAAATCTCATACTTGTTGAAAAGGCAAGGATACCCAAATATACCTCAAGCTAAAACTTTTCCTACCTATAAGTCCTTTCTCCGAAAGTGATTGTCTATGGACTGAGTCGAAACAATAAAACTAATCGGTTCACACTTCGCGTGATCATCTATGGATACGAGATCGAGACAATACAATAACGAAGTATGTTTACTTGCTACAAAGGTTTGGACTTAACCAAACACAATAGGATTGCTTATCAAGTAAATAGGAATTAACGTTTGTGTAATTTACTTTAATTATAATAAAACAATTATAATGCGGAATATAAAAGTAAATGACACGTCAATATTTTGTTAACGAGGAAACCGCAAATACAGAAAAACCCCGGGACCTAGTCCAGAATTGAAAACTCTCAGGATTAAGCCGCTACACAAAATTACACTAACTTCGTATAGTTGAGACCAAGTAACTGAACCTATAGTTCACCTAGTTCCTTCTGTATTCCCACGCCTCCAACTTATAAATAAGTCACGTACTTGGAACAATTCTTTTGGTTCGTATTCCAAACAGTAAAGGAACAACAAATTTGTTTGGTATCAACTCTATTCAACCAAGTGATATGAGTCGGACAAAGGCTCTTCCGTTTATCTCAACATAAACTCCTTCATCGGGTCCTTATATTTATCTTATATTCAATCACCCAAAGGTAATCGTTTAAGATTAAGCCAACAACACCTTTAATACGAAGAATCGTGTTGATGCCGATCTACTCAATTAATCAATCCAATCTACCACAAGGATAAACCGATTATTAATTGGATCCTCTTTTATTGAAACAAGTATTGTGCACACCAAAGATTATAAAACCCAAGTCAGATCTTCAATATCAAATCTTCTTAAATCTTCAATAAAAACCTGCACACAATCACTTGAATCTCTTGTGATCAATCACGCACAGAACGGAGTCTGTTAACAATGGATTATCACAAGATCGTCTTTAGAACTAACAACAGTCTAAAGATCCATGTCGAAACTCTGAACTAGTTTGAGTGAATCTTATATCAGAAGAGAAGATTCTCAAGAATAAACAAACTAGGTTCTATCAGATTTCAACCACCGTTAGTCAATCAAATCAATAGAAAACAAAAGATAAACCGTAATTATCTAGTTTCCCACCAAAGGTACACGCTAGAGCTTCTCAATCCCAAAGAAGACTTTAAACTGAGCGGCCGTAAGAGATTTCGCCTAATTAGGTTACTCTCCTCTCCGAATAGGAGGCTACACCAGTAACGACGAAAAAAGAGTAAATTTGTTGTTACGAAGGATTAGTTTGCTAGAAACGCAAACTTCGAGTATTTATAGACAAGGAAGTTTGGACACCAAGGAATTTTCAAAACCGAAAATATTCTCAAGATATTCATTAAAGCACAGATTCGGTTTTCATAATTCCTGGAAATGCTATGTCCAAAAATAACGATCAAAATCTCTCGGCAAATCTAATTAGTAAATGCACATTACTAATTCTGTAATTTCCCTACAAAATGAAATTAATAACCTTAATTAAAAGATTCTTAACTTACTTATGTTTCGATCCTGAGATTCTCTTCCCTTAGCATTTAAGGAATATATTTGAACAATTAAAGAAATAAACATTCACAGCACGTGTTCAAAGTTTGTCGACATCTTTAATTTGTAAGTTCTCTTTCACACTTACAACCTTGAAACTGATTTGCCACACTTCCAAACAAGTTTAGAATTGTTTCATCTGACTTTCAAGAACTATGTGATTGATCAAACCAACATTCAATCACAATCATGGGTTTACGGTTCTACCAAAACAAGTTTCGGTTCTACCTCCATGTGAGTATTGTGCATAGTCACACTAGTTTTCCAAAAATTCGGTTGACTAGGTACTAGGATAGGTTCCCCACATATATATGGTATCTAACTTATATGTTTTGCACATGTCCATAGGATTGGTTCCCCTTTGCCTAAAAACGTGTTGCACATGTCCATAGGATCGTTTCCCCTTTCTGCTATAAACCTTGTTGCACCCCATACAAGGATCGGTTCCCTTTGATGTACTGCACCCCTTACAAAGATCGGTTCCCCTTTCCTTTTAATTGGTCAGACATACAAAATCCGATCATACCACAGGTTATTACTTAAGATCGGTTTTACTATTAAAAGTTATACCAATACATAAGTCATGCCTTTGTGAATAGTTCTACCAAGAACACAACAAGTTGTGAACGGTTATACTCTATCACACATATTGGTTGTTCATAAGATATGCAATGGATAACAAAACCAATAACACCTGGAAATTTCCTTGTCGGTCCACAAACAATTTTATGAACTTACTTCCTTAGAACACATGTAACCATTGTTCCCTAGGATGAAATCCTCACCTCATACCCATACATAATCACAATAACATTCATATGATTATGGCGATGTCTTATCTGCAAAGTTTAATGGTTAAGCAATAAACCTCGTATTGTATTCCTTAATACTATGTCTATCTAGAGTTCAAATATGCTTCGCAATTATGTTTTCAATATGCACGACTTGAAAGATACGTTAGGGAATGAAACAGTTCAACTCAAATATCACTAACCTCAAGTGGAAGGATGATTGTTGTCGTTGTAGCTCCTTGCTTCTTCACATCTTCAAGTCTTCGCAATACTTTTAATGTCTCATATCCTAATACTTTCAAGCTAACCTATACGAAGTTGACTCTAGTACATAATCAAGCGACTCTTAACATGAGTTTTCATTCACTAAAATATGACAACCAAACTTGACATACCAACGCTTGGTGGGTTCAACCGAGCAATGCTCTAACAATCTCCCCCTTTGTCAATTTTAGTGACAAAACTCTTACATCATATGGGTAAACAAATTACAAGAATTCATTACAATCCGCTTGATTCCCGATTCAACAGCACGGTGAAACTGCTTACATTCAATCCTTGAAAATGTCGTTGTTGACATTATAATAACAAAGCTAATACTCCCCCAAGGAAGATAGGTAGATATTCAATCCGCACTTCTTTGTTATACCAATTTATATGACATGTTACTCCCCCTTAGTCTGTGCTTTCACTCTTTCGTTAGATAAAACATTCAAGTACCAATGTTCTTTTCCCTAGCGATGCCAATCAATATAAAATCAATGCCAGCATCACCTGTTTACTCCATTATTTCTCCCCCTTTTGTCACAAAAATGACAAAGAAACGAAAAAATAAAGGACAACACGAAAAGACTCTTACAAATCTCAGAATAGACTTGCAAACCTGTAGAGTTAGGCATGAAGGTTCCACACATCACGTTCTAATAACCAATATCAAAACCGAAACTACAAGTAGTCTTATTTTGATATGTTTACCAAGGAAACAATTGTCCGAAACAATTTTTTCAATTTAGTTTAGCTAACCAAAAAACAATTAAGCACGTTAGTCCCTTTGCTAAACCGATTGTTCAAAAACAACCGCTTAATTCGATAAGACCAAAATAAAGATAAACTCCATTTTTATCATCAGGTTTTAATTATCCATAAACTTAGACCTTTCAATTTTAAACAAGACAAGTACTAGGTTAGTTAACTAGCATTCCTTGTTTAGGCATTCGATTAGACTTAAATAACCGAAACCTCACTTTGATAAGACAAACTAAGATCATAATTAACTTAGTTTCTTATCCGGAATCGAATTGGACTAAACAACTCATCCCGTAGACAAATTATTTTGTTAATCCATAAATAATTCATACAAACCAAAATAAATCAACCTGCATAATTATCCACCTTAACCGGAAGAAATTGAAACAACATAGACATTAAAAGCACCGCAATTGCACCGTAATTTTGTAAGCCTAAACAATTGATACCATACAAAAGAAAGATAACAATGGTTTTTCTTAACCGGAACCAATTGAATCACACACACATCAATTGTACCGAAATTTTGTAAGCCTAAACAATTGATACCACACAATGAAGCAAGATAACAATAGTTTTTATTAACCAGAACCAACTGAATCACACATCCACACACACATCATGGAATAAATATCAATTGAACCTAAATTTTGTTAAGCAAAAGCAACAAATAAATATAATATAAACTCAGACTTTTCTTAAACAGGAAAACAATTAACTAACAAGATTGTTACCTCAAATTTCGCATCCGCTTCTTCAATATGATAGCATCTTCGTCCAGGGAGAATTGATATCTAAATATCACCACGTTGTCATAAGAGAATTTATATGATAGCATCTTATGCATAAACAAAAGAATAACAACATACCTCAACCTTTACCAGAGAAAGGTTGAAAACTGGTTTTAACAATTGCAAGCAAAAGTTGAAAACCGTCGAAACACATATGCTTTTATGATAAACCAAAGACGATTCAACATATTGTGACTTTTTCACATATTGTTTCTATCAGAACCCCTCATGATCCTTTGATAAAGCCTACCTACCAGGGCTAGAACTTAATCCCGCTAAATCAAAAAGTCACCCAAACCATAAGGGTTCACAATATATGAGATCGAATATTAAGGTAGTAAAACCGAAATCAAACATCCCATAAACATACATAATAATAAGATAAAAGCAATTAAACACAGGCTATGTAAACCGAAAACTATCACAAGAAAAATTACTAATCAAATAATGTTATTCATAATAGACCAATACGATCAATGAAAGAAATCAAAAATTGATGTCTATTAAACTAGATTAAGTATTACAGCAAATAACTTAATCTCTAGTGGTGCTCTTTTTTTTTTCACCGAGGTCTCTTCAGTGTTCAAACTCTTAAAGCATGTCTCAAGATACTTGTCTGAAACCACTTGTTGTTTCTCAAGACTTTCAACTTGAATCTTCATATCAGCTATATCAGCTTTTGTTTCATCAATCTTGTCTTTGAGCCAATCTTGATTTCGAACTGTTGTAATGAGATTGGTTCTCAGTTCCTCAAAACCTTGGATATAGTCAATCATACTATGAGAACGAATCCACTTGGTTTTGGTTGGTTCTTGAAGGTTGTAAGCCAACAGACATGACTCGTCTTGTGATCCGACTGAACTATCAGAGTCATAATCAGACATAATGCCTTTCTTCTTTCTCCCTGTATTGATTCCTTGACAACCCTTAACCTTTTGAGCTTCCTCCTTATTAGTCTTTGAGACGCTGCGAGTTACTGGAGGCATGATCGGTTATGAACGAATATAAAGGATTCCTCAGGGTTTCGAATACAGACAAGAAAAATTTTCTCCTATTAAAAGAGACAACTTTCGGACCAAAAGACCTATGGAAAATCAGAAAATATAAAACAATATATTTTGTTCCCTTAATCCGAGAAACTTAAGTTTGAAGGTTTATTAAAAACATCTGAAAATTCCAATTAACTCCAATTTGGAGAAACATGTTTAAACATGAACATTTTTTCAGACTGCCATGGATTCGCAGCAACCCATATACTATCACCGAGTTTTTCTGATAAACTACTACACAAGGTACATGTGCTCCTGTTTTATTGTTCCTTTCCCATTAAAGATTATGAGCACGAAAAGATGAGAAAGCACAACATATGATACAACTAAGTTGCATCGGAGTAGGCTTTTTCCAGCTTACAGTGAATATCAGAAACATAGTCCATGTTTCTTTTAGAAAATTTCTGCCCAAAATATTTTCTCCCAAGACGATGATTTTTCTAACTCTAGAAATATGATCATGTGGGGAAAATGTACTAATGTGAGAATTCTCGAAGACATCTAGATCTCTCTTAATTCTTTCAATGAGATTTTCATAAGATTTTCTCATTCTAAGGACTTCCTTATTATTCACATTAGTGTAATCATTTGAAAAACTATCGGAAAATCCTGATTGTTTCTTTTGGAAGAGATTCGCTCTTTCCCTTCCTTCTGAAGTCGTTCCTCATCAAAACCAGAACTGTTTTGATATGGGTGCAGAGGAACCTTTTTCTAGAAGCGATTATCAATTCTTTCCTCTGACTCCTTTAAGTTGATCTTATTGGGATGTAGCATAATCTGTCTTTCTACTGAGGAATAATCTTTCAGTTTTTTAAGACAAGAAACTTCTTTCAAAAATTTTACCACCGAATGTTGAAGAAGTATAAGTTTCCTGTCAAGTGACTGAAAATTGTATTCCTTAGAGTCATCACGGAATCGGTTCAAAGTTTCCTTTGGACAAGATTTCGTTTGATCATCAGTAGATCTAGAAGCTGGTTTCTCAGCCTCCTCTAACTTGTTGTAGTTAGGCAAACTACCATCATCTTGATCCGTTTCAGATGTGATTAACCCGGTTTTGTCACAATCTGTAAAAGTCGAGCAAGGAATTTTAGTTTCTTTTTTTTGGTAAGTCCAAAATAGTATTAATGAATAACAAATATTTACAAAGTGTTTACAAGAAAAGAGATCAAATGACCTCAAAAACTTATAAAATATTTAAATCTGAAATAAGAGACATGAAGATATTCGAAAGAATTTAGAAAGTAAGGTCTCTCATCATAATTTATCCCTACTCCGTTTCTAAGTAGACAACCCCTTTTTGCCATAGAATCAGCAGAAAAGTTAGCTTCACAATAGGTATGAACAAAACGAATTGAGTCGTAGCTCTTTTGAATTCTTCTCCACCGTTGTCTTGCAAACCAGGGAACTTTAGAACTTGAAAAAGCTAAAATGGCGCCAATAGAATCAGAGCGAACCAAGATTTTTCTGAAAGCCCACTTCATAGCCCACTCCAAACCAACTATCACCTCATACAATTCCGCCAGAAAATTGTTCGTTGTACCTAGGCCGATGCTCATAGTCCCTACAAAATTGCAGTCATGGTCACGAGCAACAACTCCCGCACCTGCAGCATCGGGATTACCCTTGGCCGCACCGTCACAGCACAAGAGTAACTCATCCCTATCGGGAGGAAACCAAAAGCATTCAACTGGCTGGATTAGCTTCACCTGTCTATGTCTCACGCGAAAGAAGTTCAGTATCTCCAAGTCTGAGGAAGTATTATACATGTAGCTTTTCAAACGGACAGAGTATTCATGTATCAAGTGGAAAACTCGCTGCTTATAAAAATCACAACAACATCATTAGTCAGAATCATAGGACGTGTCTCTTTATCTGTAAGAGATTTACCAAGGGCTTCTAGTTTGACAACGAGATCCATTTTCTCTTTGGCTAGACAGTTCAGTTAAATATCTTTTTCTCTGATCTCCTGCTTAAGAAGATTTGACTCTGTATTTAAAATAAACACTTTAGAAGACATAGATTGTATAGGCTTTAGGAGTTTTACCAAATCTATATCAGCATCTTCTCCTCAAAAAAAGACATAGATGTTTTCATAACTCCTGGATCATGAGTCAACGAAGTATTAACATCTTCAACTTTTGAGCATTCAAACTATTGCATAACATTAACTGAATCGTACATTAGATTCAATTCTTATAGGTTGGAATGCACCAAACACAGATTGTTAGATCTTTTCGTGTTTTCCTGCTCTGATACCAATTGAAAAGGCGATGGTACCCAAATATACCTCAAGCTAAAACTTTTCCTACCTATAAGTCCTTTCTCCGAAAGTGATTTTCTATGGACTGAGTCGAGACAATACAACTAATCGGTTCACACTTCGTGTGATCGTCTATGGATACGAGATCGAGACAATACAACAACGAAGTATGTTTACTGGATACAATGGTTCGAAATTAACCAAACACAATAGGATTGCTTATCAAGTAAATAGGAATTAACATTTGTGTAATTTACTTTAGTTATAATAAAACAATTGTAATGAGGAATATAAAAGTAAATGACACAACAAGATTTTGTTAACGAGGAAACCGCAAATGCAGAAAAACCCCGGGACCAAGTCCAGAATTGAATACACTCAGGATTAAGCCGCTACAAAAAATTACACTAACTTCGTATAGTTGAGACCAAGTAACTAACCCTATAGTTCACCTAGTTCCTTCTGTATTCCCACGCCTCCAACTTATAAATAAGTCACGTACTTGGAACAATTCCTTTGGTTCGTATTCCAAATAGTAAAGGAACAACAAATCTGTTTGGTATCAACTCTATTCAACCAAGTGATATGAGTCGGACAAAGGCTCTTCCGTTTATCTCAACATAAACTCCTTCGTCAGGTCCTTAGATCTATCTTATATTCAATCACCTAAAGGTAATCGTTTAAGATTAAGCCAACAACACCTTTTATCCGAAGAATCTTGTTGATGTCGATCTACTCAATTAATCAATCCAATCTACCACAAGGATAAATCGGTTATTAATTGGATCTTCTTTTACCGAAACAAGTATTGTGCACACCAAATATTATAAAACCCAAGTCAGATCTTCAATATCTTCTTTGTCTTCAAATCTTCTTAAATCTTTAATAAAATCCTACACACAATCACTTGAATCTTTTGTGATCAATCATGCACAGAACGAAGTATGTTAATAATGGATTATCACAAGATCGTCTTTAGAACTAACAACAGTCTAAAGATCCCTGTCGAAACTTTGAACTAGTTTGAGTGAATCTTATATCAGAAGAGAAGATTCTCAAGAATAAACAAACTAGGTGCTATCAGATTTCAACCACCGTTAGTCAATCAAATCAATCGAAAACAAAAGATAAACCGCAATTATCTAGTTTCCCACCAACGGTACACTCTAGAGCTTCTCAATCCCAAAGAAGACTTTAAACTGAGCGTTCGTAAGATATTTCGCCTAATTAGGTTACTCTCCTCTCCGAATAGGCGGCTACACCAATAACAACATCAAAAGAGTAAATTTGTTGTTACGAAGGATTACTTTGCTAGAAAGGCAAACTTCGAGTATTTGTAGATAAGGAAGTTTGGACACAGAGGAATTTCCAAAATCGAAAATATTCTCAAGACATTCATTAAAGCACATATTCGGTTTTCATAATTCTTGGAAATGCTCTGTCCAAAAATAACAATCGAAAGCTCTCGGAAAATCTAATTAGTAAATGCACATTACCAATTCTGTAATTTACCTACAAAATGAAATTAATAACCTTAATTAAAATATTCTTAACTTACTTATGTTTCGATCCTGGGATTCTCTTCCCTTAGCCGTTAAGGAATATCTTTGAACAATTAAAGAAATAAACATTCACAGCACGTGTTCAAAGTTTGTCGACATCTTTACTTTGTAAGTTCTCTTTCACACTTACAACCTTGAAACCGATTTTCCACACTTCCAAACAAGTTTAGAATTGGTTTATCTGACTTTCAAGAACTATGTGATTGATTAAACCAACATTCAATCACAATCATGGGTTTACGGTTCTACCTCCATGTGAGTACTGTGCATAGTCACACTAGCTTTCCAAAAATTCGGTTGACTAGGTACCAGGATCGGTTCCCCACATATATTTGGTATCTAACTTATATGTGTTGCACATGTCCATAGGATCGGTTCCCCTTTGCCTAAAAACGTGTTGCACATGTCCATAGGATCGTTTCCCCTTTCTGCTATAAACCTTGTTGCACCCCATACAAGGATCGGTTCCCTTTGATGTACTGCACCCCTTACAAAGATCGGTTCCCTTTTCCTTTTAATTGGTCAGACACACAAAATCCGATCATACTACAGGTGATTACTTAAGATCGGTTTTACTATTAAAAGTTATACCAATACATAAGTCAGGCCTTTGTGAAGAGTTCTACCAAGAACACAACAAGTTGTGAGCGGTTATACTCTATCACACATATTGGTTGTTCATAAGATATGAAATGAATAACGAAACCAATAACACCTGGCAATTTCCTTTTCGGTCCACAAAAAAGTTTATGAAATTACTTCCTTAGAACACATGTAAACATTGTTACCTAGTATGAAATCCTCACCTCATACCCTTACATAATCACAATAGCATTCAAATGATTATGGCGATGTCTTATCTACAAAGTTTAATGGTTAAGCAATAAACCTCGTATTGTATTCCTTAATACTATGTCTATCTAGAGTTCAAATATGCCTCTCAGTTATGTTTTCAATATGCACGACTTGAAATATACGTTAGGGAATGAAACAGTTCAAGTCAAATATCACTAACCTCAAGTGGAAGGATGATTGTTGTCATTGTAGCTCCTTGCTTCTTAACATCTTCAAGTCTTCACAATAATTGTAATGTCTCATATCCTAATACTTTCAAGCTAACCTATATGAAGTTGACTCTAGTACATAATCGAGCGACTCTTAACATGAGTTTTGATTCACTAAAATATGACAACCAAACTTGACATACCAACGCTTGGTGGGTTCAACCGAGCAATGCTCTAACACTTGTGTTAATCAATCACAAGGATTGAAATCTTACTCATGAAAAATCCTGTTGAGTAAGATATGCCAATAATCAGGTATATTTTTTGGTAAAGTATTGTCTGATTAGTTGAGCTATTTTCTTATCGTTCTTAGCTAGACTATTTCCTACGGACAACTTTGCATAAGCATTGTTTTGTTTCGAGAATCACTTCAAATGTTTACTTTTAAATTTTGAAAAAGTATATTTACAATTGATTTGTGAGTATGCTCTAAATTTTCCTTTGGTGAGAATATAATATTTAGTGAGGTAAGTTATGTGAAAGAAAATTTTCACGTAGCAAAATTTTGTTGTGTTCTTTTTACCCCGAAAAGAGGAACTTTTCAGTTTTTAAGTTTCTATCGGACCATATTGGTTTTCGTACGGGTACCCACATTGCCGTGTCAAGAACCAATTTTTAGAAACCCTAAAGTTACTCCCTGTGAAGCCGTTTATATACCTATCCCATGATGTTGAGTTATCTCACTCTAGGTCATTTTTCTCATATCAAGAATGTCATCTCCTTCTCGCACTTATGATTTTACGAAAAGATTTCTTGGTAAAGGTATGGGTTACGGTTCGAAAGGGAAGAAGAAAAGAACCCTAGTGGATGATGGCGATGTCAAAGCTCAAAATCATGATGATTATTCTGATGTCTCATGTTATTATGCATATACTCAGCAAGATATAAAGCATGATGAAATGGTTTCTGCTGAAGTGGTTCATGATTTTCTTAAATACTTTGAGGAAGCAAAACCGCAACTTGTTGATACCGTGAGAGGTATCGATGTATTACGTACTGAGTTAAAAAAAGGTTAACTCTGACCTTGTTCTCATTAAGATACATGTGAAGGATATTCTCAATGAGGATATCTTCTTCGAACAAGCAGTTGATGCTGTCAGTCACAAGCTCAAAGGTCTCAAAACCCGTGAGGGTTCCGCAAGTGTACTTTGATTTTAGTATACTTTTAGCTTTATTTTGTCTAGGAAACTTCTTATGAGAATTTTTTATTTTGTTTTAAGAAGGATAGATAGGGTTTTGAGTAACATATATTGTGATTACACATAGCTATTGCCAACAATTTTCATCTTGCAATGATTTTGCAGTATTAATCTTTATGGTTCTATATGTTGCAAAAAAATTTACTTACAGAAGTATGTAATTTGATTAATTAGATCATTTATTTAACTCAACTTATTTATATCTTTAGGTAAATATTGATAAAAGATAGAATGAACTTTTGAATATTCCGCAGTATTGATCTTTCCCTGATCCACTTCTATGTGAAAGTATTGTACGTCTCCGTAAGTTTTCTTATGTTGACCATTTCCAATTAAATTAATCATTAAGGTTCTCTTTTAATTTATTTGAGTTCTCTGGATACAAATTCACGTTTCATGTGATTTGTTAATGTCCAAAGAAATCCTTCTTTTCTCGTAAAAGTAAGGTCGCTCTTGCTGTTTTTTTGAGAATGACTTTTTATTGGGCAGAGTTCTTAATTGTACTTGTGCTTAATTGCCAAATCTTTGTGGAGAGTGGTTGTGGAATATTGTAGGGGTTTTCTTGTATCTTTATGAAATCCTTGATGAATACACTAAGTCTCGACTATGTGAAATTATCGAAACCAAGTTGATATGTTCTCTTTTAGTCATGAATAACCTCTTTGAGAATTTCATTATGATCCCGCTAGTTTTCGTACCTTTGAAAATTTATATTGAGAAAAAGGGGGAGAATTATTTTGTAGTTCACACTACATACATATGGTTTACGTATCATTATGTAAGGTGGAGTGTTTTTCCATTGTGAGATGAAGTATTGACGAAAGAGGAGTGATACATATCACCGTACAATTATTGTCAAAGTTGTGATACAATTGAACTTTGATGTTGTGTAATAATACTATGACATTGTATAACAATATTTGAGAACAATTGTTTTCGTATTGTTATAACTACGGATCTTCAACAACATTGATGCTGAGTTGAACACGTTCAGAATCACTGGAGTACTTGGAGTGAAGAAGAATTCAAGGAATGTTGAAGAACCAAAGAAATCAAGCATGTTGGATGAAAAGATACAAAGTTTATATATTTTGTAGTCCATATGTATTGATAGTTTCGTCACTAAAATTGACAAAGAGGGAGATTGTTAGAGCACTGCTCGGTCAAACTCGTAAGCGTTGCTATCTCAAGCTTGTTTGTCAAGTTTAGGTGATCAAAACTATAAGTCTTGATTTATAATCTACTTATAGTTATGTCTCGGACTAGGATAAAATGTGTAGTTGATCTTTAGACTTCACGACGTTCATCGATTGAAGACGAAGATCTACTGGGGAGAGTTTGGAGGAACTTCATCAACAAAAGGTATGTGGAGACTAAAACTTGTCTATCACTCATATGTTTATTCTATTCTATCTCCTATTGAGACTAAGTCGTATAGCTATATAGAATTTTACATTATACACATTTGATGTCGACTCAGAATGTTTCGTATTGATCATTCGATCGCTTGAAAATTACTTATAAGCTAATAGTTTGTGTGAGACAGCTATTGTCGTCTTCTATGGATGTTTCAATGATTGAAATGGGAGTTTAGAAACAATTAACCATTGTCTGGATATAGCACAGTAAGCAGACTGTTGTGGTGTGATTCAAGTCTGGAAACCAAGTTTGCATACCAGTATGCGAACGGTTTTAACTTTTAAAGTCCGAGAACCAAGTACGCATACCAATATGCGAACGGTTCTACCTGAGTTAGGTCCGTACGACGGTATGCATACCGGTTTGCGAACTGTCCGACAAGACCAAAGTCCAGAACTTAAGTTTGCGTACCCGTTTTCAAAATAAGTTTGTTTATGTTCTAAAATGGGTTGATTATGATTTCATACTCATGAACAAATACATATATAAATTAAGGAATGCAATCTTTGCAAACCGTGGCTTAATGTTCATGAATTGATTCTCTTGAATCAATCCGATTTTGTTTTAATTTTGTCTTGTATACTTCTATGAGATTATAAAAAATTGAACAACTCTATGAGTAACACAATTAGATTCATTTGATTTAGAAGTGTTAGATGAATGTGGTTAATAAAAAAATGTTCATATGGCTAACTTCGGTTAATTATTGTTGAGCCAACTCAATATACACGTTTAGGTATGGTTACCCATATCTAAATGAAAGTATATTTCATTCGTGTGTAACAAGCTAAGACCATATAACGGTGGAGAGATGTTGCTTTGGTTTTAAGTAAACTTAGTGAATCTTAAATCAGGATTTCATCTAACAGTGAATATTGATTGCTTTGTTTCAAAGCTATCAAACCCTGATTTGAAGACTATATAAGAGAGAACTCTAGCAACTGGGAAAACTAATCCCCACACCTCATGTGTGATACTACTTGCGTACTAGAGTCGATTCTCCTATAACCTATGTTTTTCCTAAAACCATTATAGGTTAACGACTTAAAGACTTCACTGGGATTCTGAAGCCAGACCCAACTATTTTCTCTGTAGTTACGTGTTCTGATGTTACTTTGTTCTACTGTCCTGAGTACTATCTTCTCTAAGATTGGCTCGAGATTTTTCTCTGATAGGTAAGATATAAAAAGTAATCACAAAGCTCTTCGTCTCATTCTTTGTGATTCCACAATAACTTGTCCCACAACCATATAATTAAGTTATTGTGAGGTGATTGATATTTATAGGTTGTTCTTCGGGAATATAAGACCGGATTATCAATTGGTTCCTGTTCACCTTGATTTGTCAAAAGACGGAACAAAAACTTCGTAGGTATTTTTGTGGGAGACAGATTTGTCTATCAGAATAGACTTTTCTGTGGGAGACAAATTTTCTTATTAAGTCTCCGACTTTGGGTGGTAGCAACTCTTGGTTGTGGGTGAGATCAACAAAGGGAATCAAGTGTGTAGAGTCTTGCTGGGATTCAGGGGCGTAAAGAACGCGACTGTACCTTAATCTGTGTGAGGCTTGGTTAGGGCTCAACTACATTCCAGTCCGAAGTTAACTTGTAGTAGGCTAGTGCCTGTAGCGGCTTAATACAATGTGGTGTTCAAATCTGGACTAGGTCCCGGGGGTTTTCTGCATTTGCGGTTTCCTCGTTAACAAAACTTCTGGTGTGTGTGTGTGTGTGTGTTATTTGTTTTTCCGCATTATATTTGTTTATATAAGTGAAGTATCACAGGTTGTGCGTAGTTCAATCTTTGGTTTTTGATTGAAATTGATTGACACTTGAACATTGGTTTTTGATACCGTTCAAATTATTTCTCATATCAATCAGTCTCACAGATTTCTATCTGTTCGATTGCAGATTGTATTAAGAAATTGAAATATAACTTTCGGATGTTTTTCCTTGATTGAGTCTGACTGTCTAGTTGATTCTCTTGGAATTATATTGGAGTTAGTCCATACAGATTGTCGAACGAAATATTTGGTGTGGTTGTTAGACCTCCGCTTTTTCAATAACAATAAGAAAACATATGTTCTCAATCATTGTTATAGAGTGTCATAGTATTATTATAAATAATAAAAGTCCAATTGTATCACAACTTTGAAATAATACTATAGTGATATGTATCACTCTCCCTTAGTCAATACTTCCATCTTACAATGAAAACCACTCCCCCTTACATAATGATCCGTAAACCATATGTATATAGTATGAACTACCAAATAATTCTCCCCCTTTTTATCAATATAAATTGGCAAAGGTACGAAAACTACCGGATCATAATGAAATTTTCAAAAAGATAATTCATGACTAAATGAGAACATATCAACTTTGTTTCGATGATTTTATATAGTCAAAACTTAGTGTATTCATCAAGGAGTTTATAAAGATACAAGATAACTCCTACAATATCCACAACCGCACTACTCACAAAGATATGGAAATTAAGCACAAGTTCAATTAAGAACTCTCCCCCATTAGATGTCATTCCCAAGAGAACAACATGAACGACCTTACTTTTACATGAAAAGAAGGATTTCTTTGGACGTTAACTAATCACATGGATTTGTGTCCAGTAAACTCGAACAAGTTAACCACAATAAATTAACCACATGGACGTTAACTAATCATATGGATTTCCGATAATGATTATTTTTATCGGAAACACTCAACATAAGAAAACTTACGGAGCCATACAATATTTTCACATAAAAGTGGATCAGGGAAAGATCAGTACTGCGGAATTTTCAAAAGTTCATTCTATCTTTTATCAATATTTGCATAGTGACATAATGTACTTAAATTTTGAGCATATATGAGATAAGCACAGAACGTAAACACACATATATCTCATAAGTAATTGCAATATATGAAATCAAAAAGATTAAATACTGCAAAAATCATCTTCCGAATAACTTTAGAATTTAAATAAATCTAAAAACATTGCAAGATGAAAATCGTTGAAATAGCTTCGTGTAATCATAATATTTGCTATTTTAAACCCTAGTTCTCCTTCTTAAATATAAGAATAAATTCTCATAAGAAGTTTCCTATACATAATAAAATCAAATCCCAAAAAAAAAAGACACAAAACAAAACCGTACTAAAATCAAAGTACACTTACGGAACACTCATGGGTTTTAAGACCTTTGAACTTGTGATTGAAAACATCTAATGCTTCTGCGGAGAAGATATCCTCGTTGAGAAGATGTTTAACATGCGTCTTCAGGAAAACAAGGTTAGAATTAACCTTTTTGAACTCAGTTCGTAACACATCGAGACCTTTCATTGTATAAACGAGCTGCAGTTTTGCTTTTTCAAAGTATTTAAGAAAATCATGAAAAACTTCAGCAGAATCCATCTCATCATACTCTACATCTTGATCGGTATATTCATAGTAGCATGAGACATCATGATAGTCTTCAGAGTTATGAGATTTGACAAGATCATCTGATACTAGTGTTTTTTTCTTCTTCCCTTTGGATCCGTAACCAATACCCTTATCAAGAAATCCTTTTGTAAAATCACAAATACGAGAAGGAGAAGACATTCTTGATAATAAACTATAGTGAGATAACTCAACTCAATAGGATAGGTATATAAGCTTTTTTAGGGAATGTATTTTTAAGGTTTTAGAGTCGGTTCGTGACGTGTAACATGGGTACTGTACGAACATCAAAATTAACCCACAAAAGGAAATTTATAAATGCTGTAAAATCCCATCAACAAAGCATAATGGTTACACATCAATATTTTGCTAAGTGAAAATTTTCATTCACATATCTTAGCTCAATAAATTTTATTTTCTCACAAGAGAAAAATTTAGAGCACAAGATTAGCATAAAAGCTTTAAGATACAACAAAAAAACTTTGGAGAAAACTTTATCCAAATGTATTCATGCAAAGTTGCATGTAGAAAATAGTCTAGCTATGAGCGAAAATAAAATAACTCAACTAAACAAAGACAATTTTTCCATCAAGTATACCTGATCATTAGTAAATATTACTCAACATGATTTTTCATGAGTAAGATCTTAACCTTGTGATTAATTAACGCAAGTATGATCTTTATGCTCATCAAATGAATAATGTTCATGGTTAGACCTCTTTTTTCTTCTAATTTTTTGAGGAAACCCTTTTTGATGTGAAAAATCATCATAAAACGTATTATCATCAAACATGAGACTAAGTTTGAATCCTTACCTGAAGAAGTTTGTTTGGAGGATTTTGACAGCCTATTGATAAGATCTTTGTACCCTTAAATTATTATATTTAGGTTATCCTTCATAGCTCCACTGTGGGTTACATCTTCTAGTATTTCTTTCAAACCTTGAAAATCATAGCCAACACTAGTTTTAGAAGGATTCTTTTGAAACCTCCTTGACTGATTCGTGTCAAAGCTACTATTACAGGTTCGAACGTTAGAAGAGCAAACTGAAATAATTTTCCTGGAAGGTCTCACAGGGTGAGTTCTAAAACCAATTGGTTTAGACATATGAATGTCAGTTACACCTTTGAGTATTAAATCTAAGGTGTGTTGGAGCCGATCAATATAATTATCATCCAACCTTAATTTTCACTTCCGTAGAACATGTCCCTTTGTGTCACAAAGGAAACATACTTTCTGATCACCTGAGTGATTAAAGAGAGTAGGTTTAACAAAATCGTTAGAAGTTTTCTTCCTCCCGTAAGATACAGTAGTTCCTTGATTAGAAGAAGTTATAAGCACATCTTTAGTAATAGGAAGGGACTGCAACTTGGCTTCAGAAACTGATTTCGTTAGAGAACCACGATTAGAAGTAGTCATGTTTCCTAACATCTCAGTTGTGTCAGAAGCAATAGGCATAGTTGACTCTTCAGAACAAACCTTGCATTGAATATGGGATTTAATCAATAGTCGTTTAATATTTAAAGCATTCTCCTCCAGTTTGGCCGCTAGTAAATTTCTTGACAAGCTTACTTCGGCTTTTTCTTCACAGAGAATCTTTAATTGAGAGTCACGGTCATTAACCGTACCAATAAGCATATCGACTTTGTGTTTTAGCCTAATAACTTCAGTGGAATGAGTTCTAGCCTTTCTTAGAATTGCTGCACTTTCTTTGGCTGCTTCCCTTTCTACTTCAGAGTCAGACTCATCAATAAGGTAAAAAAGATAACACTTATTAATATTTGCCTGTTTCATGGGAACAAAGATGTTCATCTATATTTGAGACGGACAAGTCTTTATCTTTAATAGAATCCATAGAAACAAATTTTTTATTCATGGTGATGCGTTTGTTAGAGATAGCATATTTGTTCCTAGAGTCAGATTGCTACAAATACAGACTAATGAGGTCATAGCGTGTTTGGCTGCTCTGATACCAATTGAATAAGCGGGGGTATAAAAACCAAACCCAATAATTCGTTCGGCAATTTGCGTGAACTAAACTTCAATTTAATTTCGAGAGCACCAACTAAAAAGTAAGACTCAATCAATAATTATATCAAAGAGTTTTTATCCATTTCTAAATACAATTCGCAAATTAAAAAGAGATAGAAATCCCCGAGCCTGCTTAATATGAGAAATGACTTGGACGGTACCAAAGATCAATGCCCAAGTTTCAATCAAGTTCCATCCAACAAACAAGGTCGGATTTATCTACTGGTTGAACTACGTATAACCTGTGATATATATTTCAATTGTATAAAAATATAACGCGGAAAAGAAATAACACAGACACCAGAAATTTTGTTAACAAGGAAGCCGCGAATGTAGAAAAAACCTCGGGACATAGTCCAGATTTGAACACTACACTATATTAAGCCGCTACATACGCTATCCTATTACAAGTTAACTTCGGACTGGAATGTAGTTTATCCCTAACCAATTCTCACACCAATTAAGGTACAGTCGTGTTCCTTACGCCTCTAGAACCACGCCGAATTCTGCGCACTTGATTCCCTTAGATGATCTCACCCACAACTAAGATTTGCTACGACCCAAAGTCTAAGACTAATAAACCAATCTGTCTCCCACAGATATGTTTATTCTTTATTCGGTTTTTGTTTCGTCTTTTGATTCAAAGATCAAGGTGAACAGGAACCAACTAATAATCCGGTCTTATACTCCCGAAGAAAAGCCTAGAAATATTAGTCACCTCACAATATCCTAACTGATTAACAGAAAAACTTATTGCGGAATCACAAGAGTCTGAGACGAAGAACTGTTGTGATTACTTTTTATATCTTACCTATTAGAGATAAATCTCGAGTAAATCTTAGAGAATATAAAACTCAATAGGATAGAACAAGTAAGATCAGTATATGCAACTATAAAATAGTTGTATCTGGCTTCACGAATCCCAAATGAAGTCTTCAAGTTGTTAACCTAATAATGGTTTTGGAAAAACCTAGGTTAAAGGAGACTCGACTCTAGTTTGCAACTAGGACACAGAAAGTGCCGAGATTAGGTTTTCCAGTTGCTAGAGTTCGCCCTTATATAGCCTTTCAAATCATGGTCTCTTCCAATCAAACTAAGATAGGTTAGTGACAAAGCATTCAATATTCACCATTTGATGAACTCATGATTTAAGATTCAAGAAATTAAGAAATCAATCTCCACCGTTAGATGGTCTTAGCTTGTTACACACAAATAAAATAGACTTATATTTAGATATGGGTTACCGTACCTAAACGTGTATATTGAGTCGTCTCAATAACAGTTTACCGAAGTTAGCCATATAAACACTTTTGTCTTAGCCGTATTCATCTAACACTTCAAGATCAAATATGAAGATCAATCAATCATGAAAGATAACCAAATGAATCTAATTGTGTTTCAAATAGAGTTGTTTAATTTTTCACTATCTCACAGAAATATATATGAACAAATTGAATTGAAATCGGTTTGATTCTTAATCGTACAAAGTACTTATACAAGAATCGATTCATGAACATTAAGCCACGGTTTGCAAAAATTGCATTCCTTAAATCATAAATGTTTTAGTTCATGAGTATGAGAATCATACATTACCGATTCTAGAACTTCACAATTGTGTTCGCAAACCAGGTACGCGAACAACAACTTCAGACCTTGGCCTAGTCAAGCCGTTCGCAAACCCGGTTCGCGAACAACCGTTCTGGACCCAACTCAGGTAAATCCGTTCGCATACTAGGTACAAAAACAAGAGTTCTGGACCTTCTCAGGTACTAGGTATGTATACCGTGTTGTATCCAGACATGGGTAATTGTTCTAAACTCTCATTTCAATCATTGAAACATCCTTGGAAGATGACAACGGTAATCTCACACATACCATCGGCTTCAAGTGATCGAATGATCAATAAGAACTTCCCAAGTTAACATCAAATGACTGTCTCACACAAATCATGTAAGATTTTCAAGGTAATTTTAACATGATCAATTTTTGACTTAATATTTAGTTTCCAACAAATAGATTGTTTCCAACTAAAATCGTCAAGAATATGATGAACATAGCTAAAGCAAAAAGCTTCCAACCCGTATTTCGAGAAATAGATAAGAGACATAAACTCGGCTCGAAATATCAAATATGTATAATGTAAAAGTCTATATAGCTATACGAATTAGTCTCATTAGAAGATAAAATAGAATAGACTTATGAGTGATAGATAAGTTTTAGTCTCCACATACCTTTTGTTGATGAAGTTCCTCCAACCTCCTCAGTAGATCTTCTTCTTCAATTGGTGAACGCCGTGAAGTCTAAAACTCAATTACACATTCTATCCTAATCCAAGACATAGCTATAAGTAGACTATCAATCAAGTATATAGTTTTGATCAACTAAACTTAGCAAACAAACTTGAGATAGCAACGCTTGCGAGTTCGACCGAGCAGTGCTCTAACAAGTACATATGCCTCTCTTCCTGTATGTGTATAGCTATATTTATGAGCTTCTTCCGGTTGAATTAATAAAATATACGTCTCCCACAGATATACCTACGATTTTTTCCGTATTTTGATAAATCAAGGTGAACAGGAACCAATTGATATACCGAACTTAAATTCCCGAAGAAAACCTAGAAATATCAATCACCTCGCAATAATCTTAATCATATGGTAGCGAAACAAGATATTGTGGAATCACAAACGATGAGACGAAGATGTTTGTGACTACTTTTTATCTTGCCTATCAGAGATTAAATATCGAGAAAATCGTGGAGAAGATAGTACCAATCATGATAGAAAACAACAAGATCAGAACACGCAACTACAGAGAAAATAGTTGGGTCCGGCTTCACAATCCCAATGAAGTCTTCAAGTCGTTAACCTACAATGTTTTGGAAAAACCTAAGGTTAAAGAAGAATCGAATCTAGCCGCAACTAGTATCACACAAGAGGTGTGGATATTAGGTTTCCCAGTTGCTATAATTCTCCTTTATATAGTCTTCAAATCAGGGTTTGCAATCTATGTTACCTTGGTAACAAAGCTTTCAATATTCACCGTTAGATGAAAACCTGATTAGGCTCAAGCTAATATCTTTCAACTGTTAGATCGAACTTAGCTTGTTACACACAAATGAAAAGTGACTTCATTTAGATATAGGTAACCGTACCTAAACGTGTACACCTTTGTTGTCTTAACAATAGTTAACCAAAATTAGCCATATGAACACTTTCATATCAACCTTATTCATCTTAACCATAACTAGTTCAAATGACTCAAATGAAACCAGTTCTAGAGTTGTTCAATTGTTTATATTCTCATAGAAGTACACAAGACACAATTGAAGCAAAATCGATTTTGATTCACTCGAATCAATTCATGAATATTATATACACGGTTTGCAAAAGATTGTATTCCTTATTATATCAATGTATTAGTTCATGAACAAACCGATTTTAGAACATAACCCCCTCAAGTATGAAAATGATTACCCATACCTTAGTGTTCGGACTAAGTTTGGTTCTCCAGTATGTGAACGAGTAAGCATACCACCAAACTCAGTAAAGTCCGGGAACTTGAACCCCACGCCAATACACGTACTGGTATGCTTACTTAGTTCCCGGACCTCTACTAAACCAATCAGTACGCATACGGGTATGCATACCATGGTTCCCGAACTTGGATTACACATATGCAAGTACGCATACTGTGCTTATATCCAATTTTTCTAAACTCTCATTTCAACCATTGAAACATTTTCGGAAGACGACAATAGATGTCTCACACAAACTATTAGCTTCAAAGCAATTTTCAAGTGATCGAATGATCAATACGAAACATTCCGAGTCTACACCAAATGGCTGTCTTACACAATTCATGTAAGATGTTACCAGGAGATTTTCACATGATCATCTTTTGAGTCTTTGACTATCGTCAGGAATATAAGATGAACTTGGTTAAAGCGAAAGCTTACTAACCCATATTTTGAGAAATATGTAAGCGAGTTAAACTCAGCTCGAAATATCAAATGTGCATAATTGAAGTCTATATAGCTATACGACTTTTGTCTCAAATAGGAGATAGAGTATATAGACTTTTGAATGATAAATGAGTTCAAGTTTCCACATAGCTTTTGTTGATGAAGTTCCACAAGCTCCCTTAGTAGTTCTTCGTCTTCAATCGATGAACGTCGTGAAGTATAATGTTCAACTACACTTTCTATCCTAATCCGAGACTTAGCTATAAGTAGACTAGAAATCAAGACTTATAGTTTGGGCAATTAAACTTGACAAACAAGCTTGAGATTGCAACGCTTGCGACTTAGACCGAGCAGTGCTCTAACAATCTCCACCTTTGTCAATTTTAGTGACAAAACTATTAATACATATGGAATACAAAATAAATAAACTTTGTAGCTCTCAATCCAAATGCTTGATTTCCTTGGTTCTTCAACATTACTCGAAATCTTCGTTACTTCCAAGTACTCCAGTGATTTTGAATGTGTTCAACTCAGCATCATATTTGTTGAAGATCCGTAGCTATAAAAATGAGAAAAAAGTAGCTCCCAATCATTGTTATATAGTGTCATAGTATTATTACACAGCATCAAAGTCCAATTGTATCACAACTTTGACAACAATACTATGGTGACATGTATCAATCCACCTTAGTCAATATTTCATATCACATGAAAACCACTTCCCCTTACATAATGATCTGTAAACCATATGTATTTGTAGTGTGAACTACACATTAATTCTCCCCCTTTTTGTCAATATAAATTGGCAAAGGTACGAAAATTAACGGGATAATAATGAAATTCTCATAGAGACACTTCATGACTAAAATAGAACATATCAAGTTTGTTTCGATGATTTAACATAGTCGAAACTTAGTGTATTCATCAAGGAGTTTATAAAGATACAAGAAAACTCCTACAATATTCCATAGCCGCACTCCCCACAAAGATTTTGGCAATTAAGCACAAGTTCAATTAAGAACTCTCCCCCATAAAATGTCATTCCCGAAAGAACAACAAGAGTGATCTTACTTTCATAAGAAAATAAGGATTTAAAAGAATACTTTGATACCTAACAGAACTGCTATCTACGTAGAAACAAATGTGAAATTGAAACAACACTACACTGACGTTCTAAGCCTTGATTACCCAAAAGATATGAATGGGTCAAGGGGCAAAAGGATTGAAAACTAATGAACTAAAACAACACCAATAAACTGCCGTAAGTGTGAAATGTAACAGTATCTAAAGGTTTGGTGAGAATATCATCCAATTGTTATTCGAAAGGCACAAATTCCATATCGATGATACCATATTCATAGATATCTCTAATAAAATGATACCTTATGTCAATGTGCTTAGTTATTGAGCGCTCAACAAGATTCTCAGTGATGCGAATCGCCCTTGAGTGGTCACAAAAGATCTTCAATACACTAGTGTCAATTCCATAATCAGCAAGCATTTGTTTCATCCATAGAAGTTGAGTACAAGATGAACCTGGAGCAATGTATTCTGCTTCACATGTAGACAGAGATCGTGAGTTTTGTTTCTTGCTATGGCATGCCACAAGATTCGACCCAACATATTATAATCCCCACGAAGTACTCTTTCTGTCTTCTACGCATCATGCCCAATCTGCATCTGAATAGGCAGTAAGATTAGTGTTAGTATCAAAAGTATAGGATAGAACATACCCGCTAGTATGTTGGATATATCGCATATCCTCTTCGCAGCTGCAAGATGAGATTCCTTTGGATTATCTTGAAATCTATCACAACAACCAACACTGAAAGCAATATCAGGTCTAGTAGCTGTAAGATATAAGAGGCTTCCAATGATAGATCGATAATGCTTTTGATCCACATTTACTCCTTTCTCATCTCCATATAGTTTACCATTAGTGTCCATAGGTGTCAGTTTTGGAGTTGACTTATCAAGACCGAACTTTGTCACAAGATCCTTAGTATATTTTTCTTGAGATAAGTGGATTCCATCATTCACCAACATTGCTCATTTCAAACTCCTTTCCAAGAGAGACTTGAAAATCTTTTGCAAGTTTCTCAGAAGTCGATCCACATATGATATCATCCCCATAAACTTGAGAAATGATAACATCTTTCCCACTCCACTTGGTAAACTAGGTTTTATCAGCTCCACCTCTCGAAAAACCTTTCATGAGAAGGGAAGTAGTTAGTTTTTCGAACCAAGCACGAGGTGCTTGTTTCAACCCATATAATGCCTTTTTGAGTTTAAGGACATGATCCGGGAAGTCAGGATTTTCAAATCCCTTTGGTTGCGCAACATAGACCTATTCAAAGTCGATACCTTCAATTTGTGAATATCCTTGAGCGACAAGTCTGGCTTTGTTTCTGATAATGGTTCCAAATTCATCAGACTTGTTATTGAATATCCATTTGGTACCAACAATATTGATATTGGAGGGACAAGGTACAATCTCCCATATATCTTGTCTTTGAAATTGATGTAACTCTTTATGCGTTGCATTCACCCAAAAGGGATCGCTAAGAGCTTCATCAATATTTCTAGGTTCGACCTGTGAAAGATAACAACCAAAATTGCAAATATTTTGAAGTTTCCCTCTTGTCTTACCCGGAGAATCTTTTCCTCCAATAATACTGTTAGTATCATGATTCCTTTGAACCCAGAGGTGTCTTGGAGGAACACGTTCTTGTTCAACATGAATAGCCTGATTAGTGCTCTTCTCCTCGTCACTCGAAATATCAGGATCAACGACTGTTGGAACAACTTCAACTGATTCTGGGATTTTCTTGACTTTGTCTATTGTCTCGGTTGGAGGCAATTCAGCAAGAGGACTATCATGACAAAAATTGCTCAGATTATCAATGATGACATTTGTTGATTCCGTCATAACTTGGGTTCTGAGATCAAATAATCGAAAACCACGACTATCAGATGCATAGACAAGAAAGATGCCTTCATCAATTTTAGAATCAAATTTCCCTTTCTATTCTCGATCTTTCAGAATGTAGCACTTACTTCCAAACACTCTGAGATAATGTAAGTTGGGCTTGCTACCGTACCACAACTCATAAGGAGTGTTTAGGGTTTTAGACCGTAGGTAAACACGGTTGATCAAATAACATGCTGTGAACACAGCTTCTCCCCAAAACCTTAACGGTAGGTTTTTGTTGTGGAGCATTACCCTGGACATTTCCTAAATGTTCCTATTCTTCCTTTCTGCAACTCCATTAGCTTGAGGAGTAATGGGTGGTGAGTATTTTTGAATAATCCCCAGCAGTTTGTCACAAAATTCAAACACCTTAGTGTCCTTGAATTCAGTTCCACGGTCGCTTCTAATTTTCTTTAGCTTGCAACCTTGTTCATTCTGGATTCTATTAACAATAATCTTGAATTCACCAAGGGTTTCATTCTTATGAGCTAAAAATGGCACCCAAGTGAATCTGGTGTAATCATCTACCATAACTAAAGCATACTTCTTCCCAGCAACTGTAGGTTATTGAATAAGACCGAAGAGATCCATATGAATTAAATCAAGTGGAGCTTTAGTGAGAATGTCTCGAGATGATTTATGTGGAATTTTCGTTTGCTTACCCTTTTGACTGGCACCAAAGACACCATAAATCTTTGCATTGATTTTCGGAACGCCTCTAACAATCTCTTTGTTAATGATCTTAGTTATAAGGCGATAATTGATGTGACCAAAATGCTCATGCCAAAGATGTGTAGATTCCACCTTAGTCAAATTGCAACAATTACTAAACTGAGTATCAAGAAGATAACAATTATTTTACCACGAGTTCCCTGAAAAATTACTTTTCCAGATTTGTCTACAATGTCGCATCCATTCACATTGAAGACAACTTTATGGCCTTTGTCACAAATTTGACTAACAGAAAGAAGATCTGCAGTCATACCTTTAACGTATACTACATCATGGATTTCAGTAACACCGAGAAGTTTAATCGTCCCCTTCTTGCTTATGTAGCAACCACTCCCATCTCCCAATGTTACAGAACCTCCTTCAAAGTCATTTGAATTCACAAATCACGAAAGATCTCCAATCATATGTTGGCTACATCGATTGTCAAGAAACCATTGAAATGGTGATGTTGATTTTAGAGCAAAAGCTCGCATACTAACACTACTACCCCGTTTCGGGTTTCTTGTTAGATTTGTACATCTTTTTAGAGAAGTAAATAGTTGTTCAGTTTTTTTATGAAGATTACTAGCAACCTTTAAACTTTTCTTGAAGGATGTACATGTATGTTGAAGATGATTGTGAGAATCACAGAACATACATGGACCAACATCTTTAATCTCATCTGAGTGGTTCTGAGTCCTGTCAGGTTTTACAAAGCCTAAACCTTGCTTATCCCCTGATTTGCGATAATCCTTCAAAGAAGAATTAGAGGAGTTATTGAAATTCATTGAAGGAACTTTGACAGACTTCAAATCCTTATACTTCGCAATTTCTGCAATAAGATCGGAATTGGTCCGGATTTGTTCATCCAACTTTTTCTAGAGAATAACCAGCTCTTCAGAACATTCTCTAAGATCAGAGTTAAATCCTGGTGAAGCGTTTATTGAGACTTTACTATCCATAGATTCAGATTGCTACAAACACAGACTTAGTCTTAAACTTGTTTGCCTGCTCTGATACCAATTGAAAAAGTGGGGGTCTAACAACCACACCCAATATCTCACTTAGCAATCTGTATGGACTAACTCCGATATACTTTCAAGAGAATCAACTAGACAGTCAAAGTCAAACTTAAGAAAAGTATATCGAAGAGTTATATCTCAATTTCTCAATTCAATATGCAATCAAACAACTAGGAATTTGTAATCCCGATTGAATATAACAAATAACTTGGACGGTATCAAAAACCAATATCCAAGTGTCAATCAAATTAATCAACAAACAAAGGTTGGATTCACAATTGATTGAACTTACGCACAACCTGTGATATTTCAATTAAATAAACAAATATATTACGTAAAATAAATAACACAGGCACCAGAAGTTTTGTTAACAAGGAAACCGCAAATGCAGAAATACCCCGGACCTAATCCATATTTGAACACCACAGTGTATTAAGCCGCTACAAACACTAGCCTACTCCAAGTTAACTTCGGACTGGAATGTAGTTGAGCCCTAACCAATCTCACACTAATCAAGATACAATTGCGCTCCATACATCTCTGAATCCCAGCAGGAATCTACGCACTTGAATCCCTTAGCTGATCTCACCCACAACTAAGAGTTGTTATGACCCAAAGTCGAAGACTTGATAAACTAATTTGTCTCACATGGAAAAGTCTATTGATTAGATAAATGTGTCCCCCATAGATATACCTATGAGTTTCATTCCGTCTTTTGATAAATCAAGGCGAATAGGAACCAATTGATATACCAGACTTATATTCCCGAAGAACATACTAGAAATATCAATCACCTCACAATAATCTTAATCGTATGGTATCGAAACAAGATATTGTGGAATCACAAACGATGAGAAGAAGATGTTTGTGACTACTTTTTATCTTGCCCATCGGAGATTAAATCTCGAGAAAATCTTAGAGAAAATAGTTCTCAATCACGATAGAAAATAGTAAGATCAGAACATGCAACTACAGATAAAATAGTTGGGTCTGGATTCACAATCCCAATGAAGTCTTCAAGTCGTTAACCTACAGGGTTTTGGAAAAACCTAAGATTAAATGATAATCGACTCTAGTCGCAACTATTATCACACAGGAGATGTGAAGATTAGGTTTCCCAACTACTAGAGTTCTCCTTTATATAGTCTTCAAATCAGGGTTTGCAATCAATTTTACCTTAGTAACGAAGCATTCAATATTCACCGTTAGATGAAAACCTGATTAGAGTCGAGCTAATATCTTTCAACCGTTAGATCGAACTTAGCTTGTTACACACAAATGAAAAGTGACTTCATTTAGATATGAGTAATCGCACCTAAACGTGTATACCTTTGTTGGCTCAACAATAGTTAACCGAAGTTAGCCATATGAACACTTTCACATCAACCTTATTCATCTTAACCATAACTTGTTAAAATGACTCAAATGGTTCTAGAGTTGTTCAATTATTTATATTCTCATAGAAGTATACAAGACACAATTGAAGTAAAATCGATTTTGATTCACTCGAATCAATTCATGTACATTTATAGCTACGATTTTCAAAAGATTGCATTCCTTATTATATAAATGTATTAGTTCGTGAACAAACCGATTTTAGAACATAACCCACTCTAGTATGCAAACGGGTACACATACGTTAGTGGCCGCACTAAGTTTGGGTTCACCAATATGTGAACGGGTATGCATACCACCAAACTCAGTAAAGTCCTGGAACTTGAACCACATGCCAGTACGCGTACCGATATGCGTACTTAGTTCCCGGACCTCACCATGGTTCCCGGACATGGATTACACATATGAAAGTTCGCATACTGTGCTTATATCCAATTGTTCTAAACTCTCATTTCAACCATTGAAACATTTTCGGAAGACGACAATAGATGTCTCACACAAACTATTAGCTTCAAAGCTATTTTCAAGTGACCGAATGATCAATACAAAACATTCCGAGTCTACATCAAATGACAGTCTCACACAAATCATGTAAGATATTACCAGGAGATTTTTACTTGATCATATTTTTATTTTCGTCAAGAATATAAGATGAACTTGGTTAAAGCAAAAGCTTACCAACACATATTTCGAGAAATACGTAAGCGAGTTAAACTCAGCTCGAAATATCAAATCTGTATAATTAAAGTCTATATAGCTATACGACTTTTGTCTCAAATAGGAAATAGAGTAGATACACTTTTGAGTGATAGATGAGTTCAAGTTCCCACATAACTTTTGTTAATGAAGTTCCACAAGCTCCCCTTAGTAGTTCTACGTCTTCAATCGATGAACGACGTGAAGTCTAATGCTCAACTACACTTTTTATCCTAATCCGAGATTTAGCTGTAGGTAGACTAGAAATCAAGACTTATAGTTTTGGCAACTAAACTTGACAAACAAGCTTGATATTGCAACGCCTGCAAGTTCGACTGAGCAGTGCTCTAACATATACCTATGAGTTTTGTTCCATCTTTTGATAAATCAAGGTGAACATGAACCAATTGATACAACGAACTTATATTCCCGAAGAACAACCTAGTAATATCAATCACCTCAGAATAATGTTAATCGTATGGTAGCGAAACAAGATATTTTGGAATCACAAACGATGAGACGAAGATGTTTGTGACTACTTTTTATCTTGCCTATCGGAGATTAAATCTCGAGAAAATATTAGAGAAGATAGTACTTAATCACGATAGAAAACAACAAGATCAGAACAAGCAACTACAGATAAAATAGTTGGGTCTGGCTTCACAATCCCAATGAAGTATTCAAGTCGTTAACCTACAGGGTTTTGGAAGAACCTAAGGTTAAAGGAGAATCGATTCTAGTCGTAACTAATATCACACAGGAGGTGTGGGGATTAGGTTTCCCAGTTGCTAGAGTTCTCCCTTATATAGTCTTCAAATCAGGCTTTGCAATCAATGCTACCTTGGTAGCAAAGCATTCAATATTCACCGTTAGATGAAAACCTGATTACACTCAAGATAATATCTTTCAACCGTTAGATCGAACTTAGCTTTTTACACACAAATGAAAAGTGACTTCATTTAGATATGAGTAACTGTACCTAAATGTCTTGTTGGCTCAACAATAGTTAACCGAAGTTAACCATATGAACACTTTCATATCAACCATATTCATCTTAACCATAACTAGTTCAAATGACTTAAATGAAACTAGTTCTAGAATTGTTCAATTGTTTATATTCTCATAGAAGTATACAAGACACAATTGAAACAAAATTGATTTTGATTCACTCGAATCAATTCATGTGCATTATAGCCATGGTTTTGAAAAGATTGCATTCCTTATTATATATAAATATATTAGTTCATGAAAAAACCGATTTTGAATATAACTTACTCAAGTATGCGAATGGGTACGCATACCTAAGTGGCCGGACTAAGTTTGGGTTCGCCATTATGCGAACGGGTAGCATACCTTCCAAACTCAGTTGAATTTCCGGAACTTGAAACTCACACCAGGACGCATACCGGTATGCATACAAAGTTCCCAGACTTCCACTAACCAACCGGTACGCATACATGTATGCATACTATAGTTCCCGGACTTGGAATAACTTGCAACAGTTAGCATACATGCACGCATATTGTTCTATATCCAATCATGGTTAATTTTTCTAAACTCCCATTTAAATCATTTAAACATTCTTAGAAGACGACAATAGCTGTCTCATACAAGATATTAGCTTCAAAGCAATTTTCAAGTGATCGAATGATCAATACGAAACATTCCGAGTCTATATCAAATGACTGTCTCACACAAATCATGTAAGATATTACTAGGCGATTTTCACATGATCATCTTTTGACTTTCGTCAAGAATATAAGATAAACTTGGTTAAAGTGAAAGCTTACCAACACATATTTTGAGAAATATGTAAGTGAGTTAAACTCAACTCGAAATATCAAATGTGTATAATCGAAGTCTATATAGCTATACGACTTTTATCTCAAATAGGAGATAGAGTAGATAAAATTTTGAGTGATAGATGGGTTCAAGTCTCCACATACCTTTTGTTGATGAAGTTCCACAAGCTCCCCTTAGTAGTTCTTCGTCTTCAATCGATGAACGCCGTGAAGTCTAATGCTCAACTACACTTACTATCCTAATCCGAGACTTATCTATAAGTAGACTAGATATCAAGACTTATAGTTTTGGAAACTAAACTTGACAAAGAAGCTTGAGATAGAAACGCTTGCGAGTTCGACCTAGCAATGCTCTAATAATCTCCCACTTTGTCAATTTTAGTAACAAAACTATCAATACATATGGATTACAAAATAAATAAACTTTGTAGCTTCTCATCCAAATGCTTGATTTCCTTGGTTCTTCAACATTACTCGAAATCTTCGTCACAACCAAGTACTCCAGTGATTCTGAACGTGTTCAACTCAACATCATAGTTGTTGAAGATCCATAGTTGTAATAATGATAAAACAGTAGCTCCCAATCACTGTTATACAATGTTATAGTATTATTACACAACATCAAAGTCCAATTGTATCACAACTTTGACAACAATACTATTGTGATATGTATCACTCCCCCTTAGTCAATACTTCATCTCACATGAAAACCACTCCCCCTTACATAATGATTCATAAACCATATGTATTTATAGTGTGAACTACACATTAATTCTCCCCTGATAAACTGTCATTTTCTTTGAGGAAAGCAATCTCAGGTAAGGGTTCTAATTGTGTCTTTTATTATGATGACAATAATTTTTATGATCATTTTTCACATTCCAAAACGATTTTCTTAACAAAAGAAAGAGGTAAAAGCAAAAGTAAACATGAGCATAATTCATCTGGTGAGCGTAGGGCTCACCCTTGTGCAAACTAGACACAAGTCTTGGAACCTTATCCGTGAAAAATCCTGCTGGATAAGGATTACTGCGTGATAGGTGTACTATTTATCTCAAGTAAAACTGACATGTGATGAGCTATAATCTTTTTATATTGCAACCTTTACATATTCTCTATGACATTTTCAATCTAATTCGAATGTTAAAAGATCTTGTTGAGCCAATCTCGAAAGATAAATAATTCTCTGATAAAAATCTTTACATGAATAACAACTCTCTTGTGCTCTAAACTCACGTGTTCATTGAGCTAAGAATGCATTGATATTCAAAGAAGAATATTTGTCATGGAAAAGGTAGAAAATTGCAGTATTAAAAATTATTATGTGCTCTCGAAAAAATTGTTTCTATCCTTGAAAGTTTGTGTCTAAAAATCTTTAAGAACGACGGGTCGCGTACTATGTAAAGGTACACGTACTCTTCCTTTGTGGGCGTACGAAAACCCTAGTATCTAGTTAAGTCACGAACCGACCGCCAACCCAGAGAAGTTCTTCTTACAAACTCCTTATATACCTTAACTTGTGATTGAGAATTCTCATCCAAGGAGTTCCGCAACCAAGCATGTCTTCTATGTCACGAATCTTCGAAAGTATGGAGAAAGCTCTTAATTACAATGGTATTGAAACAAGAGGAAAGAAGAGAATTCTGGTTGATGATGAAGTTGTTGAATCATATGAATATCTTCCCGAGGTGAATTTTTATTTCGCTCATGATCATCAAGATGTTATGCGTGAAGAGATGATTATTGCTAATGTTGTTTATGATTTTCTTATACAATTTGAGGAAGCAAAACTACAACTTGTTGAAACACTTAAAGGTCTATACATGTTAAGGACTTAGTTGAAAAAGGTTTCTGCCGACCTTGTTCTCATGAAATCTCATGTTCGTGATCTGCTCAATGAGGATATCTTCTCCGAAGAGCTTTTGGATACAGTTGATGACAAATTCAAGGGTCTCAATACGGATGAAGAGTCTAGAAAAATCTAATTTAATTTGTTTTCCTTTTTATTTTTGTTTATAGGAAACTTCTTGTGAGAATTTATTCTTACTTTTGAGAAGGATAACTAGGGTTTGGTATAGCAAAAATTGTGATTTCACAAGCTATTTCCAATGTTTTTCATCTTGCATGTTTTTAGATTCATTCTAGAGTTTTGGAAGATGGACTTGCAGTATGTAAGAATTATTGGTTTAATTATTGTAAAAGTCTTACGAAATATATGTACCTTTACATTTTCGTGAATAAAGATGATATTTCCTATATGGTCAAAAGTTAAATCTATTATGTTCTTATAAACTGAAAATATAACAAACTATTTGAGAATTTTATTGCAGTATTGATCTACTCATGATCACACTTTTGTGTTCCGTAATTTTTCTTATGTTGAGTTATACCGATTAAAATTATATATTTGTTCGTAACTTGTATTGAGATTAATTTAAGTCGATATTAAGGATACAAATCCATGTGATTTGTTAATGTCCGACAAAACCCTTCTTTTTCATAAAGAAAGGTCACTTATGTTCTTCTCTTGGGAATGACATCAAATGGGGGAGAGTTCTTAATTTAAATTATGCTTAATTGCTATATCTTTGTGGGGTGTGTGGCTATGGAAATTAAAGGGGATGCTTGTATCTTAAATCTCCTAGATGAGCACTAAGTATTTCTTACTATGTGATATCATCTAAATAAAGTTGATATGTAGAGACCTTGGAATCATGAAGTATCTTTTGGTTGTACTCATTATGATCCCATGATTTTCGTACCTTTTCCAATTTTATTGACAAAAAGGGGGAGAATTACTTAGTAGTTTCTCACTACATACATATGGTGTACGGATCATTATGTAAGGGAGAGTGAATCCATAATCTATAGGTTTCACCTATTATGCAAAAAAATATAAGTATTGATTAAGGGGGAGAAACATATCACCGTAGTATTATTTCAAAGTTGGTATACAATTGAGCTTTGGAGAAGATAATAATACTATGTTTCTATATAACGACGATTGGGAATATTTGTTATAAAGTTGTTATCGCTGCGGATCTTCAACAACAACGATGCTAAGTTGAACACGTTCAGAATCATTGCAACTTGAAGTAAAGAAAAATTCAAGGAGTTGAAGAAACCAAAGAAATCAAGCATGATGGATTCAAGGAGTTTTTAAAGATTTTATATTTTTTATTCATATGTATTGATAGTTTTGTCACTAATATTGACAAAGGGGGAGATTGTTAGAGCATTTCTCGGTCGAACTCACAATTGTTGCTATCTCAAGCTTGTTTTCAAATTTAGTTTTCAAAACCATATCTTGCTTTCTAGTCTAAAATTAGTTAAGTTTCAGATTAGGATAAAAGTGTAGTTGAGAAACGGACATCGCGGCAGTCATCACTGCGTTCTACCATTTGAAGGAGAAGATCAACCGAAGATTTTGGAGAGCTTATTCAACAAAATGTAAGTAAAGACTGAACCTATTTCTCAAGTTATATTCATCTTTCTATCTATGAGACAATGTCGCACAACTAATTAAACTATCATAAACATATCAAGAATTTCGAGTCAAGATTTATCTTGGTAATTAATTCTCAGAATATGACTAAGCTTAATGAATATTTTTCATACTTGATGAGTTTCGGTTAAGAAAAATTACTGTTTGCAATCAAAATCATGATTCAAGTTTTACCATTCGAAAATAGTCTGGAACAATGATATGTGTCATTGATGTTATTCGAGAATGTTTCGAATCGATTTCGTGAAATATAGAACTACTGTAGATTCGGATATAAGACAGTGTATATACCAATCTTACAAACCAGTAAATCTGTTATAAGTCTGAAGCTGTAACACATGTATTCTTTTTTCTTTTTTTCCTATTAGGTGACGCCCCAATAAAAGTATGGAAATCGTGAATCCGGATTGGTACGAAAACCAGTACGTGTACTAGAAAAGTGAAAAGACGAGGGTGCCCAAATACACCACAATATTTAATTTATCCACCTATAAGTCCTCTTAGCGAAAGTGATTGTCTATGGACAAAGTCGAGACAATACTACAAATCGGTATTCACACTTTGTGTGATTGTCTATCGATACGAGATCGAGACAATACGACAACCAAAGTGTGATTACTTGATAATAGGTTCGAACTTAACCAAACTAAAGCGGAGTTGACGTTTATGTAATATATTTTAAATTATAATAACAACATTTATAATTGCGGAAAGGAAAAGTAAATGACACAACATGATTTTGTTATCGAGGAAACTACAAATGCAGAAAAACCCCGGGACCTAGTCCAGAATTGAATACTCTCAGAATTAAGTCATTATACAAAATCTAAACCAACTTCGTATAGTTGGGACCAAGCAACTAACCCTAATTCACTCAGTTTCCTCAGTATCCATGCGCTTCCGACTTCGATGAGTACACGCACCGGAACAATTCCTTTGGATCGTATTCCAAACAGTAAAGGAACAACAATTTTTTTGGTAACAACCCTATTGATTCTTTAAGATAAGATATCTCAAGTCATATGCAAAGGCTCTTCCGTTTAATCTAATGAATTGCTTTGCCTGGTTAGATCAATCCAATCTATATTACCTAAGTAATGAGATTCGGATTTGTAACAATCAAATAGATCTCGAGAGAACTATTAGGTGTTGCCGATCTCATGCAACTAATCAATCGAATAAATCTAGTTCTAGTTGTATCCCAGCCGATGAAGGTTTGTGCAACATAAAGATATGAGAAACTATTAAGAAATCTTTTTCGTCTTCAAATCTTCTTTAATCTTAGCTTAAACCTGCACAACACCACTTGAATCTCTTGTGATCAATCACGCACAGAACAGAGTCTGCTAACAATGGATTATCACAAGATGTCTTTAGAACTACAAACAGTTCTAAAGATCTCTTCGATACTTCAATCTAGTTTGAGTGAATCTTATATCAGAAGAGAAGATTCTCAAGAATAAACAAACTAGGTGCAATCAAATTTTCAACAACCGTTAGTCAACCAAATTAACCAAAAACTAATAACACTGCTATTATATAGTTTCCCACCAACGGTACTCGTAGAGCTTCTTGATCCCACAGAAGTCTTTAAACGAGCGGTCGTAAGAGATTTCGCCTAATTAGGGTACTTTCCTCTCCGATTAGACGACTCCACCAGAAATAAAAAAAAGATGAAGTTTTCCTGGCTCTTAGGATAGTTTGCTAGAAATGCAAACTTAGGTATTTATAGACCAAGGATGTTTGAACACCAAGGGATTTCCAAAACTGAAAGTATTCTCAAGATATACAATAAATGCCCATTCGATTTTCATAATCCCAGTAAATTCTTTGTCCAATATTTCCCGAAATCTCTCAATAGAAAATCTCCAATTAGTAAATGCACATTCCTAATTTTTATTCTTTAGAGATATGCATTTAATTGCTGGTAATTAAAGCATATAAAACTAATAACCTTAATTAAAAGATTCTTAATTTATTTCGGAACAGGATCTCCTTGAGTACTAAGGAATATCTTTGAACAATAAAAGATAAGAGTTACTGTACGTGTTCAAAGAATGTTGACATCTCTTCTTTGTAAATCCTCTTTTATATTTACAATCTTGGAATCAATTATACCACACTTTCAAACAAGTTTAGAATTGGTTCATCACTATTCCAAGACAACTATGTGATTGATCAAATATTAAATCACATCTATGGGTTCAATCGGTTCTACCATTCACTGGGATCGGTTATATCCTAATACGGAACACTTGTGATCGGTCACACAAGTTACCAGGACCGATTACATCAGTTACCAGGATCGGTTACATCAATTACCAGGACCGACTACCATATACACATGATATTGCTTGTGATAGGTCACACCAGTCACTAGGATCGGTTAAACCAATTTCCAGATCGGTTACACCAATTACTAGGACTGATTACACCAATTACAAGGATCGATTACACAATTTCTTTGTGATCGGTCACACCAATTACAAATATCGATCATACCATCTCAAGTGATTACTTAGGATCAGTCATACCAAATCATAAGTTAGGCATTGTTATTGGTTGTACCAAGATACATAACAAAGTTACAATCGGTTCTTCCATCTCACACATATTGGTAATCCAAATATTTGCAATGAATAACTGTACCAATAAGCCTAGCAATTTCCCATTCAATTCATAAAGCAAGTTCATGAATATACTTCTTTTACACAAATGTAAAACATTGTTTCCTTGGATGAAATATTCACCTTTACCCATACACATAATTATAACATCATTCATAAGATTATGTTGATGTCATATCTACGAAGTTCAAAAGATAAGCGTTATACTTCGTAGTCTAATTCCCTAATACTAGAGTAATATACCCATACACAGCTTCGCAGTTATGTTTTCAATATAGCACGACTTGGAAGATACGTTAGGAATGAAATAGTTCAAGTCAGTATTACTAACCTCAATAGTAAGGATAATGTCGTCGTTGTAGATCGTTACTTCTTCACGTTCTTCAGTTTTTCGAGTAATACTTGTATGTCTCAACATTCCTTGACTTTCTAGTCTAACCTAAATGAAGTTGTTTCTAGTACATAATCAAGCGACTCTTAGATGAGTTTTGACTCACTAAAATATGGAAACCAAAATTTACATACCAATGCTTGGTGAGTTCATTATACATACGCTTGATTCCAAGTTTCAACAACACAATATCCTGCATATATTCAGTCAATAAATACCGCGGTTGACATCTGAATAATAAAGCTTATACTCCCCCTAAAGGTAAGATAGGTAGATATTCAATCCGAACATCTTTGTTATTCCACTTTTGTAGTACAGAATGACTACACAGCAATATGATATGTTTTCCCCCCTTAGTCAATGCTTTACTCTTTCATTAGATATAATGTTTAAGCAAAATTGTCCTTTCCTTAGTGATTGCAAATCACTTGTTTACTCCATGTATTTCTCCCCCTTTTTGTCACAAAATGATAAAGGTTCGAGCAAATACAGGTCAAACTGAAAGGATCTTACAAATCCAAAAGACTTGTAAACAACCTATAAGAGTTAAGCACGAAGGTTTCACATACCACTTTTAGATAACCAACATTAAAACCGAAACTACAAGTAATTTAGTTTTAATATGTTATCAAGGAAAACTATTGCCCGAAGCAACTTTTCCTAAAAATTTAACAAATTGACTAAGAAACTTAGTTCCCTTGTTAAACCAATTGTACACGTACAATTGCTTATTTCGATAAGACCAAAATAAAGATCAAAATTAACTTTATTTCTCTCATCAGTTTCTAATTATTCAGAAAATAACTTAGACCTTTATCTTTATACAAGACAAACACTAGGTTAGTTAACTAGTTTTTCTTGTCATGGCATTCGATTAGACTTGGATAACCGAATCCTTCTATCTGATAAGTCTAACTAAGATCAGAATTAGCTTAGTTTCACTTATCCGGAATCGAATTGGACTAAATATATGATACCATATTTTGTTAAGCCATAAAAAATACATACTGAAAAATCGGGGGTCTAACAACCTCACCCAATATTTCATTTAGGAAATCTGTATGGACAAACTCCAATATAATTCTGAGAACACCAACTAATAAAGCGAGCTCAATCAAGAAATATATCCAGGAGCTATATCTCTGTTTCTTAATGTAATCAGCAAATCAAACAGATAGAAACCCGTGAGCTTGGTTATTATAAGAAACAACTTGGACGGTATCAAAAACCAATATCCAAGTGTCAATCAATTCAATCAACAACCAAAGGTTGGATTCACAATTTATTGAACTTACGCACAACCTGTGATATTTCAATTGTATAAACAAATATAATGCGGAAAAGAAATAACACAGATACCAGAAGTTTTGTCAACGAGGAAACCGCAAATGCAGAAAACCCCGGGACCTAGTCCAGATTTGAACACCACACTGTATTAAGCCGCTAAAGACAGTAGCCTAGTCTAAGTTAACTTTGAACTGGAATATAGTTGAGCCCTAACCAATCTCACACTGATCAAGGTACAATCATGTTCCTTACGCCTATGAATCCCAGCAGGATTCTGCGCACTTGATCCCTTAGCTAGTCTCACCCACAAATAAGAGCTGCTACGAACCAAAGTCGAAGACTTGATAAACCAATCTTCTCACACAGAAAAGTCTACTGAATAGATAAATCTGTCTCGCACAGAAATACCTATAAGTTGTGTTCCGTCTTTTGATAAATCAAGGTGAACATGAACCAATTGATACACCGGTCTTATATTCCCGAAAAACAGCCTAGTAATATCAATCACCTCACAATAATCTTAATCGTATGGTAGCGAAACAAGATATTGTGGAATCACAAACTATGAGACGAAGATGTTTGTGACTACTTTTTATCTTGCCTATCTCGATAAAATCTTAGAGAAGATAGTGCTCAATACGATAGAAAACAACAAAATCATAACACGCAACTACAAAGAAAACAGTTGGGTCTGGCTTCACAACCCCAATAAAGTCTTCAAGTTATTAACCTACAGAGTTTTAGAAAAACCTAAGGTTAAAGGAGTATCGAATCCAGTCGTAACTAGTATCACACAGGGTTTGCAACCCCAATGAAGTCTTCAACAAAATCATAAAGGAGTTGTGGGGATTAGGTTTCCCAGTTGCTAAAGTTCTCCCTTATATAGTCTTCAAATCAGGGTTTGCAATCAATGTTACCTTGGTAACAAAGCATTCAATATTCACCATTAAATAAAAACCAGATTAGACTCAAGCTAATATCTTTCAACCGTTAGATCGAACTTAGCTTGTTACACACAAATGAAAAGTGACTTCATTTAGATATGAGTAACCGTACCTAAACGTGTGCACCTTGTTGTCTCAACAATAGTTAACCGAAGTTAGCCATATGAACACTTCATATCAACCTTATTCATCTTAACCATAACTAATTCAAATAACTCAAATGACACTAGTTCTAGAGTTGTTCAACTATTTATATTCTCATAAAAGTATGCAAGACACAATTGAAGCAAAATCGATTTTGATTCACTCGAATCAATTCACGAACATTATAGCCACTGTTTTCAAAAGATTGCATTCTTTAATATATAAATGTGTTAGTTCATGAACAAACCGGTTTTAGAACATAACCTACTCAAGTATGCAAATGGGTACGCATACCTAAGTGGTCGACTAAGTTTGGGTTCGCTAGTATCCGAACGGGTACGCATACCTCCAAACTCAATTGAATTTCCGGACATGAACGTTACACCAGTACGCATATGGGTATGCATACTAAGTTTCCAGACTTTCATTAACCAACCAGTACTCATACGAGTATGCATACTATGGTTCCCGGACTTGGAATAACATGCAACAGTTTAGCATACAAGTATGCATACTATGCTATATCCAATCATGGTTAATTGTTCTAAACTCTCATTTCAATTATTGAAATATTGTTAGAGTAGATAGACTTTTGAGTGATAGATGAGTTCAAGTTTCCACATACCTTTTGTTGATGAAGTTCCACAAGCTCCCCTTAGTAGTTCTTCGTCTTCAATCAGTGAACGCCATGAAGTCTAATGCTCAACTACACTTACTATCCTAATCCGTGACTTAGCTATAAGTAGACTAGAAATCAAGACTTATAGTTTTGACAAACAAACTTGACAACACAAGATTGAGATAGCAATGCTTGCGAGTTCGACCGAGCAGTGCTCTAACACATACAAACCAAAATAATTTGACTTGCATAATTATTTTCTTAACCGGAAGCAATTGAAACAAACATAGACATTATAGCGTCGTAATTGCACCGAAATTTCGTTAAACAAAAAACACTTGATACCCAACACTAAAGAAGATACCAAACAATAATCCAAATAAATTAACACAATTTTTCTTAAGTGGAAATAATTGAATCACACACACATACATCCATACACATCATAATGAAATATATCAATTGTACCGAAATTTTGTTAAGCAAAAGCATGCAATATAAATAGGCTTTTGTTAAACAGGAAAACGATTAACTAACAATTTCGTTACCTCATATTCCGCATCCTCTTCTCCCCAAAAAGATATATCATTAAACGCAAGTTCACATAAGAACTCTCCCCCAGTATGTTTTCATCCTCTCGCAAGAACAAAAGAACAACAACAAGAGCAACCTTTATCAGAGAAAGGTTGAAACATTTTTTAACTAATGCGTGCCAATAGCAAAAGTTGAAAACCCGAAACACATATTTTTATGCTAAACACATCTCATGTACACACAAATTGATTCAACATATTCTGACTTTTCACATATGAGTTTCAATCGAAACACCTTATGATCCTTTCATAAAGCCTACCAACATGGGCTAGAACTTTATCCCGCTGAATCAAAAAGTCACACAATCCATAAAGGTTCACATCATATGAGATCGAATATTAAGGTTATGAAAACCGAAACCAGATATCCCATAAACTGAAAACACATAGCGAAAATATAGACATTCAAGCACATGCTATGTAATTGGAAACTATCACAAGAAAAAGTATAAAATTATAATTTTATTCATAAAAAATGATAGTTTTATTCAAAAATAGACCTTATACAATTATCGAAGTAAATCAATAACTGATGTATATTTTCTTGAAAAAGATCTTTGAACAGTTTTTCTCAAAGATCATCTTCAATATCCTCAAATTTCTCGGGATCTTCATCAACAACATTACGACTGATTTCCTGGATTCTGCACACAGTACCTTGATTATGTTCACATGCTAAAGCATTAACCTTTCGATTAATATTCCGAGCATACTCCTTATTGCCGATTCCAAGTTTAATCAGCTTTCATTGGTTACGGATAACAATTCTTAGTAATGGTGCCTGTCTATGATGAGTTTCAATACTATTGAGGAGGACTTGACGTAGATTGAGAATATCAATCTTAGCATCCAAACTGCTTTGGACAAGAAGATTAGTCATATCTTACTTTTCTATTCCTTTATCCTTACAACCAGATTTCTTGACAGAACCATCAAGATTAATAGTTTCATTAGAATCCATTCCACTCAAAGCTTTCAGAATCTTAGCTTGAGATATAGTTTGAGGATACATCTTTTAGTATAAGTTCTCCAACAAGATGAGTACATATATCAGAGGATTTTAACACATACCAAACATAAGAATCAGCCTTAAATAAATAATTCTGACCAGATTCGAAAATATTTTTCGCATCTTATGTGTTACCAAATTATAAAGATTTTTTGAAAGGGAACAACCTTCTAGATCATGTATCCAAAAATACTTTAGACAAGAAAACTCATCTTTTTTACACAAGTTGTTGTAAGATAACTTTTCTATACATGAATACTTATTAAGTATCTTCAGGTAGATTGTGTATATTGTTGAATAAGAGATATTAACAGGATACAAGATCCCCAGATACTTGTGATTCCTTACATCAAAAGATTGGGCATTGTAAGGATGTATTTTCCAACATTTTTATGTGTTAGGGTGAGAGGAACCTTCCTCACCAAGTATCATTGAAGCAACATCTTCCTTCTTATCTTCAGAGACATGATCTTGTCCCTTTGCGTGGGTTTCGAATTCATCTTTTTTATCAGGAATATTGCGTGATGCTATATCCTTGATTACATTCTAAGCCCAGGATGATATATTCTTAGTATTCGAACCCGAGTGACCTTGATCTGCCATTAAACAGATTGTAGATGACTTTCATTCAAGACATTCTATATATCCCCTTAAGGTATCCATTGTAAGGATTCGCAAGCTTGTCAGCGCTATTTGACCGGTCAAGAGATGATCAAGAGAAGTTTTAGCCGCTAATGATTCAATTAGTTTAACACGAACATTAATTAATAGAAATTAAACTAACAATGATCTAGATACAAAACTAGTATCACCAGATAGATCTCGGAATGGATTATTCTAACGTGTCAATCGGGTATTGGATGAAGAAGATATCGTCACATTTGTAAAAAGGGCAAAAAAATCTTTTAGCTATCTAGCCGACCTGGCTACCCATATCCTAGTGTTGGGTGCCTTCATCCATTTCCTTGGTCTTATCCCCAACCCGACCGAAGAGAATTGATTCTCTTTTCTTCTCTTTTCTTCATTCTTCTCCTTTCTTCTCGTTTTTCTTTCTTCTTCTGTTCCTCTCCTCCTCTCTGTCGAGCTCAGATTTGGTGACTCGAGCTTAATTTTAGTGTTAATAATCTATAAAAGATTGTTATTGTTGAATCGGAGGTGAGGATGATGATTCCGAAGTTGTTTGGGTCCGAGAGAAGAAGAAGATGATGCTGTAGATGGAGATTGAAGTAAGAGTTCGATTTGATGATGATTAAAATGAATTCAATGATGGGTTTGAAGATTATTACCTAAGGATGAGGATAGTCATGCTAATTCGTTTATTTAATTTCGTTTTATTGGGTTTAATTAGTGAAATCTTAGATGGGTATTTGCTTGAATTGAAGTTATTTTGATTGAGAAGTTTAGAATTACAGATTAAGGTTCTTCATGTTCTTCCCCAATTTGTAAAAGTAGGGTTATGTTTTAGAGTTTTCTGTTGAAGAACGAAATGGTGGAGATTGAGCTCAGGTTATATAATTAGAGTTTGAAGAGTATTATGAAGTTGGGATAAGAACGAAGTAATTCCAGGGGACTGTTATTGATGAGATTTGATTAAGTATAGATGGGTTTGCTTCAAATCGAAAAGAAAGAAGTCTAGTTGTTGTTGAAGTCGAATATGAGCAGATAATGATGAAGATTATTATAATTGGTGGGGATGGGGTATTGTTTAAGAGATGTTGTTGTTATGAGAGGCATGTCAAGGAAGAAATAATGCTTGGCTTCTGATTTTGAAGTTAAACTGTTAATGAGGATATTGATGGAAATGAGTTGGTGCTGGTGGAATGAGAAAGAAAGGTTGTGGTGGTTTGAATGGAATTTTCAAGTGAAGTATGGGGGTGGTGCCGAGTTAGGAATGGATTGAAGTTTAAATGAATATGGATTACTGGGATTGATTATTGTTTCAGCTGAAATTAGTGAATGATTACAGTTGAAGGTTAGATGTATGAATTAGTACACCAAGATTGAAATGAAGTTGGAGTCGCAGAATCGAGAAGTGTTAATAATGTGGAGTTGCAACCGTAACTGTTGGAGCTGGTAGAGCAAGTAGTGGAGCTGTAAAGGCATTGAGGTAGATGAGATAGTTCTGGAGGTATTGGAATTGAACTGGTGGTGCTGAAATGAGATTGAGTTAAGCATAAAATGAAACTGTGATGTATTGTAGATTAGAAGTGAATCAGAGGGAGTTACTGGTGAATGAATAAAAAACTGGGTAGTGATGAATCTAAAGAATTATTAAACCTGTAAAGAATAGATTGAGCTGCAACTAGTGGTGGTTTAGAAACTATAGGTGTTGGTGTTGTTTTAATGAGATATTGCAGGTGGATATAGTAGTATTAGTGGTGCAATTGCAAGATGTAATGGTTCGGTTGGAGGTGTTGTATCTAGGTGCAGATGAAGTTTAATCGGAAAGACAGTTGAGAAGAGTTTGAATGAAGTGTTAGAGATGATGTTGATCCAGATTTGACTGAAATTCAAGATTAAGAAATAGAGGTTGTAAATTGGTTAAGTAGTAGGGTTGTAATTCAAGTTAGAAATGCATTGTTTGGGTTAAGTCTTGGCTTGTTCTGTGTTGCACCATGATAATGTATTAGAAATTTAGCTTGTGCAAAGGCTTTGGCCTTGAACCTTTCTGCCTAGTCATATGTCTATTTGACTTACCTTGTCTGACTCAGTTAGTCTGACTGAGTTATCTCCTTATCTAGACTTGTTTTTTTTTTGATAAGTCAAAAATTGTATTAATAGATAACACATTTACAAGAAATATTTTACAAGAAAAGAGGTCACGACAACCCCAAAAACTTGAAAACTATTTGAATCTATAATAAGCAACATTTGGATATTCAACTGAAATTAGAAAAGGAGGTCTTCCATCATAGTGCATTCCAACCTCATTATCAAGATAACATCCTCTCTTAGCCATTGTATCCCCAACAAAATAAGCTTCTCTATAGGTATGAATAAATCTGATTGAATCATAACTTCTACAAACATCTATCCACCTTTGTCTTGAAAACCAAGGTAAATTATAATTTTTCAAAGTCTCCACCACAGTATAAGAATCTGAACGAATGCATACACATCGTATTCCCCATCTTGACGCCCATTCCAGCCCCACAATAATACCATATAATTCAGCTAATAATACCTTATCTTGACTTGACCATACCTGACTCAGTGAACCTTGACTGAGTTGAATCCTTTGAATAGTCTTGACCTTTGACTTTGACCTTTTATCAGGACATTGGCCTTAACTAAACGTTGACTGTTAGTTGACCAGTGGGACCAAGCCTTAGATTAATGGGATGGAGTAGTAGACTTGGGCTTACTGCCATGGTTTCTTAATTTGATATTTTAGACGCTTTATGGTCTGAATTAACCTTTGGGTTCCTTCTACAAGTTGTAGATATTCATAAGACCTATCAAATGGAAAATAGAACCAACCTAATTGATTTAATAAAACTTTGATATGCTAAAGATAAATAATAAAAGAAGTGTGGAACCATAAATGGGCTTAGAATCATCAGATAGTTTACTTAGCCTATAACTAGACTTGTATGAAATTATGTTATGAACCTTGTATGAGCCTTTTGGTTAAATTCTTAGAGTGCTTGTGTGATTAACAATTAGTCTTTATTGACAACGATCGAATTAAAGGAAGAACTAGTGGATTGAGGATCTCGAGGTAGGCGTGGCTTGTCATCAAATCAGGTGGGAACTCTTGTAACCTTCTTGTAATCATTAAGTTTACTTTATCTACGAGCAAGATGAGTCTTTAATTTTTGTAAGCATATTATTTATAATTCAATGGGTATGTTGTGTGATTTACCCGCGAAGAGTGTCTGTGTTTTCCCCATAGATCTTGGCTAAGTTTAGTAGGGAAACGCTACGTTGTTTGAATATTACGTAGTAGTCCGGATTTACCCCGGTTAAATATTATTACATTTTATGGTCTTAAGATAGTAGTCCGTCTTTACCCCGGTTGAATATTACCTAGTAGTCCGGCTTTACCCCGGTTAGATATTATATATATATATTATATTTTATTTAGGGAAGTCATTTGTACATATCATACTTGTTTGTTCAGTCTTAGTAGTATGACCGGGTTACAATGACCTTGACTTAGGAAGAAATTCTAGGTTCATGACTGGATATGGTCATTATTTATAGACTTCGGCCTACGAATAATGATTGGGCCTTTTGTGAACCTTCTGTGCGGGGTCAGATCATAGTAATCAAAACCTTATTATATTCAAGACTTAGATGGTGGCATTTGGATTTATGAGGTGTACGCATTCCACAATAATATCTTACGGTACCTGGATTCATGCTATCATTTGAGACTGAAGTTATTCCTAGCATCTTCTTCTCCATTGAGTAAGACGAGGTTAGGATAACATATGTTTAGGTTGTTTAACTCTATTCTCGTAGATCCATCCGGTGGTGGATCTTTCATGGATATTGCCACAATGGACGCAATATCTGGGGAAAACAGTTAAATCAATCTTCTGCTTAGTGTTGTGTATAAAAGGTGTTATCTGTTTTCTTCTATTATTCTGTTTTAATTTCATTATCTTTTAGAACTGTGAAGCATGTTAGTGATTACTTCTAGGTTATATGTTTCCATTGGGCACCCCTTGGGTTGATGTGCTCACTCGTTCCACTTCAGTTTCAGTAATCAGAAGAAATGGTGCACGTGAAGATAAAATATGTTATATATCTTTATTCTTTATTTATTCTGTAAAACGACACATTAACATATTCATATCACAAGAGAGTTCTTCATTTATGCAATATCATAGTGTATGTGTTTGATTTTGGAATTAGCTTACGTAACTGACTTTCTTAAGATTGGTAATATAGGTTTGATGCTTCAATTAAGTTGTAATCCTATTAGCTAAGAAGGTGATTAGATTGGGGCGTCACAGTTGGTATCAGAGCTCACTATTATATCTTACATGAGAAACAATAAATGATAGTTAGTACCAGTTAGTGAACTAAATTAGTTTAGAACTGGGATGAGTTGTGAGATAAATCTTAATTACTAAAATCTCTGAAGAACTAAAAGATTTTAGGATGATTAATTTGTTTTTCTTGATACATGTACATTTTAGGAAGTAAAAATTGTAGGTTATATTATGCTTTATTAGCAGATGAAGATTTAGAGAATAACTAGTTTATAATTTTTCTACGCGCAGTCAATCCAAAACCGAAGAATTAGTGAGGTTATTATTCTGATAGATCCCAAATTCATTTTGAAACTCATTGAGTACCTTTACATACATTTAGAACCACTAGTTTATTGAAATAGAAAGTTAGTGCAAAGAACTTAGACTCCATACTTGTTATAATAGAGAAAAACATAGTTGAACCCTGAGATGCAAATATTAAATCTTAGATGTGGAAATGCATATAGGTTTGTATTTTCATTTCTTTTTATTTTGAAATCATTTGAAATGAGTTGAATTTCGCGCGTTTGTAAGTATGATCAGTACTTACATTAGGATATAGAACGATCTAATTTTCGTGGACGAAAATTCTTGTAAGGTGGGTAGAATGGAAGGATTCGTAAGCTCGTCAGCGCTATTTGACCGGTCAAGAGACGATCAAGAGACGTTTTAGCCGCTAATGATTCGATTAGTTTAACACGCACATTAATTAATAGAAATTAATCTATCAATGATCTAGATACGAAACTAGTATCACTAGATAGACCTCGGAAAGTTACGCGGAATGGATTATTCGAACGTGTCAATCGGGTATTGGATGAAGAAGATATCATCAGATTTGTAAAAAAAAGGAAAAATAGTCTTTTAGCTATCTATCCGACCTGGCTACCCATATCCAAGTGTTGGATGCCTTCATCGATTTCCTTGGTCTTATCCCTAGCCCGACCGAAGAGAAGTGATTCTCTTTTCTTCTCCCTTCTTCATTCTTCTCCTTTCTTCTTGTTTTTTTTTCTTCTTCTGTTCCTCTCCTCCTCTATGTCGAGCTCAGATTTGGTGATTCGAGTTTAGTTTTAGTGTTAATAATCTATAAAAGATTATTACTGTTGAATCGGATGTGAGGGTGATGATTCTGAAGTTGTTTGGGTCCGAGAGAAGAAGATGCTGATGCTGTAGATGGAGATTGAAGTAAGAGTTCGATTTGGTAATGATTAAAATTAATTCAAGGATGGATTTGAAGATTATAACCTGAGGATGAGGATGGTCATGCTAATTCGAAGGTTTGTTTAAGTAATTAGGGTTTGTTTATTTAATTTCGTTTTATTGGATTTAATTGGTGAAATCTTAGATGGGTATTTGCTTGAATTGAAGTTATTTTGATTGAGAAGTTTAGAATTACAGATTAGGTGGTAGGACTTTAACAAGCCTACGATTATGTCAAGATGCAAGTGCGCAACGTATGTTATAGACTCAACAAATACAGGTTGATCCCACAGAGACAAGGTGGGTGTAGAATGGATACCAAAGTCTTCCTATACTGTTTCAAAGATAAGTAACAAAAAGGGGTTTTGTTGTGTCGATACGACGAAGATGTTGGTGAAGATTATAACAGCAAAGTAAATATGCAACAACAAAGATGTTAACACTGAGAATTAAGGCACTAGGATTATGAAATCCACTACTAACTTATATTAGGTATTCTCCTAATGATATTAACCTTGTCCTTATTATAACTGATAACAGGGAAGATACAAATCTTCTGTATATCTAAGGTGACTATTATATGAATTATTCAATCACGAGTAAGGTATTTCTCCTAAGCATTAACTGTCTTTTCAGGGTACAGCTAATCAAAAGATCAATATATGAGATTAAACATGAGTTTCAGTTCTTCAATACAGGATTGGTCTAACTACAATGGATACATGGCATATACACTGTGAAAGTAAAGTATTGAAGATCTAAGACTGAATTTCATTCTATACATTTAAGCACAACAAAGTCACTGCCATTAACATGAATAACTAAGCATTAAGCTATCATCTCAACCCTAGCAGATGGATTTAGAACATAAAGAGAATGATTCAACAATGGTTTAGATTAAGGAATTGATTCAACTCCAAAAACTCCCCTCTTTGTTACTCAATAGTGGCTCCTATTTATACCTCAAACTTCTCCACTATCACTAAAATTCGAAATTAGAGAACACCCACTCACCCAATACGCGTTTTCCCAACAAACTCTTCCTGCAATTTGACTTTCCAGCTTCTTGATTTGATGTTCTACAGCTGTGAAGATAACCCTAGTCTTATCTCTCTCAATCATAGCTTCTAGGGTTACTGTTTTGGAGAAGAAGCTAAGATAGAGATAGATAGAGACTAGCAGGTTGATTGATTGCATAAGGTGGCTAATAGGTTGGATGTGATCAGAGATTTGTCGGGGATGGAAGTGATTGATGGAGAGATAGAGATGAAGGTTTTGCAAAATCTGGAGAAGATGGGAACGACGTACAAAGGGCATGTTTGGCTTCTTCTCGATTAGGAGGTAAATAGCAGGTGCTCCGGTGTTGGGAGGAAACAACAAATGCCAATGTACTGCATGTAAATGCCATTGGATGCTCATTAGATACATCGAATCTGACGGCTCAAGAAGGGTGCAGTCTTGGGTCTTGGATCTTCTTAGAAAGTCTTCTTCTATAACCATGTCTTTTTCTAGCTATTATGTGAAGCCCCCTTCTAGTTTTGAGTCGTGCAAACAACATTCTTCACTCGTGGATGAGGTGCAGAAGATATTCTTCAGTCACGTTATAGTGTGACCTTTGTTGTCTTTCTTCCATTGTCATCAATTCTCTGTTTCTTTTGGCCTCTCGATTCATCCAAGCTTTATTTAGTACCTAAAAACACAAAATTAATTAGTACATGCATTTATTCTTGAAAATAATGAAAACACAGAAGTTGGGATAATATATGATTTTAAAGCGCAGAAGATGAGTTAATTGCCAATAAAAAGGAGTAGAAATATGCAATATTTGGCACTCATCAAATACCCCCAAACCTGAATTTTACTTGTCCTCAAGTGAAACAAAAATTAAGAGATCCTAACTATACCACTGTCGCTGGTCTCTCGGATGCATTTAGCGTATGCACTAAGCCTTCAAACCCTTAGGTGTCCCTAGTGGACGAGTTGTAGTCTCGTGAGGATTTACCAGAGGTATACCCACAAAACCTTCTCCAACTTCAGAGCGTAATAGAGTCCTAAGCATCCCAGGAACTATGAGGACATAGAGTTTCTGCATGCTAGTAGTAAGAAGTTAGAAATACCAAAGAACGCATTCTCATCCTTAAGAGTTGAGCGAGAAATAACCATACCATATGAAAGAATTCGGGTTCGAGAGTGATCAAAAGCCCCGACTTCTGCCTTACCAATAGGGTTTTATGATTATTGCACTCAAAAAGACCGGTTTTTGTGTGCAGACAGGAATAAAGAGAGAAATCTTGCACACGTTGAATGATGGGAAGGAAAGCCTTCCGAAACAATTTCTGGAGACTCCACAAAATTGTGGAAATAAGAATATTTTTCAGATGATCTCTAAGAAAGGAAATCAATCATTAGTATGGGTTCAAAGATTGGGGTGAAGTTGATGTTGATATTCTAGCAAGGAAGCAAGCTAGAAAAGTGGCCAAGCAAGCTGCCAAGATCATGGCTATGAATTCAAAGTCTAATGAGGAAAGTCCAAGCCGTGAACATAACAAGGATATTCAAGCAGGGTTGGAGGATAATGTTTTTGATATGGATAATATTTTGTCTAGGGAGGAACTAGAGGAGGCAAGTACTATTCAGATTGATGAAGTGCGTGTTAAATTCATTAGAGCCAGGTTATAGACAAGATTATTTCAAGGAAAAAAGAGAGCAACTATATAGAATGTCAACTAAGAAGAAAGCTCAATCTCTTATTAAGCTTGTTCCGGGTGGTAATTATGCTTCAGATGAAAATGAAGAGAATTGTGACTATGCTGAAACTTATGCTGATTATGAAGATGATTACAAAGAGACTTATGGTGACTATGATTTGACTCAAATTATTGCTGGTCTCATTCCCAAGAAGAAGAATTTTAGAGTTGGAAATAAGGGGCGAAAACGCTTCTAATTTACCTAGTTTTCTTCTTTATGTTATTTTTTAAGTGTTTAGGAGCCTATTTTATGGGTTTTAAATTTGTTTTTCCCCTCTGGTCTATGGGGGTAAGGAGGCCTTGAGCCTCCAATTTTGTAATTCTTTTAATTACGTTTTTTTGCTTTAATAAACCATTTTGACCTAGCAAAAAAAAAAGAAATCAATCATTAGCAAGGATGGGAGTACTCACTTACCTTCACATCCGATCGGAAATCAACACCATTCTCACAACATCCATAGAAACGTCTTCAATCTTTGGTCTCCAGTCTTCAACTGTTGATGATGAACTTCTTGAACTTCTTACAACCTTGACAATTTCTAATTATTCTCTTCAATTTCCTTGTTGCTTGAAATTTCTTCTTAAATTCTTCTTCTTTACCATGGTGTTATTTAAACAAAACTAAGAAGTAAACTACAAAAACTGATTTTTCTTAAGCACAACAAATAAATAATGAAACTATTAAATCCATGGATGAAGGACTTTATCACTCAATTTTCCACAACTTGTATTGTCTTGATTTCATAAACTTTACTAATTCTCATCTTATTTTCTTTTCTTTGCTCTTGTAAAATACCTCTTCAAATGTGTATAGAATTCTGCTTTTATATCGTATCTTCACTTTAAATAGGAACTTTTTACTTTTCTTTGAATTGTTGCAAGTAAACCTCAGACTATTTCAACTTTCTTGAGTCTTGTTGATTCTCTTAAAAGTATATTGGAGTTTGTCCATACAGATTGCTAAGGGAAATATTGGGTGTGGTTGTTGTACCCCCGCCTTTTCAATTGGTATCAGAGCAGGAAAACAAGCTTAAGACCTTACAAGTCTGTGTTTGTAGCGATCTGACTCTATGGACAGAGGTGCTATCTCTATTAACGTACCACCCGTCTTCGATGGTTCTAATTAATTATGGTGGAAAATTGCTATGCGAGCTTTTCTTCAAGCACGTGATTTTCGATCATGGGTATATGTTGTTAATGACTATAATGCTCCCGTTGTGGCAGTTGGAGATGTAAACATTCCCAAGGACATTGGTGAATACAGTCCTGCCGAGATACTTGCTGCAAAGCAAAATTCCGACGGTTTGAATGCTATCATACATGCCATTACCTCAAATCTTCAGCACCATGTGTCAAATTTCACTAGGTCTAAAGATGCGTGGGATATCTTAGAAACCGTAATCGAAGGTAACTCCAGTGAAAAGGAAGCTAGGCTTCAAAACCTTAATTCCGATTGGGAAAACTTTCGTATGGAAGATGAAGATACATTTGTTGAGTTTAATCACAGAATGTCTGAAATTGTTAATGCATCCTTTGCATTGGGTAAGATTATTCCTGAAAAGGACATTGTGATGAAAATTCTCAGGTCGCTGCCATCTAGATACGACTCTAAGAAGCATGCCATCGTTGAGGGAAATAACCTTGATAATCTCTCCAGAAATACGCTGGTTGGGAAGATTAAGATATTTGATCACGATCATTCATCCAAATCTAAGGATGTTGCGTTCAAAGCACTAAAGGTCACGAAATTACTTGATAAAAGTAAAAAAAGTGTATATCTCTGAAGAGGATCACTCTGAGACAAATTCATTAGACGAAGATCATGACAAATCAGTTTCAATGATCACAAGACAGTTTAGGGATCTTCTGTTGAAGAGAAGCAAACGGTTCTCCAGATATAAGCCTAAAGCATCAGCCAAACCTCATAATCGTATTCCTCCTAAAAACAGGGACACAGATGAAACTGATGACGAGGATATGCCTCAGTTCTTTAAGTGTAAGGGATTTGGGAAGTGATTCATCAAGACCTTTACAGTGCTATTACTTATTGCTGGGAGCATCAAATGATTCCTAATGGGGTAAATTCTAATCTTATGATTTTATTGGCTAAGGTAATAGGTGCTAATACTCTTCGTAATTTTAGGCCTATTGGTCTTAGTAATTTCTTCTTTAAGATTTTTACTAAGATCCTAGCTTCCAGACTTGGTACTGTTCTTGATAAGCTAGTTTCGGAGGAACAAGTTGCTTTTATGAAAGGTAGAAATATCCATGAGAATACCAGTGTGGCGTCGGAGATGGTGAATAATCTGAAAACTAAGCGTAAAGATGGCAATGTGGGTCTAAAGCTGGATATTACTCAATCTTTTGACACGGTTAGATAGTATTTTGTCTTGGAGGTGTTTCAGAGGTATGGTTTCTCACAACATTGGTGTTCTTGGATTTATTCGATTCTCAGCTCGACTCGTATTTCTATTCTTCTCAATGGTAGCCCAGAGGTTTTTTTCAAGATCAATAGGGGCTTGCGTCAAGGTGGCCCTTTGTCTCCTCTTATTTTTGTGTTGATTGAAGATGTTCTCAGTAGAAATCTAACCAAGCTCTTTCTTGAGAAGAAAATGACGCCAATGCTCCCGAAAAAAGGTATTTCTCCTACTCATCCTTTTTTTGCTGATGACATTATGATTTTTTGCAAAGGAAACACGAAGAGTTTACACAACCTTGTTGGGTTGCATGATAAATATCAATCGGCTTCGGGTCAAACGGTTTATCGTCAAAAGAGTAAAGTTTATTATGGTGGTGGATTTTTGAGTCGTTGTAGAACTATCACCAATCTTCTTGGCATGGAGGTCTCTACTTTCCCGGACAGATATTTAGGTGTTCAAATTATGCATGGAGCTGTGAAGTATCGTTACATTAGTAATGTTGTTTATAAAATTAAAAATCAGCTTTCGGTTTGGAAAGGAAAAATGCTTTCTTTTCAGGATCATGTTGTCCTTATAAACTTTGTGATAACAAGTTACTCCATTCACATTATGTCTACAAGTGGCCTTGAAAATTTATTATTCAATGTGAGAGAGTTATTCGTAACTTTCTTTGGTCCGGTGACTCTGAGGTTGCAAGGAAGTTTGTGGTGGGTTATGACAAAGTTTGTTGTCCTGTTAAATAAGGTGGTTTTGGAATTTCGAGTATGGCAGTGACTAATAAGGCTCTCCTCATGAAGTTCTGGTGGAGTATCCGGTTTCCATTAAGAAATGGGCGAGATATTTATGGGCCAAATTTACTACGCGTCTGGGAAGCATCAAAGAGTATGGCGTTAACTCTTCAGTTCTGTCAGGGGTAAGAATGGTGCATAAGATGGTGGATAATAATACCAAAGTTCTGCTGGGGGATGGGAGGACAACTTCACTATATTTTGGTATGGGAATGAGAGTATTGCTGACAGACTTGGTGAAACTGCTTTTGATGGTTCTATCAAAGTTAGTGCTATTTTCTTTGATAATGCTTGGCAGCTGCAGGGTGAACACATTCTAAATTTGGTGCGTGCTGGAGTGGACCTGACTAACTTACCTTTGCCACAAGGAGGGGATGATGTCAGGGTTTGGATGCCGGAGCTTAATGGGAAGTTCTCAGTCAGTTCAGCAAAAGATCTTATCAGAAAAAAGTATGCATTTATGGAGGTGTATGGACTTTTATGGAGGAAAGTTATTCATCCGAATCTAGCTGCTCAGAACTGGAATCTGTATAGAGAAGCATGTGCGACATAAGACAAAATTAGGAGCATATTTAAAATCAATTTAGCAAACAAGTGTTATCTTTGCAGGTCTGACGAAGAAACCCTGGAACATATTATTTGGAGCTGTGCTTTTGCGAAACAGGCTTGGGAATGGATTTCGGGTATTTTCTCTTTGAAAACTCATTACAACCTGGTCACTGCCTATAAATATGCTAAGGGAAGAAGTCGTATTGTTAAATATTTGTGGTTATTGTCTAATATGGTGGTGCGAATTGAGTTATGGAACTTCATAAACAAGGCTTGCTTTCAAAATCAGTCAGCGAACTTTCACTTTTTTAAGCAGAAAGTCTTCCATTCAATTCATGAATTTTCAATCAGGTTAAAGAGTTTTATGCATAATACAACTTCAGACCTAGATATCCTGAATTATTTCCATGTAGCGCATAGGAGAGTTAAAGTTTCTCAGCCTGTTGAGTGCTTTTGGTCTCCTCCGAACAGTGATGAGTTGATGTTGTGCTGCGATGGGGCTGCGAAAGGTAATCCTGGAGTAGCAGGTGCGGGTGTTGTGGCACGTGATGCAAACTGTAAATTGGTTGTAGCCATGAGTATTGGTTTGGGCAGAACTACAAACTTCTTGGCAGAGTTGTATGGTGTTATAGTAGGCTTGGAATGGGCGTTGAAGTGGCAGGTGCGGAAGATTTTGGTGAGATCAGATTCTGGGGGTACTATCATGGATTTTTCATCTAATAATTTTCCTTGGTTTGCTCGTCAAAGGTGGAGGGAAATTAAAAGCAAATACGACTCTATTCGTTTTGTGCACAGCTATCGTGAAACCAACTTTGCAGCAGATACTATGGCCAACAAGGGTTGTTTGTTAAGAAATGGTGTAGGCATGAATTATGAAGAAAGGCCTCTGTTTTTGAAGTCTCTAGAATATCCAAATGTATCTTATTTCAGATCTAAGTAGTTTGTAAGTTTTTGGGGTCTTATGACCTCTTTTCTTGTAAACTCTTTGTAAATTCTTGTTATTCATCAATACAGTTTGGACTTACCAAAAAAAAAGATTTGGTCATTTTGCAAACGAGTGCCCAAATCGTAGAAAATACACTGGGAACAAAGGTCTTGCTGCAACTCTTGATGAAATGTCTGACAACTATGATTCTAATGAAGACGGGAAATCAAGTGTTGCACTTCTTAGTGAAAATATTGATTTTGATAACTGTAGCAATACATACATCAATCTTGATATTATTTCTTCAGAAAACTCAACCAATCTGGAAGAAAAAATTGACCCTTTCTTTGGAAACTCTGCTTGTAATGTTTCAGGTTCCACTATGTATCTAGATGCACGCACACTTCAGATTCCTGAATATTATCCAAGATTGACGTTCTCATTTTGTTCTCTAAAGGTCATGAATTATCTAAGTGTTACAAGTACAAACAAAAATTGAGGCACGTCAACAAACTTCAACGAAGAGCAAATCGATTAGCTAATAAGCTTAAACTCGCTCAGAAAACTGTTGAGGTATGTAAGATTTTATCTTCATCTAAGAAGTTAGTTTCCAAGGACAAAACAAGACCATTAGAGAAGAAAGTATGGTCAAATCGTTTTTATAGACAGAGGTCTGAGGATTCCTCTCAAGAGGAGCATGGTGGACAAATTGTTGTTCACCGCGACACAACTTGATTGTGTTGATTTGTAAATCTTGTCTCATGTGCCTGATCAAAAGAGACAAGGTTTTGTACCTCTCAGGCTTTAGGAAAAGTTCTTTTTTCTTCTTCTTTTCTTAGTTTTGTTCTTCCCCATCTATCAATAAAAGAAAGGGTTATTTTCGACAATTTTACTCTCTCTAGGGTTCAGAGTTGTGCGTGCACGAAACTATTAAAAGGTTGCGTAACCCTTCATTCCTTTTCCTTCCCTGAAACCTCTTTTTATCTCAAGACTACTTGTTGAGTATAAATTATGATTTCCCCTCACAAACCCATACGTTTATGGATACTCCAAGCATGATGTCTTCCGATGGAAAAGATGTCAATATGATTGTTAAGCCATCAATCATGAAGGAAAAAGAAAAATCTTTATTGTCTCCTACCTTGAAAAGAAAAAGAAGGAATGTGAGAAAGCCAAGAGCCGTTCCTTCAAATTCTCAGAAGTTTTCTGACGTTCTTGAAGTGATGAAGGAGATTCAACAAATAAAGGCTTTTGTGTATAAGACTCATGAGATTCAGATGGCCCTGGTTTGACATCTGTCAAGATGGTTTATTGATATCAACTCCTATTTTAATGAACCTTATGTCCCAATGGTTGTTGATGACAAGGAGTTCGGGGACGATAAAGAATTCTTCAAAAGTCTTATTGCCTAGTAAATCTTCTTTTATTGTTTTATTTAGAAGAATAACTAGAGTTTGGAATAGCCATTATTGTGATTACGCATAGCTATGTCCAACGTTTTCATCTTCATGTTTTTAGGTTTATTTGTTGTAATTCTAAAATTGTTTGGAAAATGATTTTGCAGTATTAATCTTTATGGTTTTATATATTGCAATTTTTTATGGGAAATGTGTGTTTGCGTCCGTAAACTATGATTGTCCCATACCTTGTCAAAAGTTAAGTCTTTCGTATGTCGATATGCATGTATTGATAAAAGAATGAATGGAATTTTGACAAATACAAAAGTTAAGCCTATTCTGTCAATTATTGATGGAAGATAAGTTAAAATCTTTTGTTTGCAAGAATTATGTCTATTGAATGTCGTCATGCGAATAGTGATGGAAAATAGAATGAATCTTTGTGTATTCTGCAATATTGATCTTCCCTGATCCATATTTTTTATGTGTTAGTGTGAGGCTCCGTAAGTTTTCTTATGTTTGAGCACTATCAACTGAGTTGATTGTCTTCTTATGATTAACTCAGTTGTTGCTCCGTAAGTTCTCTTATGTCGAGCATGACAATTAAATTCATCACTTTTTGTGGTTAATTTGGTTGTATATTTCCGATTAGATTAATTATGGGTTCTCTTTGTGGTTAATCTAGTTGAGTATTTTTGGATTCAAATTCATATTCGTATGTGATTTGTTATGACCAAAGAAATCCTTCTTTTCTCTTTTGAAATTAAGGTCTCTCATGTTGTTCTTTCGGGAATGACATTATATGGAGGAGAGTTCTTAATTGAACTTGTGCTTAATTACCAAATCTTTATGGGGAGTCCGGCTATGGAATATTATAGGGGTTATCTTGTATCTTTATAAACTCCTTGAGGAAAGCATTTAGCTTCGGCAATATGATTGCATCTAAATAAGTTGTTATGTGCTTTCTTTTGGTCATGAAATGTCTCTTTCGGAAATTTCATTAGGATCCCGTTCTTGTACCTTTGCCAATTTTATTGAAAAAAAGAGGGAGAATTAATATGTAGTTCACACTATAGGGGGGGGGGGGGGGGGGGGGGGGGGGGGGGGGGGGGGGGGTGGGGGGGGGGGGGGGGGGGGGGGGAGGTGATACATATCACCATAGTATTGTTGTTGAAGTTGTGATACAATTGAACTTTGACGTTGTGTAATGATACTATGACATTGTATAACAATGATCGAGAATTATGTTTTCTCATTGTTATAGCTACGGATTTTCAACAACGATGATGCTAAACTTACAACCTTTGGGATCATTGGAGTACTTGGAAGTGACGAAGATTTCGAGTTATGTTGAACATTAGGCATGTGCAATAGGAGCTACAAAAGTTTATTTATCTTTTTTGTATTCCATATGTATTGATAGTTTTGTCACTAAAATTGACAAAGGGGGAGATTGTTAGAGCATTGCTCGGTCGAACTCACATGTGTTGCTATCTCAAGCATGTTTGTCAATGTTAGTTATCAAAACTATAAGTCTTGATTTCTAGTCTACTATAGCTAAGTCTCGGACTAAGATAGAAAGTATAGTTGAGCTCAAGAACTCCATGGAGAATCATCATACAAGACGAAGAACTACTCAAGGAATCGGTGGAACTTCACCGACTAAAAGGTATGTGGAGACTTGAACTTATCCATCACTCAAAACTCTATCTACTCTATCTCCTATCTTGAGATAAAAGTCGTTTTGCTATATAGACTTTGATTATACACATTTGCTATTTCGAGCCGAGTTTATCTCGCCTATCTATTTCTCGATATATGTGTTGGTAAGCTTTCGCTTTGGCCAAGTTCATCTTTACCTTGTGACGGTAGTCATGTTATGTTTCAATCATTTTGAAAATGGTTTTAACGAAAAATGGTTTGTGAATAACAACTATATAGCGTCCTCTAAGAATGTTTCAATGATTGAAATGAGAGTTTAGATTATATAACCATTGTTGGATATAAGCATTGTGTGGAAACACATATATGTATAAGTCCTTATTCCTTGAACCGAAATTTGCGAACTTTGTTGATCAAGAGAACCGGAACAAGAGCTGTGAACTCAGTCCACGAACCCAGCCCGCGAACTGGCGGAAGTTTTCGACCCGAGAATATCTGCTGGAGTTTGAGAACTCTTTCCGGGAACTTAAGTCCGCGAACCTAGTCAGCGAATTTGAGTTGGTTATATCTAAAGACGATTGTTTTTGAACCTATATTTATATAAACTAAGGAATGAAAATTGCAAACAGTGGCTATAACGTTCATGAACTGATTCGAGTGAATCAAATAGTTTTTGCTTCGATTGTGTCTTGTGTAGTTATATAAGATTTCCTTGCAATTGAACAACTCTCTAACTAGTTCATTTGAGTCATTTGAACTAGTTATGGTGAAGAAGAATATGGTTGATATGAAAGTGATCATATGGATAACCATTTGGTTAACTGTTGTGAACCAACAAATGTACAAGTTTGGGTACGGTTACACAAACCTAGAAACGTGCATTTCATTTGTGTGTAACAAGCTAAGTTTTCGATCTAACGGTTGAAAGATATTAGCTTGAATCTAATCAGGTTTTCATCTAACGATGAATATTGAATGCTTTGTTACCAAGCTAACATTGATTGCAAACCCTGATTTGAAAGACTATATAAGGGAGAATTCTAGCAACTGGAAACCTAATCCCCACACCTTCCATGTGATACTAGTTGTGTTAGCTAGAGTCGATTCTCCTTTAACCTTTGGTTTCTTCTTAAAAACCAGGTTAACGACTTAAAGACTTCATTTGGACTGTGAAGCCAGACCAATACTACTTTCTCGTAGTTGTTTGATCTGATCTTGTTGATTGTATCGTACGAGTAAAATCGCAAAGATTGGCTTGAGATTGATATCTCCGATAGGCAAGATATAAAAGTAATCACAAACATCTTCGTCTCATCGTTTGTGATTCCACAGTATCTTCTTTAGCCGCGTCGATTAAGATTATTGTGAGGTGATTGATAATACTAGGTTGTTCTTCGGGAATATAAGTCCGGATTATCAATTGGTTTGTGTGCACCTTGATTTATCAAAAGACGGAACAAAACTCGTAGGTATATCTGTGGGAGACGGATTTATCTATTACTGTTGACTTTTCTGTGTGATACAGATTTGTTTATTAAAGTCTTCGACTTTAGGTCGTAGCAACTCTTAGTTGTGGGTGAGATAAGTTGAGAGAATCAAGTGCGTAGTATCCTGCTGGGATCAGAGACGTAAGAAGCGCAACTGTACCTTGGATCAGTGTGAGATTGATTGGGGTTCAACTACAGTCCAGACCGAAGTTGGTTTGTAGTAGGCTAGTGTATGTAGCGGCTTAATACAATGTATGTTCAATCTGGACTAGGTCCCGGGGTTTTTCTGCATTTTCGCTTTCCTCGTTAACAAAATTATGGTGTCTGTGTTATTTATATTTCCGCATTATATTGTTTATCTTTATAATTGAAATATCACAGGTTGTGCGTTAAATTCAATCAATTAGAATGTCCAACCTTTGGTTGTTGATTTACATTGATTGATACTTGAACATTGGTCTTTGGTACCATTCAAGTGATTTCTCTTGTATTCAATTTGACTCACAGATTTCTATTTGCTTGAGTAGTAATTGAATCGAGAAAGAGAGATAAAACTCTTTGATATACTTTTTATAGATTGAGTCTTGCTGATTTTCTTAAAAGTATATTGGAGTTTGTCCATACATATTGCTAGGAGAAATATTGGGTGTGGTTGTTGTACCCCCGCCTTTTCAAAAACTCATTTAAAGAGTCTCTTGATTATATACTAGAGTCGACTTCGTATAGGTTAGATTGAAATTATTAGGATATGAGACATTACAAGTATTACGTGAAGACTTGAAGTATGTGAAGAAGTAAGGAGATACAACGAAGACTTCATCCTTCCACTTGAGGTTAGTAATATTTAACTTGAACTGTTTCATTCCCTAACGTATCTTTCAAGTCGTGCATATTAAAAACATAACTGCGAAGCTATGAATGATTATACTCTAGTTAGACGTTGTATTAAGGAATACAATACGAACTATAACGCTTATCTTTTGGACTGCATATATAAGACATCGACTTAATCGTATGAATGCTATTGTGATTATGTATGGTTATGAGGTGAAGATTTCATCATAGGAAACAATGTTTTACATTCGTTTAAAGGAAGTAAATTGATGAACTTGTTTTGTGAATCGAAAGGGAAATCGCTAGGCTTATATTCATTGCAAATATTTTTGAATTACCAATATGTGTGATTAGCATAACCGCTCATGACTTGCTTATGTTCTTGGTAAAACTATTCACAAGGCCTGACTTTTGTATTCGTATAACTTTTATTAGTGAAACCTATTTTAAGTAATCACCTGAGATGGTATGATCGATTTATTGTAATTGGTATGACCAACTCTAGGAAAAGGGGAACCAATCCTAGTAAGAGCTGCAACCAATCACAAAAGGGGAATCGATCCTTGTAAGAGGTGCAACAAGTTTCTAGTTATTGGGAACCGATCCTATGAACATGTGCAACACGTTTTTAGTTATTGGGAATCGATCCTATGGATATGTGCAACTGTTAGAGCATAGCTCGGTTGAACCCACCAAGCGTTGGTATGTCAAGTTTGGCTATCATATTTTAGTGAACCAAAACTCATTTAAAGAGTCGCTTGATTATGTACTAGAGTCAAATTCGTATAAGTTAGCTTGAAAGTATTAGGATACGAGACATTACAAGTATTACATGAAGACTTGAAGAATGTGAAGAAGTACGGAGCTACAACGACGACATCATCCTTCCACTTGAGGTTAGTAATATTTGACTTGAGCTGTTTCATTCCCTAACATATCTTTCAAGTCGTGCATATTGAAAACATAACTGCGAAGCTATGAATGATTGTACTCTAGTTAGACGTAGTATTAAGGAATACAATACAAAGTATAACACTTATCTTTTGAACTTCGTATATAAGACATCGACATAATCGTTTGAATGCTATTGTGATTATGTATGGGTATGAGGTGAAGATTTCATCCTAGGAAATAATGTTTTACATTCGTTTAATGGAAGTAAATTCATGAAATTGTTTTGTGAATCGAAAGGGAAACTGCTAGGCTTATTGGTATTGTTATTCATTGCATATCTTTTGAACTACTAATATGTGTGATTAGTATAACCGCTCATGACTTGCTTATGTTCTTGGTAAAACTATTCACAAAGTCTGACTTTTGTATTGGTATGACTTTTATTAGTGAAACCGATCTTAAGTAATCACCTGAGATGGTATGATCGATTTGTTGTTATTGGTATGACCAACTCTAGGCAAAGGGGAACCGATCCTAGTAAGAGGTGCAACCGATCACAAGAGAGGAATCGATCCTTGTAAGAGGTGAAGCAAGTTTCTAGATATTGGGAACCGATCCTATGAACATGTGCAACACGTTTTTAGAAACTGGGAATCGATCCTATGGACATGTGCAACTGTTAGAGCATAGCTCGGTTGAACCCACCAAGCGTTGGTATGTCAAGTTTGGCTATCATATTTTAGTGAACCAAAACTCATTTAAAGAGTCGCTTGATTATGTACTAGAGTCAAATTCGTATAAGTTAGCTTGAAAGTATTAGGATACGAGACATTACAAGTATTACATGAAGACTTGAAGAATGTGAAGAAGTATAGAGCTTCAACGACGACATCATCCTTCCACTTGAGGTGGGTAATATTTGACTTGAACTGTTTCATTCCCTAAAGTATCTTTCAAGTCGTGCATATTGAAAACATAATTGCGAAGCTATGAATGATTGTACTCTAGTTAGACGTAGTATTAAGGAATACAATACGAAGTATAACACTTATCTTTTGAACTTCATATATAAGACATCGACATAATCGTTTGAATGCTATTGTGATTATGTATGGGTATGAGGTGAAGATTTCATCCTAGGAAACAATGTTTTACATTCGTTTAAAGGAAGTAAATTCATGAACTTTTTTTGTGAATCGAAAGGGAAATCGCTAGGCTTATTGGTATTGTTAATCATTGCATATCTTTTGAACTACCAATATGTGTGATTAGTATAACCGCTCATGACTTGCTTATGTTCTTGGTAAAACCATTCACAAGGCCTGGCTTTTGTATTGGTATGACTTTTAATAGTGAAACGGATCTTAAGTAATCACCTGAGATGGTATGATCGATTTGTTGTTATTGGTATGACCAACTCTAGGCAAAGGGGAACCGATCCTAGTAAGAGGTGCAACCGATCACAAGAGGGGAATCGATCCTTATAAGAGGTGCAGCAAGTTTCTAGATATTGGGAACCGATCCTCTGAACATGTGCAACACGTTTTTAGAAATTGGGAACCGATCTTATGGACATGTGCAACAAATACAAGTTAGATACCATATATATGTGGGAACCGATCCTAGTACCTTGTCAACCAAGTTTTGGTAACTAGCGTGACTAATTCTAGCACCCATATGGAGGTAGAACCGAACTTGTTTTGGTAGAACCGTTAAACCCATATTTGGTGATTTGATAGGATAATCAATCACATAGTTCTTGGAAGTCAGATGAACCAATTCTAAACTTGTTTGGAAGTGTGGAAAATCGACTACAAGATTGTAAGTATGAAAACGGACTTACAAAGTAAAGATGTCGACATACTTTGAACATGTGCAGTAACGCTTATCTTTTATTGTTCAAAGATATTCCTTAATAGCTAAAGGAGAATCCCGGATCGAAAATAAATTGAGAATCTTCTAATTAATATTTTCAATTTTATATTTGGAAAATAAAAATTAGTAATGTGCATTTACTAATTGGAGATTTTCTAAGAGATTTCGGTCAATATTTGGACAAAGCATTTCCAGGAAATACGGAAACCGAATTTGGGATTTATTGCATATTTTGAGAATATTTTCAGTTTTAGAAATTCCTTGGTGTCCAAATTTCCTTGGTCTATAAATATCAAAATTTGCATTTCGAGCAAACTAATTCTCAGGGCCAGCAAAATTACCTAGTTGTGTTGTTATTGATGGAGCCGCCTATTCGGAGAGGAAAGTAACCTAATTAGGCGAAATCTCTTACGACCGCTCATTTTAAAGACTTCTTTGGGATTGAAAAGCTCTATTAGTACCGTTCGTTGTTTTTTATTTTTTTTTGATAAGTCAAAAATTGTATTAATAGATAACAAATTTACAAAGAATAGATTACAAGAAAAGAGGTCACAACGACCCCAAAAAATTGAACACTATTTGAATCTATAATAAACAATATTTGGATATTCAACTGAATTCAAAAAGTGAGGCCTCCCGTCATAGTGTAAACCAACACCACTCGCAAGATAACAACCCTTCTTATCCATAGAATTCGCTGCAAAATTTGCTTCCCTGTAAGTATGAATAAACCTGATAGATTCATAATTTCTATTAATATCTAACCACCTTTGTCTTGAAAACCAAGGTAAATTAGAGTTTCTGAATGCTTTAATAACACTGGAAGAATCAGAACGAATTCAAACTCTTCTAATGCCCCATCTAATTGCCCATTCCAGCCCAACAATAATGTCGTAGAGTTCTGCCAAAAAATTAGTGGTTACTCCTAGGCTAATAAACATAGCTTCGAGAACATTACAAGAAGCATCTCTCGCCGCAACTCCCGCCCCTGCTACACATGGGTTTCCCCTTTCCGCACCGTCACAACATAAAAGAATTTCATCTTCATTTGGAGGAACCAATAGCATTCCACCGGCTGATGAAGTTTTATACGCTTGTGCAAAACACGGAAATAATCCATAATTCTCACTTCCTCCACGCAGAACTTCATATTTCGCTTAAGTCTCACAGAATAGTCTTGAATCAATTTCAAAACACGCCTGTAGAACATGCTCCAATTTGGCTTCTTTTGCTCAAAGACATCCTTGTTCCTCAACGCCCATAACTCAGATTTTAGCACACAGTTTGCTAGCAACCACAGGTCCTGAATTTAGGACTTCTCCCCTTTGCTGCCTTAAAGAAATCAAAAGATTGCTGTTAGAATTCAAACCCAAAATGTCACACAGCCAATGCCAAGCACGAGCTGCAAATGTGCATTGGAACAACACATGATCAAGAGACTCCTCAGCCGTTCCGCAGAGGATACATCGATTAGCTATCTGGATTTTGAATCTACTTTTGATGAGGTCAAAAGTTGCACAAACACCACGCATAAACTTCCAGTTCTGAGCAGCAACCACCAGATGAATTTCCTTCCTCCAAATAAGTGCACACCCTCCATCTTGGGGTATTTCTGGCAAACTAGTTCAGTGGCAGAACTGACACTAAATTCACCTGAATTTTCCGGCATCCAAACTCTGATATCCTCCCCACCATTTGGCCGTGGTAAATTAAGTATATCCAATCCAGCATCAAGCATAAGCTGAATATGCGCATCAGGAATAACCCATTGACCTTCTACCAAAACATCACTAACACGAACTGTGTTATCAAGAGTCTGATCATTTAAGGCCTCAGCAATACTAAAATCTGCGTACCAAATGCCATAGTAAAGAGAAGTATTCTACCATCTCCCAACAAAACCTAGTATTATTCTCAACAATATTATATACAATACGCACACCAGGAAGAATGGAAGATTTAATACCCGTAAGCTTAATACGACCATTACGACCAAAGAATTTAGCCCTCGGAAAATTATCCCACTTCTTATTGGAGTTCCGAATCTTCCACCACAGTTTCGTAAGAAGTACAGTATTCATTGTGGCCATACGAACTAAACCAAGACCCCCCTCCTCAAAAGGGCAACAGATTTTGTCATAAGCCACCACCATAGCTCGACTAATATTCGAGTCCCCTGACCAAATGAAATTCCGATTCGCCCTATCACATTGCAAAATGAATTTCCGCAGCCATTTATAAATAGCCATATTATGAAGAGAATAACTGGCAATGACAGATTTAACAAGAACAATACGATCATGAAAAGATAAGAGTCTCCCCTTCCATCCAGAAAGTTGATTCTTAATCTTCTCAATGACATTGCAAATATGACGATAACGAACTGTACCTGGCATATTTTGGACCCCCCAAGTAACGATCCGGAAAAGTAGCAACACTCATGCCCAAAAAATTTGCAAGATAAGTACACCTACTCGCAGAACCACCACCATAATAAATATTACTCTTTTGACGATAAACATTCTGACCCGAGGCACGCTGGTATTTTCCCACTAAATCCACAAGATTATGTAGACTTTTTAAATTACCTTTACAAAAAATCATAATGTCATCAGCAAAGAAAAGATGAGTAGGAGAAACACCACCTCTTGTAACCATAGGAGACATCTTCTTATCATGAAAAAGCTTCGTAATATTTCTGCTAAGAACATCTTCAATCAAGACAAAAATCAAGGGAGAAAGAGGATCACCTTGACGCAAACCCCTATTAATTTTGAAATAACCCTCCGGACTGCCACTCAAAATAATAGAGATTCTAGCCGATTGCAAGATATTAAGAACCCAAGCATGTATCACTTCTCAGAAAAACCATAATTACGGAAAACGTCTAGCACAAAAGACCAACTCACCGTGTCTAAAGCCTGCGAAATGTCTAGCTTTAGACCAATATTACCATCTTTGATCTTAATGCATCTCATTTACCATCTCCGAGGCCAAGATAATATTTTCATGAATATTGCGACCTTTCATAAAGGCGACCTGCTCTTCCGACACAATCTTGTCTAGAAAACTACCAAGTCTAGTAGCCAATATCTTAGTGAAAATTTTGAAGAAAAAATTACTAAACCTATAGATCTAAAATTACGAAGAGTATTAGCGCCTCGTACCTTAGCAAGCAAAATGATTAAAGAAGAGTTAACACCATTCAAAATATGACTTGTTTTACAACAATGCATAATGGCCTTGATTAAGTCTTCTTGAATAATATCCCAGCAATGGCGATAGAAACAGCCGGAGAAACCATCGGGGCCTGGCGTACGATCATCTCCAAGATCAAAAACAGCTTGCCTAATCTCATCTGGGGTAGGAATATTATCCATGGCTATACTTTCCTCAGAAGAAATGGAATCATGTTCAAAATCAAACAAATCACCCTCAATATCTTCCTCCTGGCCATTAAATTTTTCCTCGTAGTACTGAACTACATGGTTCTAACTGGTCATAGTCAGTAATACAACAACCATTTGAATCAACTAGCTCAGAATGGTATTATTGCTTCTCCTAATGCGAATTGAGTTGTGGAAAAAATTGGTGTTACTTGAGCCCTCTCACCAACCATTGATTACGTGATTTTTTCTTAAGCATAGTAACCTATTGTAAACGAGTCTCACTCAACACAGCCATAGATGCTTTCATTGAGTTTAGTTTATTCAGTATCACTGGGGTCCTCATCTGAAATACGAGCTGCAGTCTCAAAACGCAGCTGGTCCTGCTTCAAACGAGAGTGGATATTACCAAAAACTCTGAGATTCCAACCCTTCATTGCAACCTTCAGTCTCTTCAGCTTATAAGGAAATATGAAATTCGGAGACCCATGAACAGGCTTATTCCAACTCTGACTAACCATGCCAAGAAAATCTTGATGCAAGAACCACATCTTTTGAACTCTGAAAGGAGCTCGTTGTGGTCTGGGAACAACAAAAGGATAACCTAAGAGATTAGAATGGTCGGAAACTTCCCTCGTAAGAGCTTTACAACTCCAATTCTCAAACTTATTTAACCAAGCAGCATTAATGATAGAACGATACAGTTTACTTACAATTTTGTGAGTACCAGATTGTCCATTAGTCCAATTGAATTTGTTGCCCAATGAATCCGCTTCAAAGAGATTGTTATCATCCATCCAGTCACTAAAGTCATTAATGACAGAGGATCTAGTTTCACGCGCACCTTTCTTCTCATCCAAATGTAGGATACAATTAAAATCCCCCATGACCAGCCAAGGGGTAACTGTATCTTGCATATCCAACTGCTGCCAGAGTCTACGTCTTGTCACTTTTACATAACTAGCATGGACAAATGAAATATGCACACCCTCCACCGCAAATGTAATAACTGCTTACTTGTATTTACAACTGAAACATTCAGCCCATTTGTGTAGCAAATCCAGAGATTCGCAATACTAGAACAAGATTAATTATGAATAATATCTGGGGAGTAACCTTCTGTTATTAATCTTCTACCAAAATTAGCCGAACTTGCCACTTTAGGCTCAGCAAGACAAAACACTTCAGGTTTGAAGTCCCTTATTAACTCACTTAACTTATACTGTGCTACCTCACGAGCAACACCATTAATATTCCAAAATAAAACCCGCATAATTAAACTTTAGGGTTTTGATGTTTGGATAGCTTAATTGTTTTATCAGGATGTGAACAGGAATTGATACCTGGTGAAGTACCCCTTCTAGCACGAATACCCAACTTAGAGTTGTCTTCAGAGTCAGATACAGAATCTGCATCCTTCAAAGCAGCAATTCTTGCTTGTAGCGCTATTATTTGATTGTGCTTAGCTTGTTTGGCAGTTTCATCAACTTTACCCAGCACCAAGGTTCCCTTGTTATTACATTCACCAAGGATATTAAACTTATTATGAGAGATATATTCTCAGCTTTCTTCAAGAGCATCACACAAGGGTGTAGACAAAGATGTAACAGAAATCCTATCAGGATGAGTAATTATAGTTCTTGCCAATTCGACATTACCACCTGACTTAGTGTTCAGAGAAGAAGTACTCATCGACCTCTCCTTACTTACTAAAACTGAGTGCGATAGAATGGCTTGCTTATTTTTATCAAACACAGCAGAAGCCAAACACAATGCAGCTTCAGATTTTGCTAAGTTATCGTGTAACTGTTGTTCCAACTCAACAACGTCTGTTATGCTCACAACTTTATTGACATCTGAGGGATTTGCCGGATCATCCCCAGAATTGACTGTAATTTCAGGGACCAAAGGAATAATGGGAGCATTTTTCCCCTTCATCCTTTTTCGAACTTCCTGCCATTCCTTACCAGTGTTATTATGCTGATCATTTGTATCAGGAACTGTAGCAAGCTAATGAGAATTGTCAGTATTTTTAGCTGCAGTCTTAGGCTTCTTGCAACATTCTGAATCTGAGTGTCCAACAATACAGCACTTAGAACAAAATTTTTGCCTTTTAAGAATCTCAAAAGGTTGCTAAAATTCCAAATCTCCAACAGCAACATGAATACCATCAGTATCCAGTTCTTCAAAATCAACATCAATCAGAATGGATGCAAAGTGTCCATACTCATGCGCTAACGTTCTTTTGCCAACCACAATAGGATTACCCAATGTTTTCCCATGGTTATAAGAGTTTTTTCAATCCAAAACTTCATTGGTAAACCCTGGAATTTTACCCATACAGTAGCACGAGAAGACCTTTGCTTATCAGGATCGAAACTAGGGTACCATTCCATTAGGGTTAGGTTTTATTGAGAAAAAATCCATTTTCCAGCTTCTAAAATCTTTGTCTTATCTTCCTGTGATTCTAACTTGATGATAAAGAAACCTCTATTCAACGGTACAAAGTGAACCCGATCTTTACCCATCTGCCATTGAAGCAAAAGGTTTTTTTTTCACATCTGAAAACACCAACTCGAAGTCCAGTCCATCTATAAGACTAAACCTCATGATTGCGCAACCTTCCAAGTACAAATCTTCCGGAATAATAACAACAGGCTTACCCCCTTTTTTTGTAGGGTTTGGTAATGTAGTTAAATCAACAACAGTTTTGGTAACGCCTTCTTTCCCTTGAGACGATCAACATATGTTAGTAACTTAACCGGTTGGGTTTGATCAGGAAGATCCCCCATCTCGAATCACCAGAAGTGATCGAGATTAAAAAAATTAAAAATATTGAAAAAAACTTTGAAAAATCGCCATAGAGCCAAAAGTGAAAGATTCGAATCCCCCGACCAAAGAAAGTTGAATTGATTTGATTCATTTTGAGAGATTTTTATGTTAATTTGCCTATTAGTACCGTTCGTGGGAAACTAGATAATTGCGGTTTATTATTAGTTATCGGTTGATTTGATTGACTAACGGTTGTTGAACTTTGATTGCACCTAGTTTGTTTATGCTTGAGAATCTTCTCTTCTGATATAAGATTCACTCAAATGAGATCAAAGTTTCGACGAGGATCTTTAGACTGTTTGTAGATATAAAGACGTCTTGTGATAATCCATTGTCAACAGACCCCGTTCTTTGTGTGATTGATCACAAGAGATTCAAGTTGATTGTGTGCGGGTGTTTATTGAAGATCTAAGAAGATTTGAAGACGAAGAATATTTTTGATTTGGGTTCATAATCTTTGGTGTGCACAATACTTGTTTCGGGTAAAGAGGATCCAACTATAATGGTTTATCCTTGTGGTAGATTAGATTGATTAGTTGAGTAGATCGGCATCAATACGATTCTTTGTGATTTAAAGTATTGATTGCAAAATCTTGACAATTACTTTGGTAGTTGTTATTGGATATATCTAAGGACCTGACAAAGGAGTTTATTGGGATAAACGGAAGATCCTTTTGTCAAACTCATATCACTTGGTTGAAAAGAGTTGTTACCAAACAGATTTGTTATTCCTTTACTGTTTGGAATACTAACCAAAGGAATTGTTCCAAGTACGTGACTTATTACAAGTTGTAGGCGTGGGAATACCAACGGAACTAGGTGAACTATAGGTTTAGTTGCTTGGTCTCAACTATACGAAGTTGGTTTGATTTTGTATAGCGGCTTAATCCTGAGAGTGTTTAATTCTGGACAAGGTCCGGGGTTTTTGTGGATTTGCGGTTTCCTGTGTCATTTACTTTTATTTTCCGCAATTATAATTGTTGTTATTATAATTTAAAGTAAATTACACAAACGTTAATTCTTATTTACTTGATAGAAATCCTATTGTGTTTGGTTAAGTCTGAGCCTATTATCAAGTAAACATACTTCGTTGTTATATTGTCTCGATCTCGTATCCATAGACGATCACACGAAGTGTGAACCGATTAGTTGTATTGTCTCGACTCAGTCTATAGAAAATCACTTTCGGAGAAAGGACTTATAGGTGGAAAAGTTTTAGATTGAGGTATACTTGGGTACCCTCGTCTTTTCAATTGGTATCAAAGCAGGAAAACACGAAAAGATCTAACAACTGTGTTTGGTATGATCCAACCTATAAGAATGAACTCGAGTTCTCATGAATCGACTTAAATTAACGTAGCGCCAAGATTTGATGGAACAAACTATCTATGGTGGAAATCTGCTACGAGATATTTTCTTCAATCACGAGACTTTAATACATGGCTATTAGTCGTCGACGGTTATATTCGTCCAAAATATAGAAAATTCGGAAACTGAGTTTAAACACTTAGTAGATTTTTCAAGCGAAGAAAAGGCTCCTGCGAAGCAGAATTCAGATGGTTTGAATGCTATAATACATGATGTACGTCGTGATTTACAACATCATGTATCAACATGTCAAACTTCGAAAGAAGCTTGGGATAATCTTCAGATCATATCGAAGGAAACACATCAGAGAAAGCAGCTAGACTTCAAACTCTTACGTACGATTGGGAAAACCTTCGAATAGATGACAACGACACTTTTGAAGAGTTTTATCTTATACTCTCTGAGATAATTAATGCTTATTTCTCTCTTGGAAATACTATTTCTGAAAAAAAGATATAGTGTGCAAAATTCTCAGATCGTTGCCATCTAGATACGATTCTAAGAAGCATGCAATCATAGAAGCAAATAATCTTCAACCCTTTCACGAAGCACCCTCATTGGAAATTTAAAGATTTTTGATCAAAAATCACAGTCTAATCAAACAAAAGGAATCGATTTTAAAGCTACAAAAGTTCTGAAAGCCCCAATCGAGAGGAGTAGAAAGATGGATGATTCAGATGAACAGATTGCAGAAAATTATGATGATAAAATCGAACAATCATTATCATTGATTATTGGACAGTTTCGAGATCTCTTAAAGAAACGAAATAAGAGATTCATAAAGGATACTCATTGATCTTCTCGCTCACATGATCGAGTTGCTGTCAAAAATGATCATGAAGAATATGATGAATATCATCTGCAGTGCTTTAAGTGTAAAGGGTTTGGTCATATTGTTAAAGACTGTCCCAATCTAAAGAAATACACTGGAAGCAAGGCTCTTGTTGTAACACTAGATGAGAGCTCTGATTCATATGATTCTGAAGAAGAGGAAACATCTAATATTGCATTAATTGTCAATCTTATTTCTTCCTCCTCCATTAGTGATTTACTCATTTTAAAAATGGACATGTCTTCCGATGTTATTAAATCATCTAATGGTAAAAGGAAAAATAAGACAAAATGCAAAAACTGTCTCAAAAACAGAATTGCTAAAAGTTGCATAGGCAACCTAAGTCAATCTCACGATACTTCGTCAGTTCGAGGTAACAAAAGGAGATCATTTCATACTATATTGGATCAAGAGCACACTGGTTGTTCAAAATTCCCTAATGAGAGAAAATCTCATACTAATACCAACTGATCGGTATTAGAATTTTTTCCTCACCAGTGTGCCGAATAGTTGAGTGAGGAAGAAGAAAAATCAAGGCACTTATGTGTAGATTATGGGAATAAAATCCAGTAATTGAAAATATTTGAGATATTCGTATTTATAGGAATATTATATTTTCGTAAGTATGAAAAGTATAAAAAGATCCTTCTCCTTCTTTGGTCATTCCTTGTCTTAACCATGAGTCTGGATCCAACATCTTCGGTTGGTAAGATGCTAGATCAGAAAGATCAACTTAAAAATAAGACTGCATCTTCTCTTTATATTAAGAGTAAAATCAAAAAGAGAGATTGGATTAGCAAGAAGGAAAGAGAGAATATGTTGAAGAAAGATCAGTGTATTGAAGCATTGGCACACTTCTGTGTTCAATCAAAGACAGAATTACATGCTCTTGCAGAATCCTTCACGAAAATTTCTCACCTGCAAGAAATTCTGGTCAAGCAACAAGGTTTTCTACTTGAAGAAATTCACAAGCTGAAGATTGAAAGTAATAATCTTCCTTCATTTAGCACTGATATGAAGGTGTAGATGGAGAAAAAGGATTTGTTGGTTTTTACGAAATTGATGAGACGACCATGCGGAGGAGACTCCTTGAGCCGAGAGAAAAGTTTATCCTCATATAAATGCACTGCAAGAAGGGAGTGCTTTAAGTTCGAGAGATCAATCTGTAGGACTCCGTCCTAAACCAAGACAATGGTCGTTCCAGAGTCAGTTCGGTCACAAGAGAGGATGGGTCGATCTATAAGAGGGAAGCTGAGAAATTTGGGAGATCAATGGTGATCAAGGATTGTTGGTGTGTTGTGTATTCTGCGTGAAAATAGTTTCTGAATGATTGAGCTTACTCAATTGAGAGTAATTGCTAAGACGATGAGTTCGTGTAGACGAATGACTGTCTATCGAGAATTATATGTTGTTTCAATCATGAATCAGAGACTTATTTATATTGCTAGAATTGTAAACACCTTGATCCCATGAAGTGTGATAGTTGCTGGAGTCAAAGAGTGGGGAAGTTGAAATCGTGTTAAAACCAGTTGCTCATTGTGCGGAGACTTGGTTAATTTTCCATCCACTACTTTGCTAACTCCTTCAACTGATTGCACGACTTGCTCACATTTTCATCGTGGATGAACACACGTGTCGTAGGCCACAAGACCAAAACCCTAGTTAATATCCCCTCATGTGACACGATTGATGTCTCCTGATTGTGGAGTTTGCAAGGCATACGTGTATTTAGTTAGTCAATTGCTGACTTTATGGGACGATGAGTCCTTGTATTGATGATTCGAACGTGATTTGCAAATGTTCTGAGACTCACGAATTGAACGTGTCTGTTGAGACAGAGGTATAATACGTTGATAGTTAAGGTGAGCAAATATTTCTCATTCGATGTATTGTTGAATATTGATAGTTGAACCAATATTCCTTAGTATGAGTAAATATTTCTAATCTGAGCAAATGTTGCTTGCTTGATGAATTATTGGTAGCAGGACCAAATACAATATTAATTTAGAATACTGGCAACCGAACCGAGTATAATTAATTAGAATGTTGATCACAGGATCAACGTAAAATTATTAGAGTTTGAACTTGGGATTATGAACCTTGGATTCGACAACCCTAATTTCGATCAATTGTTGATCAATTGAAAATCAACCACGGAGTGAAGGAGGGACCGGCTACATGGGATGATGAGTCGACCGTGTAACGCCCAGATGCTCAAGTGAGCAAAATACCAAAGTCTCTTGAAGACCAGTTGGTGAAAAGATGATTAAATGTTGGTTTAATCTTTCATTAAAATAATGTTCATCTGAATCTTAGGTGATAAAACCTAATAAATTATGAAGAGATGAAGGACCTACCAAGGGGTCATGAAACCGGTCCTGGTTGGTCACGGGATCGACTGACGATCATTTGATGAAATTCCAAGTTGTTTGGAAGAGTTCTGGACCTAATACGTGCAATTGTGCAAATTAGGTCAAATTGTGAAAATGCGTGGGACCGGATCCTTGCAAGCCAAAGAGCCAACCTTGATCGGTCAAGGTAGCATGCTCACGTTGCCAAAGTGTCTGTGTCTCAGTCCTGAGAATCTTGATATTTTCTGATCTGCGTGAGCAACATTTTGAGAAAATATGAAGAAATCAAGGATTTTGCTGAAACTGAGAAAGCTTCATAAGATGAAGGAAATAATAATAAAATGGAGGAATAATGAAGTGTGGGACCGGCTTCTGGCCAAGGCATGGCCGGACGGCCAATGAGCCCGGTCCCATAGCACTTTTCCTAATTTTATGTTATTTTCATGATTTTAGGGAAATATCATGAGATCAAGGAGTTTCCTTGTAGTGAAGGAGTTTCCATGAGATGAGGGAAACAAATAATATTAATAATAATAAAATAAGGGCGTGTGGGACCGTCTTGGGATTGGTCGGCCGGCTAGGGCCCGGTCCCGTGAGTCTTCCCTAATTTTATATTATTTTCATGATTTAAAGGAAATATCATGAAATTAAGGATTTCCATGAGATGATGGAAATAATTAATAAACAAGGAATTACAAGGTGCGGGACCGGTCACGTCTAGAGCATGGCCGGCTGGCTAGTGACCACGGTCCCGTGGCACCTTTCCTAATTTTATGTAGTTTTTGTATAATTTCCTTGATGTGAAGGAAATAACATGAAACTTAGGAGTTTCATAAGATTAAGGAATTTCCATGAGACGATGGAAATAATAATTAATAAAATAAGGAATTACGGGGTGTGGGACCGGTCACGCTAGGGCATGGCCGGCCGGCTAGTGACCACGGTCCCGTGACACCTTTTCTAATTTTACGTAATTTTTGTATAATTTCCTTGATGTGAAGGAAATACCACGAAATGAAGGGATTTGCTCAAAGAAAAGGATTTTCATGGGATCAAGGAAAATAATAAAATATGATAAATAAAGGAAAGGGCGTGGGACCGGCCACGACAGCATGACCGGCTGGCCGGTGGGCTTGGTCCCCTTAAACGCCTCTTTTAAATATTTTATTATTATTATTTTCTCCATGGTTTCATCGTTCCTTCGTGTAATTGAATGTTCGTTCGTGCATTCAGGTGCTCGTTAGTGCTTTTTTTTTTTGCTAGGTCAAAATGGTTTATTAAAGCAAAAAACCGTAATTACAAGAATTACAAAATGGGAGGCTCAAGGCCTCCCCATCCCAATAAACCAAAGAGGAGAAAAAATAACCTCAAAAAAAAAACTCCTGAAGAGCTCCTAAACACAAATAACTAACCAAAAGAAGAATAAACAGAGCTGAACGCTTTTCCCACCCTGAAATTCTTCTTCTTAGGTTGGAGACCAGCTAGTAATTATGCCAAAACATCAGGGTCACCATAAAACTCATTATACCCATCATAATAAGTATCATCATATTCAGCTTCATCTGAAGCATAATTATCTCCAGGAACAAGCTTAATTGGAGTTTGGAGTTTTTTGTTTGAGACTCTCTCCAACAACTCCTTTGTTTCCTTAAAATACTCCTTTCTATAGGCTGGATTTCTGATGAAGTAAATCCTAACCTCATCATTCTTAATTTTGCATACCTCTTCAAGTTCCTCTTGGGTGAGAATATTTTCCTCATTTTGTTGCCTTATAGCCTTGTCAAGAAAAGCTGCTTTCTTTGCTGCATCAACGTTTTTATTGTCATCCACAATTGTACCCCATTCTTTTGAGTTTTTAACTTCATCATCCAAAACCGTCACATCCAAAATATCATCACTTTGATTATCTTCATCCTCAATTGTTGTACCACTTTGATGAACTTCCTCAACATCATCTCTAAAGCCCAATTCTAAGCTTAGGGAATCATATTTGTTTTTGCAAACAAATTCGGAGGAACTAAAAACCTCATCAGTGATAGGAGTAAAAGAAAATTTTGTGCCTGAATTCTTATCTTTAACTTGTGTCCAATTTTCCTTTGTGTTTTGCACGGACAAATTATCCTCTTTTCCAGACTTGCACCCAGACTCCAAAGTTTGCCTAGGCACGGACTGAATAGTTTCAGAATTTTGTATATTTACGGACTTCCCATCCAAATTTGGATTTGAGTTGGTCACGGACTTCTCTTCAAGACCTAAAACCAAATCACAATCCGTGTTGCATTTGGAAACTTCAGAAGTTTCCTTAGACACGGAAGTACCTGAAATAGCTGCGGACTGTGCTTCCATACCATTCTTAGTCTTTTGTTTGGTCACGTCTGACATGGCTACAGACTGATTTTCCAGATGTTGCAAAACTTCTATACAATCCTTTTTCACGGTTTTAGAAATTCTACCAACATCAAGCGCCTCTTGCACTGCAATAACATTTTTACATTTAATCAAATTCATCTGAGATTCATGAAACTCAACTTCAAACCAAATCTTTCTTCAATTGCTCAGCACTTTTTGAAGCTTTAGAATTATTTTGAATAGCAGCATCACTTGCAGCATCAGTCACAAGCAAATTATGAACTGACCCTGCATGGGTTGCATGGGCATTAACATCATTATCACGCACATCTGTTACAGTTATATTACTATATTTTTTTTTATTATCTAAAGCAACTTGTTTATCAACTGCAGTAACATGAGGAGAAACCTTAGAAGGGAATTCAACAACGACTGGAATAACTGGAGTTTTCTTACCCTTGTCTTTATTACTCGCAACTTGTAATTCCATGCCTGGAGGATTATCATTCCTTACCCTAGGAATTTGCTCAAATGTAGCCACTTGATATTGGTTGTTTTTCGCTGTGTGGATTGATTTCTTTTTACACTCATCATCTCCGTGACCAATAATGCTTCACTTAGTACAATACTTAGGACGTGTATGTATATCCATATATTTCCAGAATTCCTTTCCATTAACTTTTAATAAAATTCTTTCAGGGATGTCTTTTGAGAAATCAATATCAATAAGAACTGATGCAAAATAACCATATTCCAGCCTTAAGGTTTTTTCATCAACAACAATTGGAGTGCCAAAACTCTTACCTATTGATAATATGGATTTTTCAGTCCATAATTCCATTGGAAATTCAGGAAACATTACCCATACAGCAGCATGAGAAGTACACTGCTTATTTGGATTAAAACTAGGATACCAGTCTTGTAGATGAAGAACTTGATTCTTAATGATGGCTTTAGGACCATTACGAATTCTTTCTTTGTCCGTAGCTGTTGATAACATAATTATGAAAAACCCTTTGCGCATGGGAAGAAACTTCACATCTTGTCCAAGCTTCCATTGTTCAACTAGAGCGTGTTTAACCTCAGGAAACTTCACGCCAGTGAAGTCCAAACGAACTATAAAACTATGCTTGAATGGTTTACATCCTTCTTGAAAAAAATCCAAAGGGATTTTCAAAGCCGGTTCCCCCTCTTTCAAAGTTGGATTAGGAAGTGAGGAAAGATCAACAGAACTAGGGTTTAGGGTTTTCTTTCCTTTGAGAATATCAACAAACGAATTAGGTTTGGCTGCACCAACATATGTAGACCTTAAACCCGAGTTATATAAGTTGTTCCATGTTGTTCTCCCGTTGCCAATCATCCAAAGATGATCAAACCAGGGAGAAGCCGTGAAAAAAAACCCTAAAAACTCAAGAAAATCGCCAGAGAACTTAGGAGAGAGGAGGTGCTTGTTAGTGCATTTATTTCCAAATACACTTCCACCATTCCCTCGGGGCTTACTCAATGGTGGCTCAGATGCCCGTACGTTGAATATTTATTACTAACCCATGGAATTCTGTTGGGAATAACCATAAGTTGAAGTAATGAAATATTATGCGGAATGCAGAGTATTTTTCTAGGAATTCGATTGATGAATCTTGCGACTAGAAATAATTAATTGGTGGCTCTATACTAGCAGGCATGCTGTCTAGGAGCATTACGATTATTCGGAAATCGAGGTATGAGCTAGCTGAAGAAGAACGCTCGATTTGAATGTTTATTCTGTAAAGTCAGGGAACATTGCGACATTCTGAAGACGTAGTGCTCTATAATAGTGATTAATACATCTAGGAGTCGTCCAATCATTTCGATTCTTTACAGAAGTGATTACTGAAATTGCTCAGTTAATGGAATATGATGTGGTCTCAGCTGAGAGACTGCATATATATGCTCTGAGAAGTAATATAATCGACCATATACTTTTGAAGATATTCTGAGAGGCAGCACGCTCAATCAGAGGTGTGGCATGATCTTTCACGCTTTAATGAGAGGTAACTCTCAATATTCGTCTGACTGCTGGATCAGGTATATGTAAGGTTACGATTTTACCCTTTGTAGAAAATCCACCATCTACAGAAGGACTAAGTTGCAAAGGAAATAGACATCAATTTTTGATTATTTCAATAAAGTCTATTTTTATGAATAAAACTATCTCTATTTATGAATAAAATTATTAGTTTATAATTTTTCTTATGATAGTTTTCGATTACATAGCTTGTTCTTGAATGCTTTATCTTATTTCTATGTATGTTTATGAGATGTTTTGATTTTGGTTTTAATAACCTTGATATTCGATCTCATAGTTGTGAACCCTTATGGTTTGGGTGACTTTTTGGTTTAGCAGGATTATGTTCTAGCCCATGTTGGTAGGACTTATCAAAGGATCATGAGGGGTTCTGATTGAAACAATATGTGAAAAAGTCATAATATGTTGAATCATTTGGTTTAGCATAAAAGCATATGTGTTTAGGGGTTTTCAACTTTTGCTTGCAATAGTTAAAACCGGTTTTCAACCTTTCTATGGTAAAGGTTGGTTGTTGTTATTCTTTTTGTCTTGCGTAAGGATGACAACATAATGATATTTCAGTATCAATTCTCCCTGGAAAGAAGATGCAAACATTATTAGAGAAAAGGATGCGAAATTTGAGGTAACAACTTTGTTAGTTAATCGTTTTCATGTTTAAGAAAAGCCTGATGTTATTGCATATGTTTATTGCTTTTACTTAACAAAATTTCGGCACAATTGATGTTTTATTCCATTATTTGTGTACGGATGTGTGTGTGATTCATGCGTGGATATTTGCAACTTGCAATCCTGTGTGATTTTTTAGACTCCCTGGTATTCAGTGAAAGACCGATATATCTTGGCTATCCGTTTGATACAACCTTTTGGTATATCGTAGCAGAGACATATATAAACACTTATAATGAAGGATTCATCGTCCCATTCCTCATCGATGATTGCCTATTTATTAACTTCTGAGAGAATCTTGTAAGCTAATAATAGTCGAAACTAACACCGTGACTATGGATATTGTCTGCTTCAGGCTCGCTTGTAGATTTGGGGAGTTAATTCCATCACCTTGAGAATTATTAATTCGGCATCTCCTCCATAATTGACCAGTGTGTTTGAAGTTAGCGGTAACCGATGCGAAGGCCTCATTTCATGGATGTGATCAGGTAAAGAAATCCAGGACGATTGAAGTCTCATTCTGTTGTTGTTGTTGTCTCTGGCGTTGTTGAGCCGCAACTGGGATATCCTCTAAACTTGTGAGCATTGACAGAATGGAATTTTTTTTGTTCCAACTCTTTAGCTCATAAGCCTATTTTACCCTTCTGATTGTGATGATGGTATGCTTGGAATGCTCATATGGGCAAATCCCTCTAGAGGCGTTGGGTGAAGTAGATGAGCTGACAGGCGTTCCGTTTCCGACGTGTTGCTATCATGTCTTCAAATCCTACGTTCCAAGCGGCGTATTTTGAACTATCTTCTGAATCTTTGACTGTTTTAGGGAATTAATAGGATGCGATGAGCAGTTCCCAGTCACACTTCTATTGTATTTTCTGGAGTCTGCTTGTGATGCATTCTATCTTTTTCATAGACCGTAGGCGCCTACTGGATATGACGACGTGGTTGGGTATGTGAATATATTTTTGTTTGTCCATCTCCCTTAACCTGGAGAGATTTTCGATAGTGAGTGAATATTCTGTAAATCTTCAATCCCTAAGTGTAATTCGCGCAATTCTTCGATTCTTTGTATGTGTTTGTCGAAGATGATGCTCCATGTGGTTTCGTGGGTAGGAAACTAATGTGATGAAAACTAAACTCGTAGACTATTCCGAAAATTGAGGCTTGTAATTTGAAACTCTTGCATAGGCGAAAAGAGAATATGTTGATAGCACCGAACCAGTCTTCAAGGATTTCTTTCCTTAGTAGTTGTTCTATTGAGAGTTTATGTGCCTCTGAGATACTTGCAGTTGCAATCCAAGCATGCATAGCCTCATCCTTTCTTCAAGCGTTGATTTGCATATGGATTAGCTTCTTTTGGAGATGAATGGATGGTGGGGCCCTTTGACTAATCGACATTTTCTAGTGGGTCCCTCAATGGCGTCTTCTGCAGCGGGGGTGCTTCGAACTTGGATTTGCTGGAATGAATCCAGCCAAGAACCAAATCGTAGCCTATATCCTCTCCGATGATCTAGAACGCAACATTTGTTGCGATATCGCCCACATTTACTTCAATGGTGACGTGGTCATAGGTGTTTCTGGACCTTCCTTCGGGATCTCTAATCACAACGGGTGCACGTAAGGCTTCGTTCTGGAGATTCATGTGGCTTGCAAAGTTTTGATTCCTTTGGATCGCAAAGTGTTGATGAGAATTCGACAAATTTTATGGAAATCAAAGTTGGGAATGAACCCAAAATTAGATCGAATTACGCTCCAAATTTCGATGGGTGAGGTTAGGGATTTTCCTTATCTGTGAGGGGATGTTCGTCGGCTTGATTAGGAAGAGAAGATTAGGAAGAGAATAGAAGTAAAAAGAACGAAGAAAATGTCGTGAAGGACTTTAATGCTTTTCTTAAGCTAAGATTTATGACCAGGGTATTCTAGTAATTTCAGGGTCCATGTAAAAAGAAATATCCGGTCGAAAAGTACCCTCTTTTCTTTATTATATAGTACTAGTGAGACCACATGTGAAATGCACACCCATGCATTGGACTCATTTAATAACACAAAATATAAAAACAATGAATTCTTTTGCCTAAAGTAAATATTTGATACTCTTATTTGTACTCGTTACATAGATAATTCAAAGAGCTTTCTATATATATAAATTTTACAAATATCCGGTGTACATTGCGAAATATATTAAGTTTTTAAATTTTTGGATTTATTTTTAAAAACAATGACATTTCTGTTAATATGTAAATTTTTATTAATATACGTTTTTACCCTCACATACATATATAGTGGTGGTTGATATTAAAGGTCATCTTTGTAATATCAGGGTTAGACTATTTTGTCTTTTTATAACCAACCAAAAAGGGTTTATACTAGCGGTACCCATTTATCTGCATACCCCCAATACTTATCTACCTACCCCATTAAATCTTCTATATTCTCATACCCCTAGATAAACAGGTTACAAAATCCTATATTGTCTGAAATTGATGAGAGTTTGAAGTTATTCTTTTCTCTACTCTCTTCCCAGATCTGGATAGAAGAACCTCTTGTAAACCTCTTGTTGTTGCAAAGTGGTGATGAATTGGGGAAAAGTTGAGATCAGAAAGAAGTTATCCAATACCAGATAGAGGTTACAGAGAATTGAAACTTGATAGGTTTAATAATTGGTTGCAGAATTATGTGAATAAGGTTGGGAATTGGAGGAAAATTAAGACGTGTTTCTGTTTCTAGTGTTTGTGATAAGGTTTCTCAACATAATTATATTTCTTCTGATTAGTTCTTCATGTCCAAAGATATATCTGCTCTCTAGGTAGCTTTCACTTTGTTGTTCATCTTTAGTTATTGAATTTCCAGATTTGCTATTGTAGTTAGGGTATGCTGGAAAGTTACTAACTTGTTTTTAGCCAATCATAAAAACTACACAATATAAGAGATATTAAGTGTTTGTACATTTTGTGGATAATGACTATGATTGATGCTAAAGTTGAAATAATGAGATGTGGTAGCGGCAGATAATGCGATTAGATAAAGCTAGGTAATCTTATTGTTGAGTCTAGCCAAATAAAATTTTACTGTGTTAATAACTTGGAATATGGTCGGTGATGAGCTAAGTGGAGTAGTTCTAAACCCGTCGAGAAAAATTAATGATTCTCTCGCGTGGAATTTCTTCCATGGATGACTTACTCAGAAGTAAATTATGATTATTCTACATGCACACGATGGAAACAGAGTAGACATTCAGATTTCAGATTGTCTAGGCAAACAAAAAAGCCGCACTACAAAAATACTGAGTTTTAGTCACGCTGAACAACCGTGGCAGTTGCTCAAAAATCCGTGTCAAAAGATAACTTGTCACGACTGAGGTGCCGTAACAAATAGTCCCGTGGTTAATCCTATTTGCCACGATTCTAGCCACGGTTTTTGCTTGAAGAGATTCCCACGACTTACTATGTCGTAAATAAAGTGCTATAAATATGATCATAGCATACAAATATCGGTCTATTCCCTGCCCGAAGCAAATACCCTATCTGGTGTGGCAAATGACTGACCTACTGCCACACCCTAGGCTAAGCTGTGGCTATTTATTAGCAATAGCCACGACTAATATGAATTCATGTCTAAAAGCATGTGGCTAAAATTCAGCATTTTTATAGTGCAAGTTTACTTTATGCCAACTAATTTATGTTTCCAAAGTTGTGTTGTTTCGCTATTGCAAAAAATTGCTCAAGCTTGCTTTTGCTAATAGAGGGGCCAATTTGTTATCCCGAAGAAGGAAGTTTGGAAGGAAGATTTGTAGGAATATTCTTTAATATCATAATTTATTTCTTACGATTTTATTTATGGTTATATGAGGAGTGTAGTATCAAAATTTCTAAGAGCATCTCCAACAGAGGGTGGATCTTTTGTTTTTCATGACACGTAGATTTTAGACCCCAATTAACATAAATACATCTCCAACGGTTGGATCCTACAAATTAGTTTTCATACTATGGAGTCCTATATTTACTATGAACGCAGAATTGGGGATATAAATTACTATCCCCATCAAAAAATGTCTACTAAAGGGTGTTTTTAGGGGCATAAATACTAAAATACCCTTTGGGTTAATTAAAAAATTATGAAAATATTATAATACCCTTCACACAAAATAAAATCTTAAATCTTAAAATCAAAAACCAAATTATCCCCCATTTTCACGTTCAGTTCCTACACTCTTCTTAGGTCAGGGTTTCAAAAAAAAAAATTCTTCGTTATTCATCGTTCACACGAACTCATCGTCGATTCAAAAATATCTTCGTAGATTACCTGAATCTATAACCATGCCTCTACAGATCCCAATTTGTAATAAAAATCAAAATCAGTAGCTCAACAAAAACAAGAACAAAGGCTTGCTCGGATTGCTCTTGAGAAAGAAGAAGAGGATTCAAATCATTAAACTCTCGAAGAAATAACTTCTGTGAGAAGCTAAGTGATTTTGAAATGTTTTATAAGTCTTTTAATCGATTTAAAGCAGTGGGTTTAGGTTAGAATCGCGAACCTTAACTCAAACAATGCCGGCATTCAAATTAGTATGAATACAATGTCAATTCTGTATTATGGCGTTGAATTTAGGATGAATACCACGTCGGGAATGAGTTACAACATTGTTATAGTTTTTACGTGTATGCCGGCAATGCTCTTTTGGTATGCAGGAATAACCTTGGAATTACCTAAGACTACCGACATTATCGGCATTTTTTCGACAATGCCGGCATTATGTCGCGGCATGGTCGAGTTGTCGACAGACAATGTCGTTATTCATGATATATATGCCGGCATCAGATATGATTGTTAGTTTTCATTTATTTTTTTTGTATATCTTTTGATAGGGCTAAATCCAAGGACTCTAAGAAATGAAAAAGTAAAGATGTTGGCGTTAAGAAAAGAAATAAGAACGCTCTTGGCACACCCGAGTCTCTTTCTCCTCGAGGGAAAGAATTTGGTCGCACTAAGCGTTTGGGGGCAGGCTCTACAAGTGGGAAAGTTTAGGAGAGTAGGGACCGTAGTAAAATAACAATTCGTGAACTACTGGAAAATTAGATTATGAGAACGATAAAAAAGGAAAATGATGAGGTTGATGATGAGGTTGACCCAAGTGAACAAGCAAGCCAAAATGAAGTTTTAGAGGAAGACGGTAGGCCAAGTCAACAACCGACACAAGGTGAAAGTGAAGGCGACGTCCCGCTAGAAGAAGAACAAGAGAAGTATAAAGTAGTAAAAATAAAAGGTTCGCACCTTCCTCATACTAATGACATGTTACCCGCCCATGATGATGGTAAAGTTTGGGGTCAAGCGCGTGATTTGAAACTCCTATTTGGTCACAAGGACACGTGGGCTCGTACTTGTAGTAGGGTAAAAACTGATTCTGCTGAAAATGATAAATTAGGTGTGCCGCAGAGAAACTAATCTAAACCCTAAACAAATGTACTACACATGAGTACTTTAGATTCGAGAGATTAAACTGTACAATTCTTGCCAAAACCAAGAAATGGCCGTTCCAGTCTTACTTCGGTCACAAAATGAAGGAGAAGGGTTGATCTTAGGGAGGGAAGCGCAGAAGATGTTGAGATCAGAATGATGAAATATGAAGGTGCAGCTGTTTTATGACTTGTATCAGAATGTGGAACTTTCTTGCGGAATGTAAGATATAAGTTCTTGGTGTTTTCTGGATACTTGTATTAATAACACTTGCTGGTTGAAATAGATTGAAAATCTATTTATACAAGTCATAGTCGAACACGCACTGATCTCATAGGAAGTGGAAGTAGTTGAGTGATGGAGAAGTGGAGATCATGTAGAATGGTAAAAACCATGTCCCTAGTATGAGGGCAAGACTGGTTGGTTTTACTCCCACTACTTCTCTATTACCACTACCTGTCCGCATTTCCTGACACTTTCTCGTAATGGGCGTATTGCACGCCGCACACTGTAAACCGCCAGACCAATACCCAGATGAACATCCCCCAGTTTGTGACATGTTTGATGTCTCGAGTATTTTTGTAGAAAATATGAAGCAAGTTACACAAAGAATGTAAAAAATCTCACACGTTAATTTTTGAATGGGTCTTACTTGCAAGACATAATTATTTCGACCAATCACGCGCAAGCTAGGCGGCAGGTAGTCAATCCTCATAGGAGGGGATGACCGGTAGTCATCATGGCATCTCATTGGTCGACCCCAATTAGATCTAAGCCGATTAAACCAGCTAGCCAAGTTGGATGGTTGAGATGATTTGTAAAATTTTGTGTTAATTCATGAAATTTCGTAATCAGAAAACTCAGATGTGAGACCCTCACTAATACTGCTGTAGAATTTTCATACAAACTTGGATTTTTATGATCCGCCCCTCCATTATTATTAGAAATGAATTTCCTATCTTCTTACGCGAGAATATTTAGGTTTTGAGCCCATTTAGGAGGTGAAAACACCTCGACAGTAAAAACTCAGGAAGAATTCAGGAGGAATTCTGTCAGTTTTCAGCCATGACCTAGCTCACCTTTTAAGATGTATCTTTTAGCTCGTTAACCCGATTGATGTGATTTTTTTAGTATGTTCTACTAGACATCCATACGAAACTTTTCTCATATACATCATGTCCATGTTCTTTAGGAGTTGCTCCTAGGTATTCGTCCAACCTTGGGTGACCTTTTGGATACCGTTCAACCCAGTTATATCGATCCGATTGGTGAGAGCAGATCATGTAGGATATAAGAAGGTAGATATCATGGAGCTTGCGGCTTATAAGTGATTTGATTGGCCGATGGGAAAGAGGGGCCGACAGACAACCATCTTTAATTAACAGTGTAAGCTGCGGCTTTGGAGTAATTTGATTGGTCGATGGGAAAGAGGGACTGGCGGTCAGCAACATGGGACATGGCCGGTTGGTGATAGGCAGCACAAACTAGGACAAACCGGCCGGCCAAACATGGGACATGGCCGGTTGGTGATAGGCAGCAAACTAGGGAAAACCGTTCGTCCAAGTGGCGCGGTCGCGCCCATTTGGTTGCTGTCCTCACTTGTCACAGTTTCCCTTTTATTTCTTATTTTCCAACTTTTAGTAGGATTCTGCTCCTACTAGTTTCATGATGGATCGATTTCCTAGTTTTCCTAGGTTTAGTCTCGACCAATAGGGATCGAGATATTGCGCAGACCGCAAAAACCTAATTTTTGCAAATTGATAAAATTAGGTTAGAAAAATTGAATTTTGCGAGCTGACACAAAATTAACCAAATTTTGTGAATTTTGCATGTTGATACAAAGTCACTAATTTTTAATCTCGGAGAGCAGCGCAGCGTTCTTCTGATTTAATACCTTCATGTGCATCTTGATGTTGACATTTCAGGAAACTCATGCTACACAACTGCGAGTGAACATTAATTGTCATATCCAGTCAATATTAAGAGTTCAGCTGGGGAACATAGCATTGGATAAATACTCAGCAAGCCATGCATAAATGCATAACGCATGTAGGAGTTTAATAAAATTTACAGAATATCTGGGATTTTGCAACCAACATTATTCTATGTAAATTTCATATATTTAAGCATACTGAATTTCTCAATACATATGTAAGCAAAGAGGCGTAGGAACTCATCACTGTTAAAATGGCTCTATTTCTTTGCAAAACAAGAGTACATAAATTTAAGATTTTACGGTTTTAGCCCTGAACTAAAAACCACCATCAACATTAATCCCCTGCATAGCACTTAATAGTGACATTGATGCGGGGTAAGCACTAGATGGTGACAAATGAAAATTCACGAGAAGAGTTAGACAGAGGTTACCAAGATAGAGCGGCTTGGTATTTGAGAAGGACATGTTTAATGAAACGTCGAGGAAAATAACAATCACCCTTCTAGCACGTTGATGCCGAGAACACTAAAATGATGTATTTAAGTGATGGAGCCTCAACCGATGAGCGTTAAGGCAGTTAAGCCTTGAATACAAAGATGAATGTTGAGGTGGTGGAGCCATCAACAGTATGATATGTTGAGGCAGTGATGCCTGACAACATGGGTGAGTATTGAGGAGGTTGTGCGTTTTAATACTAAGATAAAGATGTGTTGAGGTAGTGATGCCTGACAACACATTAATGAGTATTTAGGAGTTGCTACGTCTCAACACTAAGATGAAAATGTGTTGAGGCAGTATGCCTGACAACACAGTAGTGAGTGTTGAGGAATGGGTACGTCTCAACACAAAGATGAGGATGTGTTGAGGCAGTATGCCTGACAACACAATAGTGAGTGTTGAGGAATTGGTATGTCTCAGCACCAAGCTGGGGATGTGTTGAGGCAGTTGTTGATAGTGGTTTTTAGTTCAGAGTCAAAATCGTAAAACCCTATATTTAGCGTCGTGATCCTGCAAAGGGATAAAGGCCATTTGAAAGTGATGAGTGCTCAAACATCTTTATTTACACATGTATTGAACAACTCAGTATATATGAAACTCATTCAGAATGATGCGCACAGTAGTAATCCCAAGTATTCTGTGAATTTTATTTTATGTCAGCATTATTAACTAATGCATGACTCGCCTGATATTTTTCCGTGCTATGTTCCCAGTAGAACTCTTAATACTGACATGACATGACGATCAATGCTCACTCTCAGCAGAGTAGCATGAATCTCCCGAAGTATTAGTATTGGGATATGCACAAAAATACTCATACGAGTTACATCTCTCTGACAAAGAGATCGAAGTGTTCACACACTTTTAATTAAAGTTGGCGTGATTGAACACATATTTATTCTTAAAGAAAATTTAGACTGTTAATGTCAGTCTCTGAAATAATCACGGCCACACAACTTGGCCGCAAGATTTGACAAGCATAGCTTACTCCTAATAGAATTAGGCAATCACAGTAGTGACTAACGGCGGACCCACTAGTGCCCTAGACGATCGAGTCCCATTTCCTCAGTCGCGAAGTGCTTTGAACGCCGATCCCAAACATGGGTGATCGCGCTGTGCAAGAATGGCTCGAACGAGCTAAGACTGTAAAAAACGTCTCAAGAGTCATCATATTCGTCCAACTTCGCCAGCCTAGTTGGACGGCTTAGATTGCGTTTCAAACGATCAAGGAAATGCCAATGCGTTTGCCACCGGCCAAATATTATCCCATACCAATTGACTTGCTCATGGGAGTTGATAGGACACCAAGTCGTTCGATTGAACTAGGGTAGACACGGCTGCTTTGAAGCCTTAATCGGTGTTTGTGGCAACACATTACTGCCGCAAATCGATCACAACTGTCCAACTTTTCCAGCCTTGTTGGACGACTGAGATCTTCTCTGGAATGATCAAAGAGGCACCGACATGGTCACTGGCGGCCCCACTTTCCCCTTGGACGATCGACTTGCCTATGGAAATCCTATAGGGTGCTCGACCGCTTGCACAAACTTGAGCAGACGTGTTGTGTTCAAAAACCCTTATTTAGGTCACGGCAGTACATAAATGTCGCAGATTGATCACAACTATCCATCTTCGCCAGCCTAAACGAGCGGCATAGATCTAGATTTAAGTGATCCCGAAGGTGTTAACGTGATCACTGTGGACCCACCTTTACATGTGATTGAACGGCCTACACAAACTAGGGCTCCGCCTCGAAACGCACGCCCAAAGAGGGGTGGGTCACACGGCTTCCTCAATCCTAAAGTTGTGTCTTTGGAAATATGCAACTGCCGCAAATCATCTCGTCCATCCAACTTTGCTAACCTAGTTGGATGGTGTGGTTTTGTTTTTCGAAAACAAGCAAAGCAACATTGTAAAGACCGGTCATCCCTCTTCCATATGAAGCGATCGGCCAAATAATGACTTAACCGTAGGGTTCTCAAACGATCACCCAAAGGTGGTCGATCATGCTGTCTTCTTTAAGACGCCTATCCGCGACTTATTCAATCAGGCTATAAAAAAATGATTCCTCATACACATCGATTATTTTGAGCTGCTTAAATGCGATGTTTCACGTTCATCGAATACATACAATATTTTATATTGGCCTCATAAACAACTTAGTTGTTTCACCTAATAGCGCCATGTTATTCTCCGCGGCGGGTCCCACGACTTGATCCACTTATTCGAGACATCAAACATGTCACAAACTGGGGAATGCTTACTGGGGTATTGATCTGGAGGTTTACAACGTGCAGCGTGCAACGCGCCCATTACGAGAACGTGTTAGGAAAAGACGGTTAGCAATGATGGAGTAGTGGGTGAAGGCGTAATCACTCAATGATCACCACCTCTTACACAAATCCATTACTCCACCACTTAACTTCCTCCACTTCCTAGGAGATCAGGACTTGTAGCCAAAAAGGGGGAACACAAATAGATTTTCAATCTATTTTCAAAAGGGGGAACACAAGTGTTATAAATAAAAGTATCCAGAAACCATTTTCTGATACGCAAGTCATAAACAACCACACCTTCATAATTCTACACTCTGATCTCAAACACCTTCTCCGCTTCCGTCCCTAAGATCAACCCTTCTCCTTCACCTTGTGACTGAATTGAATCTGGAACGACCATTTCTTGGTTTAGGCCAGAGTCTTACAAATTGATTTCTCGAACCTAAAAACATTCTCGTACAGTGCATTTGTTTAGGTTTTGAACTCGTTCTCATCAACACACCCCAAATTACCACAAAAATAGCAGAATCAGTTTTACCCCAAAAGAACTAGCGACCACAGTGGGAGATTAATCTCTCGGTTGCAAGATCAAATTTCAATTTCATTTCAATTTTCTCAAAATTCAAAATGGTGGATCTTAGGTCTGGGTCGGCGACCAATTCCGATGGAACTAGCACTGACAACACTCTCGGTGTTGATGTCCCTGTCAGTGATGCTACCATACAGCCTGTCAATACGATCAACGCACCTCGTGGAACTATGTCCTCTACCACCAACACCAGCGGAGCATGAGATGTTCCCTCGGTAACACCTCTCATCACTAGAGCCAAAGCAGACGCAAACCCCAACATTTTTTCAAGTGTAACACCTCCAGTCATCACCAGAGCAGCTGCTACTCCCCCGTCAGGACGAGGGGCCGGATGAGTCATAGGAGGCCAACCCCCTATCACCATTGTTGATTTGATGGAGAGGCAAGAAATTCTAGCTAAGGATTAGACAGACATGGCTTCGACCCAAAAAGAGGTGCTCACTTTCCTCAAGACATTAACAGAACGATTGCCACAAGAGTCACGACAACCCCTGGAACCAACAAGGAGTACCTTCAATACGCCTGGCGCGAGTGCTTCAGCAAGACGTGCCTACCTAGATAAAGAAGCTCGTATTTCTCCTGAACGCCCATGGGAAAGGAACCATTCATCCAACTTCATCACTCGTGAAGATCTGGAACGACTTCTCCAAAATCGAGGCAAGGAAAACCCAGTGGACCTGCACCAACACCAACCTCCATATCCTCCTGATATGCAGAGAGTTCCCCTACCGAGAGGATATTCCTCTCCTCAGTTTTCCCTTTATGATGGTACTAATAACGCTCGCGAACAAATTTCTTGTTTTTTGGAATCTTTGGGAGAACGCGATTACGATCACGTCCTCCGCCTGAAAGAATTCTCAAAATCGCTTACTGGAAGAGCATACACCTGGTATAACAACATCGCACCAAACAACATATCAAACTGGTGTGAGATGGTCACCGCCTTTCACAAGAAGTATTTCTTTGTGTCCGAGCAAATCACTTTCTCGGACTTGGAAAGAATGTTTCAGTGAAACAACGAGCATCCGAACGTTTACGTCAAGAGATTCAGAATTCAAGCTTTGGACTGTCACGATCCAAACGTGACCGGAAAAAAATTGGTAGAGTCGTGCATTAATGGTATGGTTCCCATCTACCGTGCTTTACTGGAAAATCTCCGCTTCCAGACGTTCTCTGAACTTCATGAAGCTTCTAAGTGATCAGCTACGATCACACCAGCGCTTTTAGAAAGAACTAGACCGGCCAGAGGTGAGGATGCACGCGAAACTCGAGGGAACAGGCGCCTCATCAATAAATAATACAATACCGGTCCTTCTGTGAGCGTGGTAGGTGAAGGATGAAAAAGGAAAGCTCCAGAAACGGAGCAACAACCCAAGCACGCAGCGTCAGCACAGACGACTCCATCCTGGAAATCCACGGCTAAAACTCCCGAAGCTGGAGATGCTGCTCTAGATTTCCCATTTTCAATAGATGAAGTAATTGAACTACTGGAAGCATGGATTCAAGATGATGCAATCAAGCTACCTCCTCTTAGACGTCCACCCACTGAAGAAGAGATGGTGAATCCCAAATACTGTCGTTAACACAGGTTCGTCAATCACCCAACCAGTGACTGCAACAAGTTGAAGCGCATTTTCAAGGAGAAGGTGGACGCTGGGGAACTTCAACTAGGAAACGAAGGAGTCAACAGAGACCCCCTTCCTGTTAGGAGTTGCATGATTTCTGGGGACTCTGTTCATAAGACTGTGCAGTCTATGATGGAACGATTGTGTGAAATTTCGTATTTCTCAAAGGCACAACGTCAAGACATGTTTGGGGCTCTTAACCATGTCGTATCAGGAAAGCGTCTGTTTTCGGTTAAGGAAGTTGCCCCTGAACTGCAATCATTCCTAGGAAACGCGAGATATAACTGGGGACTCCTAACCGTCGCTCACTTGAAGGATGTCGAGTTCGATAACATGCTGATCGACGTAGCCTCTGATTTCAACATTGTCACCGTCAAGGCCCTGAAAGCTGCAAAGGTTTCGAAGCAGGAAGTTGTTTATTGACCAACCATAATTAAATACTCTGAAGGAGAGTCTAGAGACGCTTATGGATACGTTGACCTCTAAATAAAGATATGAGACGCTCTAGCATGCGGTAAGTTTCATATTGTGAAAGATTATCCAAACTATGATATGATTCTGAGATGCTCGTGGGTGCATAACAACAAAGCAAACCTAAGAGTGTGTCCTTTGCCAGTGTCTATACCTGAAAGGATTACCAACAAGCCGTCAAATCCCGAAGATTACCTGTTGTCGTATCGGCAGCTTGCCGATGTGACGCAATTACCTGGAGAAAGCCCATCATCATACGTCAGAAGATTCCGAACCCAAGTAAGTCTTATCGAACAACCCTTTTTGCAACCAGTCACTCCTCCTTTTGCTAAGTCCCGAAGACTTGCTCCAATCAACAACCCAACCGCCATTAGGAGATGTTAATGGGATGATGGTCCTTTCAAACGCTTTGTCAAAAGTTTAGAAGTTGTCTCGATTAAAGATGACGAGTCCAAGGACCAAGTAGGAGTGCAACGCCCAAACCCATTTAAAATTGGAGATTTGGTAATAAAGGCGACCGCGTCTCAAGTTGGGGATGTGACAGTGAAAGTGATTGCTCAGTCCGATTCGCCTACAGAAAAGGAAGATAAGCCATACCTGGTGGCAGATGTTATCTTAGGCGGTTACTGCAAGCTCATCAATGCTGACAAACTAGAAGGCGTGACGATTCACTCACGATGGCTCGAACCCTACAATACCTAAAACGTTGTGCTATCATTTCCTCCAGCATTCTCCATACCTAAAACGCTATGCTACCTTTTCCTCCAGCGTTCTCTTAAGTATTTCCTTCAGCAATTTCCCTTTTTATCATGCAATATTTGTAATTCCTCCAAAATGATTGCACTGCTGGCATTCATAATTAGGGTTTCATTATTGTTAATCAAAATATTATTTCCTTTTAGAAATCTCTTTGCCTATGAATCGTGGCGCAAAGTCTTGAGCAAACCTAAACCCTCATTACCCATTAGTCCAAACTAGAAGAAACAAAACCCTAAGGAAGAAACATCTTTCGAAAAATATTGAAGGCCTACATGCAGGAAGGAAAGGGAAGGGGATTCGTATGATTATTAGGATAAGCGCCTGGAAGAACGACCTACTCCAACAATGAAGTGGTATCACCATAATGGGATTTGTGAAACTTTGCCAACTGGAATACAGGTTCGTGATTAATCTCTGGCTTTCATTATCACATCCTCCTTCATTATCTGGGATCATGAGAAATCATCACAGAGACAGCATACATAAAACGCATCATTGATGACTCCATTACAGACAGGGTAACCATACTTGTTTTCACTAGAAGGTCGCTCATGCTCGATCCTTCGTCGCTTTAGCCGAGCTGCAAACCTTTCAGCTCTCGCACTCGGCAGCTGAGACGCTACGCCGCGCCTACATGCCGACCGAAGCAAAGAAAGCCTGAGCACTCTTCCGAATGAAACATAGTTGCAGAAGAGACATACCCTGCATGGCACGATCAGCTTCACCAAATGGAGGATCTATTTTGTCCATCACCTCCTCGAACTCGCTAGCCTCAGGTTTGTCGACTTCGAAGCTCTTCTGTGGAGAAGTAAAAGAGTAATCATCACCAGCAGCTCCCATCATACACTGCAAAAAGGGATGTTATGATCATACCGACAGCTGGTAAATAAAAATCGTTATAATCAATCAAAAATCTGCATAATGAACAAGGAGCAATACCTGGAACGAGGAAGAGAAGCAATCCTGTGATGAGAAAAGACTCCAGCGTCTTCTTTATATTCTACAAATCAGCAAGACCCGGGAAGAAAAGGAGTCTCTACTCCCCGTGTATAAAGGCTCCAGATACGGGATAACAATTAGGTAGATACTTATATATCTGAAAAAGATAACCGCGCTGAAAGGAAACGTGCCGTACGCAAGGACCAAGCCAGTCTCTATCCTGGTAAAGTGCATCGAACTCCTCTTGAGAATTTCTTTATCTGTCACCATCTAGTGACAGGGGACTTAATATTGATGGTGGTTTTTAGTTCAGGGTCAAAATCGTAAAACCCTATATTTAGCGTCGTGATCCTGCAAAGGAATAACGGCCGTTTGAATGTGATGAGTGATCAAACCTCTTTATTTACACATGTATTGAACAACTCAGTATATATGAAATTCATTCATAATGATGCACACAGTAGTAATCCCAAGTATTCTGTGAATTCTATTTTTATGCCATCATTATTAACTAATGCATGACTCGCCTGATATTTTTCCGTGCTATGTTCCCAGTAGAACTCTCAATACTGACATGACATGATGATCAATGCTCACTCTCAGTAGAGTAGCATGAATCTCATGAAGTGTTAGTATTGGGATCTGCATAAAAATACTCATACGAGTTACATCTCTCTGACAAAGAGATCGATGTGTTCACCCACTTTTAATTAAAGTTGGTGTGATTGAACACACATTTATTCTTAAAGAAAATCTAGACCGCAGTGACTACCGGCGGGCCCAATAGCGCCCTAAACGATCGAGTCCCATTCCCTCAGCCGAGAAGTGCTTTGAACACTGATCCCAAACATGGGTGATCGCGCTGTGCAAGAATGGATCGAATGAGCTAAGACTGTAAAAAATGGTCTCAAGAGTCATCATATCTGTCCAACTTCGCCATCCTAGTTGGATGGATTAGATCGCGTTCCAAACGATCAAGGAAATGCCAATGCGTTCGCCACCAGCCCAATATTATCCCTTACCAATCGACTTGCTCATGGGAGTTGATAGCACACCAAGTCATTCGATTGAACTAGGGTAGACACGGCTGCTTTGAATCTCTAATCGGTGTTTGCGGCAACACATTACTGCCGCAAATCGATCACAACTGTCCAACTTTGCCTGCCTTATTGGACGACTGAGATCTTCCCTGGAATGATCAAAGAGGGGCCAACATGGTAATTGGCGATCCCACTTTCCCCTTGGATGATCGACTTGCCTATGGCAAGCTTATAGGGTGCTCGGCCGCTTGCACAAACTTGAGTAGACGTGTTGTGTTTAAAAACCCTAATTTAGGTCTCGGCAGTACATAACTGTCCCAGATTGATCACAACCATCCATCTTTTCCAGCCTAAACAAGCGGCATAGATCTAGATTTAAGTGATCCCGAAGGTGTTAACGTGATCAATGTGGACCCATCTTTACACGTGATTTACCGGTCTATGCAAACTAGGGGTCAAAGCCTCGAAACACGTGCCCAAAGAGGGGTAGGTCACACGGCTTCCTCAATCCTAAAGTTGCGTCAACGGCAGTATGCAACTGCCGCAAATCATCTCGTCCATCCAATTTTGCTATCCTAGTTGGATGGCGTGGATTTGTTTTTCAAAATCAAGCAAAGCAATATTATAAAGACCGGCCATCCCTCTTCCACATGAGGCGATCAGCCAAATAATGACTTGACGGTAGGCTCCTCAAACGATCACCCAAAGGTAGTCGATCATGATGTCTTCTTTAAGACGCCTATCCGCGACTTATTCAATCAGGCTCTAAAACAATGATGCTTCATAAACATCGATTAGTTTGAGATGCTTCAATGCGATGTTTCACATGCATCGAATACATACAATATTTTACTTTGGCCTCATAAACAACTTAGTTATTTCACCTAATAGCGCCATGCTATTCTCCGCGGCGGGTCCCACGACTTGACCCACTTATTCAAGACATCAAACATGTCACAAACTGGGGGATGCTTACTGGGTTATTAGTCTGGCGGTTTACAGCGTGCAGCGTTCAACGCGCCCGTTATGAGAGCGTGTTATGAAAAGACGGTTAACAATGATGGAATAGTGGGTGAAGGAGTGATCACGCAATGATCACCACCTCTTACACAACTCCGCTACTCCACCACTTAACTTCCTCCACTTACTACGAGATCAGGGTTGTGCTCAAATGACTTGTATAAATAGATTTTCAATCTATTTTCGAAAGGGGGAACATAGGTGTTATCAACACAAGTAGCCAGAAACCATTTTCTGATACACAAGTCATATACATCCACACCTTCATAATTCAACACTATGATCTCAAACACCTTCTCCGCTTTCCTCCCTAAGATCAACCTTCTCCTTCATCTTGTGACCGAATTGAATCTGGAACGGCCATTTCTTGGTTTAGGACAGAGTCTTACAGACTGATTTCTCAAACCTAAAAGCATTCCCGTGCAGTGTATTTGTTTAGGGTTTGAACTCATTTCTTATCAACACACCCCAAATTACCAAAAAAAACAGCAGAATAAGTTTTACCCCAAAACAGCAGTATGCCTAACAACACAGTAGTGAGTGTTGAGGAATCACTACGTCTCAACACTAAGATGGGATCTGTTGAGGTAGTATGCCTGACAACACATTAGTGAGTGTTGAGAATTGCTACGTCTCAACACTAAAATGAAAATGTGTTGAGGCAGTATGCCTGACAACACAATAATGAGTGTTGAGGAATTACTACGTCTCAACAGTAAGATGAAAATGTGTTGAGGCAGTATGCCTGACAACACAGTAGTGAGTGTTGAGGAATTGGTACGTCTCAACACTAAGATGAAAATGTGTTGAGGCAGTATGCCTGACAACATAGTAGTGAGTGTTGAGGAATTTGTAAGTCTCAACACTAAGATGAGAATGTGTTGAGGCAGTATGCCTAACAACACAGTTGTGAGTGTTGAGGATTTTTTACGTCTCAACACTAAGATGAGGATGTGTTGAGGCAGTATGCCTGACAACACAGTAGTGAGTGTTGAGGAATTGCTACGTCTCAACACTAAGATGAAAATGTGTTGAAGTCGTATGCCTGACAACATAGTAGTGAGTATTGATGAATTACTACGGCTCAACACTAAGATGAAATTGTGTTGAGGCAGTATGCCTGACAACACAGTAGTGAGTGTTGAGGAATTGATACGTCTCAACACTAAGATGAGGATGTGTTGAGACAGTATGCCTGACAACACAGTAGTGAGTGTTGAGGAATTGTTACGTCTCAATACTAAGATGAAAATGTGTTGAGGAAGTATGCCTGACAACACAGTAGTGAGTGTTGAGGAATTTCTACGTCTCAACACTATGATGAAAATGTGTTGAGGCAATATGCCTGACAACACGTTAGTGATTATTGAGGAAACGTCTCAACACTAAGATGAAAATGTGTTGAGGCAGTATGGCTGAACACACAGTAGTGAATGTTGAGGAATTAGTACGTCTCAACACTAGGATATTTAAAATTTATTTGATATGCCTAATAGATATAAAACATTTAGTTCAAGGATAGTTACTTAGATTTATCTCCGCTAGGCATGTCCTTCGCGCATGATTGGGCTTTGGGTATATTAGTCCCTCCCGTGAGTAAGCAACATCAGGCGTTAGTGATGACAACAGACTGATAGACAGACAAAGTCCCTGGGTCTTGATGGGACAATAAATAGACGGTTTGAAAGAGAGTTTTTCCACAAGACTTACTTGTGTGTGGAACCTGCGAAAAAATGTTGCTACACTCTCTCCAGGAAATTGTGTCACAGTTGCGAGTTGTCCATACGACAACAAATAATCTTCAGGATTGGACGGCTTGTTAAAGACCCTCTCAGGTATAGACACTGGCAAGGGACATACTCCTAGTTTGTCTTTGTTGTTATGTATCCATGAGCGCCCCAGAACCATGTCATAATTCGGGTATTCCTTGACAATATGAAACTTGGCGTGTGTTTGGGCGTCTCCTATCTTGATTTCGAGATTAATGTACCCATATGCATTTTTTGGCTCTCCTTCTGAGTTTCTGATCACAGTTGGGCAGTGAACACCTTCTTGCTTCGAAATCTCTGCATATCTCAGAGTCTTGATGGTGATGATGTTGAAGTCAGAGGCTGCACCAATCAACGTGCTATCAAACTCGACACCTTTCAGATGAGAAGCGGTTAGGAGTTCCCAGTTACATTTAGCAGCCGTACCTTCCAGGAGAGGTTTGGATTTGGGAGCGGATTCTCCTACTGAAAACAACCGCTTGCCTGATACAACACGGTTGAGGGATGCAAACTTGTCTTGACACTGTGCTTTGGATAAATAGATCATCTCACATAAACGCTCCATCATAGACTGTACAGTTTTGTGGATGGAGTCCCCAGAAAGCATGTAACTCCTAACAGGAAGAGGATCTCTGTGAACTCCCTCAGTGCCTATGCTAACGACAGTATTTGGGATCTTCCACTTCTTTCTCAGTTGGTGGACGCCTGATAGGAGGTAATTTGATAACATCATCTTGAATCCGCCTCCAGGAGCTCAATTAATTCTTCGATTGGAAATGGGAAGTTCGGAGCAGCCTTTCCAGTTTCTTTTGGCTGTGAAGGAGTTTTAATGGCAGCCTTCCGGGGTTGAGCTATCTGTTGCGCTGGTGCCGTACGTTTAGGTTGTTGTTCCGCAGCTGGAGGTTTTCTCTTTCCCCATTCACCCACCACGCTTGCAGAAGGTTGAGTATTGTATTGTTTGTTGACGAGACGTCTGCTTCCTCGAGTCTCACGTGCATCTTCATTCATAGCAGGTCTAGTTCGTTCTAGCAAGGCTGGCGCTGTTGTAGCCGAGCATTTAACAGCTTCATGAAGTTCAGAGAATGTTTGAAAGCGCAGGTTCTCCATCAAAGCACGATATACAGGCACCATCCAATTGATGCATAATTCCACCAATTGTTGTTCAGTCATATCTGGATCGTGACAATCTAGTGTTTAAATTCTGAATCTCTTGACATAATCGTTCGGATGCTCATTGTTTCGCTGAAACACTCTTCCAGTACCGTCATAAGGGGAGAGTTTAGTGAGAGGAATATCCTCTTGTAAGATCTTTGCACATCAAGAGGGTAGGGAGGTTGGTGTTGGTGAACGGTGGCTGAACATTCTTTTCCTTGATTTTGGAGGAATCATACAGATCTTCACACGTGACGAGATTGGATTGTTGATTTCTTTTCTATGGACGTTCATAAACCACACAAGCTTCTCCATCTATAAAGGGCTCGCCCTGTTTAAGTGTTTGCATCAGGAGTCATGAAAGTGTTCCCTTCCTGCTCCGTCTGATGTTGATGTTGCTGCTATGATAATAGCCACTTTGTCAGTGTCGTAAGAAAAGTGAGTACCTCCTTCTGGGTTGCAGCCATGTCTGTCTGAGCTTTAGCAAGAACCTCCTGTATCTCCATTAAATCAGCAATGGTAATAGAAGGTTGGTTTCCTCGGGCTCCTCCAGTCTCCCGTCCTGACGAAGAAGTGGTAGCATCTCTTGTGGTGATCGGAGGTGACACGCTTGAATGAATATTAGGGAGACTAGCAGCGGCTCTGGCTCTGGTGATTGGAGGTGTCACGCCGGAGGGAATGTTTCCTACGCCGCTGATGTTGGTAGTAGAGGATGTAACACCATGGGATGTATTGATTATGTTGGCAGGAGGTACATTGGTGTCAGCAGCAGGGATATTGACGCCGGGAGTTTTTTCAGCGCCAGTAGTATCAAGATTAGTTTCTCAATCCATACCAAAGATCTACTATCTTGAAATTGAGAAAATTGAAATGAAAACTGAGAAATTGACTTTGAACCGAGAGATTAATCTCCCACTGTGGTTGCCAATTTTTAGTAGGGTAAAAACTAATTCTGCTGAAAATAGTAAATTGGGTGTGCCATCGAGAAAACAATCTAAACCCTAAACAAATGTACTGCACATGATTACTTTCGATTCTAGAGATCAATCTCTACAATTCTGGCCTAAACCAAGAAATGGACGTTCCAGTCTTGCTTCGGTCACAAAATGAAGGAGAAGGGTTGATCTTAAGGAGGGAAGCGAAGAAGGTGTTGAGATCATAATGATGAACTATGAAGGTGTGGCTCTTTTATGACTTGTATCAGAATGTGGAACTTTCTTGCGGAATGTAAGCTATAAATTCTTGGTGTTTTCTGGATACTTGTATTAATAACACTTGTCGGTTGAAATAGATTGAAAATCTATTTATAGAAGTCATAGTCGAACACGCACTGATCTCATAGGAAGTGGAAGTAGTTGAGTGAAGGAGAAGTGGAGATCACGTAGAATGGTAAAAACCATGTCCCTACTATGAGGGTAAGACTAGTTGGTTTTACTCCCACTACTTCTCTACTACCACTAACTGTCCGCCTTTCCCGACACTTTCTCGTAATGGGCGTATTGCACGCCGCACACTGTAAACCGCCAGACCAATACCCTGATGAACATCCCCCAGTTTGTGACATGTTTGATGTCTCGAGTATTTTTGTAGAAAATATGGAGCAAGTTACACAAAGAATGTAACAAGTCTCACACGTTAATTTTTGAGTGGGTCTTGCTTGTAAGACCTAATTATTTCTACCAATCACGCGCAAGCTAGGCGGCAGGTAGTCATCCCTCATAGGAGGGGATGACCGGTAGTCATCATGGCATCTCATTGGTCGACCCAAATTAGATCTAAGCCGATTAAACTAGCTAGGCAAGTTGGATGGTAGAGATGATTTGTAGAAGTTTGTGTTAATTCATGAAATTTCGTAATCAGAAAATTCAGATGCGAGACCCTCACTAAAACTGCTGTAGAATTCTCATACAATTCTGATGATCTGCCCCTCTATTCTTATCAGGAAAATATTTCCTATCTTCCCACGCGGAAATATTTAGGTTTTGATCTCGTTTAGGAGGTGAAAACTGCCCGACAGTAAAAAATCAGGAAGAATTCAGGAGGAATTCTGACAGTTTTTAGCCATGACCTAGCTCACCTTTTAAGATGTATCTTTTAGTTCGTTAATCCGATTGATGTGATTTTTTAGTATGTTATACTAGACATCCATACGAAACTTTTTTCATATAGATCATGTCCATACTCTTTAGGAGTTTCTCCCGGGTGTTCGCCAACTTTGGGTGACCTTTTGGATATCGTTCAACCAAGTTAAATAGATCTGATTGGTGAGAGAGGAGCATGTAGGCTATAAGAAGGTAGATATCATGGATCTTGCAGCTTAGAAGTGATTTGATTGGTCGATGGGAAAGAGGGGCCGACGAACAACTATCTTTAATTAAAATTGTATCTTACAACTTTAGAGCGATCTGATTGGTCGATTGGAAAGAGAGGACGACAGACAACCATTTTTAATTAAAGTGTAGGCTGCAGTTTGGAGAAATTTGATTGGTCGATGGGAAAGAGGGACTGGCGGCCATCAACATGGGACATGGCCGGTTGGTGATAGGCACCACAAACTAGGACAAACCGGCCGACCAAACATGGGACATGGCCGGTTGGTGATAGGAAGCAAACTAGGGCAAACCGGCCGTCCAAGTGGCGCGGTCGCGCCCCTTTGGCTGTTGTCCTCACTTGTCACAGTTTCCCTTTTATTTCTTATTTTCCAACCTTTAGTAGGATTCTGCTCCTACTAGTTCCATGATGGATCGATTTCCTAGTTTTCCTAGGTTTAGTCTCGACCAATAGGGATCGAGATATTGCGCAGACCGCAAAAACCTAATTTTTACAAATTGATAAAATTAGGTTAGAAAAATTGAATTTTGCGAGCTGACACAAAATTAACCAAATTTTGTGAATTTTGCATGTTGATACAAAGTCACTAATTTTTAATCTCGGAGAGCAGCGCAGCGTTCTTCTGATTTAATACCTTCATGCACATCTTAATGTTGACATTTCAGGAAACTCATGCTACCCAGCTGCGAGTGAACATTAATTGTCATATCCAGTCAATATTAAGAGTTCAGCTGGGGAACACAACATTGGATAAATACTCAGCAAGCCATGCGTAAATGCATAACGCAGGTAGGAGTTTAATAAAATTTACAGAATATCTGGGATTTTGCAACCAACATTATTCTAAGTAAATTTCATATATTTAAGTATACTGAATTGCTCAATACATATGTAAGCAAAGAGGCGTAGGAACTCATCACTGTTAAAATGACTCTATTTCTTTGCAAAACAAGAGTACATAAATTTAGGGTTTTACGGTTTTAGCCCTAACTAAAAACTACCATCAACAGTACTATCTATCAAACCTATGTAAGAATTTTTACCTTGTGCTCGTGTATTATTATGTATGCTTTCTTTCATATCTCATATTTATGAATACTTTATTTTTATTTATGTTTATGTATAATCTCATTGTCTCCTAATTGTAGGATCATAAGAAAGTAATACGTGTTTGCCAACACCAAACCTCGAGTAAATGGCCTTTGGTTTTTTTTTTTGATAAGTAAAAAAAATTTATTAATAGATAACACATTTACAAAGAAATGTATTCAAGAAAAGAGGTCACAAAAACCCCAAAAACTTGAAAACTACTTAAATCTATAATAAGTAACATTTGGATGTCCAACTGAAATTAAAAAATTACGTCTTCCATCATAATGTAAACCTATCTCATTACTAAGAGAACATCCTCTTTTGGCCATAGCATCAGCAAAAAAATTCGCCTCCCTATAAGTATGAATAAACCTTATAGTATCATAATGTCTACTCACTGCCGCCCACCTCTGTCTAGCAAACCAAGGTAAATTATCATTCTTAAAAGCCTCAACAGCACCAAAGGAGTCAGACCTGATGAAAATCTGTCGAAAACCCCATGTCACTGCCCACTCCATACCCACTAGAATACCATAAAGTTCAGCCAAGTAGTTAGTAGTAATTCCTAGGCCAATAGAAATTGCACCTAGGAATACACAGTTTGAATCTCTTGCCACCACACCAGCACCCGCAACACCTGGATTACCTCGCGCCACACCATCACAACAGATATGTATTTCATTATCCTCCGGAGGCTGCCAAAAACACTCAATTGGCTGTAGAACCTTGATTTTCCTATGCTACACACGAAAATAGTCAAGAATGACTACGTCTTCAGTATTGTTTTTCATGTTACCACGAAGCCGAACAACATACTCTTTAATTAACTTCATCACCCGCTTGAAAAACAAACTCCAGCTCGCTTTCTTGTGCTCAAAAACTGCTTTATTACGCAACGCCCATAGTTCAGACCTGATGACGAGGTTGGAAACCAGCCACATGTATCTGATTTAATACCTTCATGCGCATCTTAATGTTGACATTTCAGGAAACTCATGCTACCCAGCTGCGAGTGAACATTAATTGTCATATCCAGTCAATATTAAGAGTTCAGCTGGGGAACATAGCAATGGATAGATACTCAGCAAGCCATGCGTAAATGCGTAACGCAGGTAGGAGTTTAATAAAATTTACAGAATATCTGGGATTTTGCAACCAACATTAATCTGAGTAAATGGCCTTTGGCTTTGGAATGTAAAGAGGTCCAATAATTAGTAAATGACTCTGGGCTATATCCTCTGGTTGAAAATTATGTGGAGTATGATTCTGTGACAATCAATTGCTTCATCGAGAGGTATCATGGTGAAACTGATACCATGCACTTCCCATTTGGAGAGATGACCTTGATCCATGATGATGCTCAGAAAATTCTAGGATTATGGGTTACCGGCAAATCAGTTGCAGAATGAGATAAATGTCCGGACCTAGAATGGTCGAAGTTACACGATTTGACTAACAAGCTGTTTGGTTGGCACTACGAAACTTCTATGTATCTAAGAATTGTAGGACAAAGACAATAAAACTGAAGATGCTTAGAAAGGGGTTTGTAAGGACGAAGGAGAAACGAAAGATGGATGAATGGGATCCCGCTCAAATTCGTTATACAGCCGCTGCTTACCTGTTATTCATCTTGGCACTAAGGTATTCCCTGACGCTAGTGGGAACAGGGTGAGTTCAAACCACCTACAATACTTGGATCCGTTGGAAGATGTACCTGGCCATTCTTGGGGCACCGTGGTAATTACACATTTGATGGCGGAGATGAGAAGGGCCTCTAAAGCTGTTACCAATCTATTTGTCGGGAATTTCACTATACTCTAGGTAATTTTGTTTTTAAACTTGTGTTCTTATATATTTTTCACATATACCATTATTATTGTAAACAAAATTACTCATTTTTATATGTATCATTCTACATTGGCGTATGTGTGGGCTTATGAAAACTTCCCAACAATGTTCACGAATTACAAAGCCTTGATAATAAAAGAAAATTCTAAACCCGATAAGCCTAGATCTCGGAGATACGAGTTCAACAATACTCCGAAGCCCGGTAACAATCGTCGACTGACAGATATGATATTGGCTCTGGACGCGATGACTACCAAAGAAATTCTGAACCTGGTGAGCCTTGATCTCAGGCTTATAAAACCACCACTTTTTGAGGTTTGGTGATGCGGAAACTTGGATATAAGCAACAAACTATGTTGACGCAATTCGCGACGGAAAGGTACATGGTTCTCTATAAACAGTGTTTTTTATCTACTTAAAGTTGAAGGTAGAGTATTCGCCAAATCCGGAACCAACACATTGGAGGTATAGGGAATGTAATTGTTTAGTAGATATCACTAAATGGGAGATTGCGGAAAACGGTGATGAAGCCGATCCTGATTACATGACGACTTACATGGAATACTCGCATCCTTTTGTTGTGCACCCGGAGAACGTTGAAATTCCACCCCAGAAAAACCCTCCCGTTTCATATCCTACAGAGGAACCACCTACAATTCCCGGACTTCAGAAGACCGTCGAATTGCTAGTAAGTATCGTTAATTGCTCAGTCATTTAATGTGAAAAAACGGGGGTCTAACAACCACACCCAATATTTCGTTCGGCAATTTGTATGGACTAACTCCAATATAATTCCAAGAGAATCAACTAGACAGTCATACTAAATCAAGGAAAAACATCCAAGAGTTATATTTCGATTTCTCAATACAATCTGCAATCAAACAGATAAAAATCTGTGACTCGATTGATATGAGAAATTACTTGAACGGTATCAAAAACCAATGTTCAATTGCCAATCAATTTCAATCAACAACCAAAGGTCGGATTTACCAATGTGGAAAAGAAATAACACAAACACCATAAGTTTTGTTAACGAGGAAACCGTAAATGCAGAAAACCCCCGGTACCTAGTCCAGATTTGAACACCGCACTGTATTAAGCTGCTACAGACACTAGCCTACTATAAGTTAACTTCAGACTGGAATGTAGTTGAGACCTAACCAAGTCTCATACTGATTAAAGTACAGTCGCGTTCCTTACGCCGTTAAGACATGGGGTTTAGCTCTAAACACCATTTCAATCATTGAAACATCCTTAGAAGATGACAATAGCTGTCTCACATAAATTATTAGCTTATACGTAATTTTCAAGTGATCGAATGTTCAATATGAAACATTCTGAGTCTACATCAAATGACTGTCTCACACAAATAATGTAAGATGTTTCAAGGCAATTTTGACATGATCATCTTTTGACTCATTGCTTAGTTTCAAACAAATAAATCGTTTCCAACTAAACTTGTCAAGAATAATGATGAACGTAGCTAAAACAAAAATCTTTCCAACACATGTTTCGATAAAGATATAAGCGAGTTAAACTCAGATCAAAATATCAAATGTGTATAATAAAAGTATATATAGCTATACGACTTAGTCTCAATAGGAGATAGAATTGAATAGACTTCTGAGTGATAGATAAATTTTAGTTTCCACATACCTTTTGTTGATGAAGTTCCTCAAAGCTCTCCTCAGTAGATCTTCGTCTTCAATCATAGATATAAGTAGACTAGAAATCAAGACTTATAGTTTTGATCACCTAAACTTGACAAACAATTTTGAGATAGCAACGCTTGCGAGTTCGACCGAGCAGTGCTCTAACAATCTCCTCCTTTGTCAATTTTAGCGAAAAAACTATCACTACATATGGATTACAAAATAAATAAACTTTATAGCTTCTCATCCAACATGATTGATTTCCTTGGTTCTTTAACATTCCTTGAATTCTTCGTCACTCCAAGTAATCCAGTGATTCTGAACGTGTTCAACTCAGTATCTTTGTTGTTGAAGATCCGTAGCCATAACAATAAGAAAACAAATGTTCTCAATTATCGTTATACAATGTCATAGTATTATTACACAACATCAAAGTTCAATTGTATCACAACTTTGACAATAATACTACGGTGATATGTATCACTCCCCCTTAGTCAATACTTCATCTCACAATGAAAACCACTCCCCCTTACATAATAATCTGTAAACCATATGATGTAGTGTGAATTACAAAATAAGTCTCCCCTTTTTGTCAATATAAATTGGCAAAGGAACGAAAATTAACGGGATCATAATGAAATTCTCATAGAGACACTTCATGACTAAAAGAGAACATATCAACTTTGTTTCGATGATTTCATATAGTCGAAACTTAGTGTATTCATCAAGGATTTATAAAGATACAAGATAACTCCTACAATATTCCACAGCTGCACTCCCCACAAAGATTTGGCAATTAAGCACAAGTTCAATTAAGAACTCTCCCCCATAAGATGTCATTCCTGAAAGAACTACAATAGCCACCTTACTTTTATGAGAAAAAAAGGATTTCTTTGGACATTAACAAATTAATGAAACATGAATTTGTATCCAGTAAACTCGAATAAATTAACCACAAAAGAACCTTGATGATTAATTTAACCGGAAATGCTCAACATAAGAAAACTTACAGATCCATACAGTACTTTTACACAGAAGTGGATCAGGGAAAGATCATTACTGTGGAATATTCGAAAGTTCATTCTATCTTTTATCAATATTTGCATAAAGACATAATACACTTAACTTTTGTCATATGAGATAATCATAGTTCACGGAAGTAAACACACATATCCCATAATATTTTTGCAATATATAAAACCATAAAGATTAATACTGCAAAAACATCTTCCAAATGACTTAGAATTTAAATAAATAAATAAATCTAAAACATTGCAAGATGAAAATCGTTGGTAATAGCTATGTGTAATCACAATATTTGCTATTCCAAACCCTAGTTATCCTTCTTAAAACATAAGAATAAATTCTCATAATAAGTTTCTTAGACATTAAGATTAATCAATCATCATCTTCATCATCGGAATCCATCCAAGAGGCTTAAACTTTTTCCATTTCTTCCTTGATTTCGTGGAACTTAGTAGCAAAAACACACGTAATTGTTCTTGCAAATTGTTTACCTTGTTATCGATCTTACAAACACCCTTGTGAATTTGATGAAGAATACTCAAGGTGGTAGGATTACAAGAACCGTCAGAAGAATCACATCTTTGCCTTTTGAAAACATTCATCTTCATACGTTTGAAGGTACAAGGATGAAGAAGTTTGGGAGTTCCAATTGAATTGCCAATGGGATCAATAGAAAGTGCATTGCATATTAATCCAATTAAGCATGGAAAGCATAACTTCTTATTGGATGTTGTCATTGACACCATTTGAGTAATGATAAATCCAAAAATATCAAGACATTGAGAAACCAACACAAGGAAATAGACCAACTCCGCAAAATCATGACTCCACCGAGAGTTCTCGATTGTGGAGGGACAAAGATTAGAAATACCAAGTTTTCCAAAGCACATTAAAGCAAGACTAAGATCATGGGTAGGAAATTTCCCATTTATCCAATCAATATTCTTGCCACAAAGACCATTGTAAATGGTTTCATATGATGGTCTTTCTCCTCTTGGTCTAGGAAGGAGAAAATTACCCAAAGGGATTTTGGTAACCTTCGAAATCAACTCTCTATTGACTATAATCTTTTTCCTGTTTATCATAATCTTGAATTCCAAGTCTTCAAGATTAACATCATGGATGTTAGCATAAAAGATTCTTGTAAGAGTATCGAAACCTTCACCAATTCCTTTAAAGTGTTACCAAGATTATACTTCTCAAAACACACTAAATCTTCTTTATGACCACTTTCTTAAACCAATTTATTCTCTATAATAAATTCACTAGAAGAAATCTTTTCAAAGATCTTACGACTAGAATCATTGATGAATACAATACTAATAGAGTCTTGGTCACTTAGAAAAATCTTACTTGAAAATGAGCGAAAATACTTAAAGAAATTCCTTGGATTCTTATCACCACAAGACTTTCCCATTGAAACAAACAAAAGAGGATTTGTAAAGGATGAACAGAAAAAGGAACTCACTTGAGGAGCTTCCTTGAGAAATTTCTTCCAAGACCTCCAAGTTTTGTTATTAATGGCGCCGATACGAAAACCCTAGTTTGCGAACGCTGTTGAGAGAAGAGAAGAAGTACGCGAACTTGATCCTTAAATACCTGGTAATGTACTTGGACCCGTTCATGTACCGTGACAAGGATTCCTTAAAAGAAAGGAAAGGAAAGTCTACCAAGGTAAATTTCTTAACCACGAGGTTCGCACACTGTGATGATTTCATACTAAAAAGATAGGAAAACCATTTTTATTCATAGCTCAATGATCAGTTAGAAAACACTCAGAGCACAGAACAAGATGAAATTTTTTATCATATCACAGTGTAATAAATAAGATAGTATAAAGACTACAACTCATAATTTATTCTCAGGTGGACATAGAAATACTGTCAACAAAACCTTTCTTGAAGGAGAAAAAAAATTTATTTAAAAAAAAACACTAAACCCAAATTACAAAAACACAATGTTAATCAACAGTTACTTGCCCCATTTCAAGTTATATACAAATGAGATGAACCAATCTCGTTACCAATAGGCTAGATGGGCAGAGGATACCTCATGCACTTTCTCCGTTCGATGTTTACGAAATGTACCAGTAGTATAATCATAGTAATAATGATACTCAGGGTTAATTGAAATTTTTGATGTTTCCACTTGTTTATGGTGGTTTTTAGTATAGGGCAAAAACTATAAAAATCTATCTACCTGACCCGGCATCAGATGTAGTAGACATTGATATGTCTATATTCCGCAGGGAATTTGGAGAATATATCAAAATTTGATGAGTGCTTATGTCTCTCTTCATATTATATTGAAACTCAAGCTCCTAGATGAATTGTTCACTAGTATAAAGCCTAATTAGTATATAAGCTCCTAGCTGCATTATTCACTACTGTCGGAGCCTGCCGAGTATTTTTCCTATGCTATGTTCCCCCGATGAACCCTTAATATTGATATGGCATGAAAATTTGTGTTCACTCGCAATAGAATAGCAAGAATCTCCAAGTATTAAGGTTAAGGTCCTTCCATAAAAATACTCAATCGGAAAGCATACTGCTCTCTGGCAATAAACTTAAAGAACTCTGTGTCAACACATGGAATTCAATCAATTTTGTGATAATTCACAAGATTCAGATATTACCCTGACTAATTTGCAAAAATTAGGATTTTGCGCCCTGCGCAGTATATTAGACCCCGCCGGTCGAAATTAAGCATAGGTAAACTAGCCAATTAATCTTCCATGGATTAGTAGATGCAAAATCCTACCCAAAATCAAAAAAATAATAATAAAAGGAGCCACGAAATAGGAGCAGCAACAAAGGGAGGTGTGGCCATGCCATAAGCCAGCCAACATCACTTGCAAATGGACACATCCCATTTTGCCCGACCATCCCTATTTCCCGCCGACCAATCAGGTCGCTTTAAATCCGCTACGTGCACCTGGAAGTGTGGCCACGCCCATGCTCGGACGACCCCTCTTTTTATCGACCAATCAGGTCGCTCTAAACTTGCCACAGTATTAAAAGAGGAAAAATTGCGTCAGATGGTCACAATGCCAAATTGGCTTTCCAAAATCACGCCGACATGCCAAACGTGCCACTTTTCCACAGCATCATGCCGAATGTGCCAACGTGCCATAAATAGCGTGCCTACGTGCTAACCTACTTTCTGTTCGTGGCCAACACCATAATAGAGTTTGGTCAAGGTTTCCCAACTAAAACACGATTTTCTTTAGTGGCATTAGTTGAAATCCTAACTTTGGCCGTGGCCCAAATTACGCCACTTTGGGCCCCACAACATGCCACGAGCCATGTGGGACCGGAAAACCCTAAAAATGAGGCCATGCTATGGCCACTCATAGATAACCTTGCTCCCGTGACCATCCCCACGTTTTGGCTTCACCATAATTCCTCTGGCGTGGCCATGGCGCCGTTTGCACAAAATACGTCACCGTGCCGCGGTCACATGCCAGACGCGCAAATTAGGGTTTCGGCCAAACCCAAAATTAGATAAGGTTTCCACCCCAACTATAGATGGTGGATTTCGACAAGGGGTAAAATCGTAAAACCACAATTATACATGCTTCTGATCCAGTAATCAGATGAGTATTGAGGCTCATGTCTCTCATCGAAACATGAAAGCTCATGCCACAAAAATCTTTGACTGAGAATACTGTCTCTCGGAGTATATGTAGATGTGTAGTCTCTCAGTTGAGGCAACGATATATCTCATGAGTACTGAGCAATTTCAGTAATTACTTCTATATATAATCGAACGATTGGACGCCTCCTAGACAGGTTTCCTGCTAGTATAGAGCAATAACGTCTTCAGGATGTAACAATGTTTTCCCTGACTATATAAAGAAAATATGATGCTTCAACAAGATCATATTATTCAATTCTCGGATAATTAATGCTCCTAGACAGCATGCCTGCTAGTATTGATCCTTCAATTAATTATCTCTAATCCTTAAATTCATTAACTGAATATTCATGAATATTCTACATTCTTCATAATATTTTGTTACTTCAATTCCTGGTTCTTCCCAGCAGAATTCCATGGGTTAGTGATAAATATTCAACGTACGGGCATATGAGCCGCTATCGAGTAAGCCCCGACCAAAATGGTGCAAGTGTACTCAACAATAATGCATTAACGAGCACCTGAATGCACGAACGAGCATTCCAAAATACGAAGGAACGATGAAACTATGCAAAATAGGAAGAAAATAATAAATAATAAAATATTAGGTAGGGCGCTAGGGGACTGGACCCACCGGCCGGCCAGTCACGCCGTGGCCAGTCCCGTGCCCGATTCTATATTTTATCATATTTTTATTATTTTCCTTGATCTCATGAAAATCCCTTCATTTGAACAAATATCCTTCATTTTAAGGAAACAACTCAGTTTCATGGTGTTTCCTTCACATCAAGGAAATAATATAAAATTGGGGAAGGTGTCATGGGTCCGTGTCTACTAGCCGGTCGGCGATGCCCTAGTCGTGGCCGGTCCCACACCTCATGATTTCTTATTATTTTCTTCATCTCATTAAAACTCCTTAATTTCATGATATTTCCTTCAAATCATGAAATTATGGAAAACTCACGGGACCAGGGCCCAGCCGGCCGACCATGCCCTAAGACCGGTCCCACACGCCCTTATTTTATTACTATTAATATTATTTGTTTGTTTCATCTCATGAAAATTCCTTAGTTTCAACAAACTCCTTGATTTCATGATATTTCCTTAAAATCATGAAAATAATATAAAATTAGGAAAAGTGCCATGGGACCGGGCTCATTGGCCGGCCGACCATGCCTTAACCATAGACGGTCCCAAACTTCATGATTTCCTATTTATTATTATTATTTCCTTCATCTTATGAAATTTCCTCAGTTTCATCAAAATCCTTGATTTCTTTGTATTTTCTTAAAATGTTGCTCAAACGCACATCAGAAAATATCAAAATTCTCAGGACTGGGATGCAAACACTTTGGTGACATGAGCATATTACCTTGATCGGAAAAGGTTGGCTCTTTGGCTTGCAAGAGGCCAGTCCAACACATTTTCATCATTTGACCTAATTTGTTCACATTAGGTTCAAACTTTTCCAAACAAGTTGGAATTTCATAAAACGATCGTCAGTCGGTCCCATGACCAACCAGGGCCGGTTTTATGACCACTTGGTCGGTCCTTCAACTCTTCATAATTTATTAGGTTTTGTCACCTACGGTTCAGACGAACATTATTTTAATGAAGGATTAAACCAGAATTTAATCATCTTTTCACCAACTGGTCTTCAAGAGACTTTGGTATTTTGCTCACTTGAGCATCTGGGCGTTACATGGTCGACTCATCATCCCATGTAGCCGATCCCTCCTTTAATCCATGGTTGATTTTCAATAAATCATCAATTGATCAAAATTAGGGTTTCGGATCCAAAGCTGTGCAAAACATAATTCTGAGCAGATTCAAACACTAATAATTTTACGTTGATCCCTTGATCAACATTCTAATTAATCATACTCGGTTCAGTTACCAGTATTTTAAATTAATATTTTATTTTGGTCCTGCTACCAATAATTCATCAAACGAGCAACATTTGCTCAGATGAGCAATATTTTCTCAGACTAAGGAATATTGGTTCAACTATCAATATTCAATAATCCATCGAACGAGCAATATTTTCTCACCTTAACTATCAACATTTACTCGAGCATTATACCTCTGTCTCAACAGACATGTTCAATTCATGAGTCTTAGAACATTTGGATATCACGTTCGACTCATCAATAGAAGGACTCATCGTCCCATAAAGTTAGCAACTGACTAACTAAATGCACGCCTGCCTTGCAGACTCCACAATCACGAGACATCAATCGTGTCACATGGGGGGATATTAACTAGGGTTTTGGTCTGGAAGTCTACGACACGTGTGTTCATACACACGATGAAAATGTGAGCAAGTCGTGCAATCAATTGGAGGAGTTAGCAAATTAGTGGATGGAAAATAAACCAAGTCTCCGCACGATGAGCAACTGGTTTTAGCACGATTTCCACTTCCCCACTCTTTGACTCCAGCAACTGTTACACTTCATGGGATCAAGGTGTTTACAATTCTAGCAATATAAATAAGTCTCTGAATCATGATTGAAAAACAAGACTCTCTTTGGTCGATAAGACAATCTCTCGTCAACATACAACAAGAGATTAAGAACTCAACACATGAGCAATTACTCTTAACATAGTAAATTCAATCAATCAGAACTTATCTTATTTCTCCACGCAGAATACACAATACACCTACAATCTTCGATCACCATTGATCTCACACATTTCTCAGCTTCCCTCCTACAGATCGACCCATCATCTCTTGTGACCGAATTGACTCTGGAACGGCCAATGTCTTGGTTTAGGCTGGAGTCCTACAGATTGATCTCTCGAACTTAAAGCACTCCCTTCTTGCAGTGCATCTGTGTGAGGTTAAATATTTCGCTCGGTTCAAGGAGTCTCCTCCGTACGGTCGTCTCTTCAATTACGTAAAAACCAGCAAATCGTTTTTCCCCATCTACAGATTGGCGACCACAGTGGGAGATCATTCTCTCAGTTGCAATCTCAGTTCTCACAAAGATGGTCGATCTTAGGTCTGGTTCAGTTACCAACCCGAGCTCAACACCCAACTCTAACATTGCAAACTCCAGTGGTACCGCTAATACCAGTCTTCCGGTACAACCTGCCAATATTACTCCTCCGAATACTGGTGCTCCAGTGATCACCCCTGCAAACGACGATACTGGCGCCACCAAAAATCCTCTCTTCGGACGGTCTCCTGAAGAAGTCAGAGAAAATCCGCCTACCATAGGTGATCTCATGAAGGTGCAAGAAACTCTTGCCAAGAATCAGGTTGATATGGCTTCCACTCAGAAGGAATTATGCAATTATCTCAAGACTCTTACAGACAAAATGTCAGAGAAAACTCAAGATAAAGGAAAATCCAAAGAAACATCTTCGGATGTTAATCCTGAAGTCACTCCAATCCATGTAGTAGATAATGAGGAAGTTCCTAAGGCTGCAGACAACCAACCAGTGAAAGAACCATCCAGTTTCATCACTCGTGAAGACCTGGAACGCCTCTTGGAGGATCGTGGAATAGATAAGACGTTCTATGTCCACCGTCACCAACCTCCATACCCTGTTGCTACACAAAGGATTCCTCTGCCAAAAGGTTATACCTCTGCAACGTTCAACCTTTATGATGGAACAGGCAATGCTCAAGAGAATGTTTCTCGGTTTCTGGAATCATTGGGTGAACATGAGCATAACCATGTCGTCCGTTTGAAGGAATTTTAAAAGTCTCTGACAGGCAGAGCATACACCTGGTACAACAACATCGCACCAGGAAGTATCGCCAGTTGGGGAGAGATGATTAATTCTTTCTATAGAAAATACTTCTTTGTTTCAGAGCAAGTCACTCTCTCTGATCTAGGAAGGATGTACCGAAGGAGCAATGAATATCCAAATGACTATGTGAAAAGGTTCAGAGTTCAATCCTTGGATTACCACGACCCAGATGTCACAGAGCAGCAACTTGTAGACTTATGCATCAACGGAACTATCCCGGTCTACAGAGCTTTACTGGAAAATCTCTGGTTCCAGACTTTTTTAGAACTTGATGAAGCAGCTAAGCGATCAGCAACTACCGCACCTGCTTTACTGGAAATATCAAGCTACAAAAACTGAGAAGCCACGAGGTAACAGACGTTTGATCAACAAACAGTACAACCTCCAACCTTCCACAAATGTTGTTGCAGAAGGGAGAAAATGGAAAGCTGAGTCACAATGCAAGCACGCTTCTACAACTCCTCTGAAAGCACCAAAGAAAGATAACCAATCTTGAAATGCACAAACCTTGACCCGGCATCAACAAACGGGGAAATGGTCGGACAGACTCAAACTTCTCTCTTCTCATGAAGGAGTGATCGAGTTACTGGAAGTCTGGGTTCAAGATGGTGCCGGGTATTGTCGTTCATCAGGAGAGAGCCAACTGAAGAAGAATTGGAGAATCCCAGGTATTGTCACCTTCATAGATTCATCAATCATCCAACAAGCAACTGCAATATTTTGAAGCACATTTTCAAAGAGAAGGTTGATCCACAATAGCTTCAACTGGGGACTGAAGGAATACACAAGAATCCTTTCCCAATCAGAACCTTTACACTCTCTGAACAACCTATCAAAGAGGCAGTTCAATCCTTGGTCGAACGTGAATTTCTTTATCTGTCGAAGGCACAAAGGAGAGACGTGTTCACAGCACTGAACCACATCATGTCAATAAGTCCATTCCAGAAATACTTCTTGATCCTCCAGCCACAGACCAAGAGATGTACAACTGGGGACTGCTTACCACAGTCAATCTCAGAAGAAACGCATTTGGAAGAACGTTGATCGATGTTGGCACCGCCATCAACAACATTCCACTGAAAACCATCGGATCCACATGCATCATTCGACAAGAATCTACTCATGCTACCATCTCAATCGAACGCTCGGAAATACTTATGGCTACATCACTCTCAAAGTGAACATAAGTTCAACCTGGACAGAAACAAAGTTTCACATAATCAGGAAGATCCAGGATATGACATGTCCTTCAGACGAGCGTGAATCCACGCTGAAAAGATGGTTACTTACAAAGCTCCTTTGGTTACACATATCTCCAACGAAGAAAGTTCTAATCCAAAAGATTTGGTGGACGTTCCATCATCAGAGCACTTGGAGGAATTTCGAACTTTGACGAGGTTGAAACAAGAACCTGCAAAAGATGCATAGACATTCATTAAAAGGTCCTGCACTCAGGCAAGTCTCATTCCTCCCATGTTTATGTCATTTATTTTCCCGCGTGCTATTCTAGTATGGGGACTCAATTCTACTAGCATCTCTGCTATTGCAAGATGCTATAAGTGGGTAATCTCACTTCAGTAATATTTTACCAAGTGGTTGAATCTCTCCGAATCGATCATCTCACTGAGACATTCATTACTGAGATGATGTTCAAGCACGACAAAGAACAATTTGGGCATTTCTCCATAGCCTTGCAGGGCGTTCATGTGTGCCACAAAATCAGAAAGCTCTGATGTCTTCACAAGTGTTGAATCCCACTACCACGACTAAAGGAATGCTGAACCAACAGAAGATAGTTGGGACCTAAACGATCAAACCTAAGACATGCTCAAGGGATATGACGCTTCAATGCTCAAGAAGCCTTCAAATTGTACTCACAATCAAAGAGTACACCTCCTATAACGATGCATCTAGCTTAAACACAAATATCTCGACGATGACACACTGATTCAACACCAGCACAATCAAAGTGTAACTAAATTACAATTGATAATTCTTCATTATCCCATGATAAGACTTCTGAAGCAGATGCAACATCATTCATCCATGGATGGCACAAACTCCTTCAACATACACTGGGAACATGATCTTATTGGAATTTGCAATCTGATGTGATTCCATGAAACTTCATCAACGGAACCTCTCTACATCACAAGCATTGCACGACCAAGGAACTTTTTCTCCTCACATCCAGAATGGAGACTGCCGCTGTTATTTGCCACAATGCAATTTTTACTAGACGTAATGCTTTAGAACATATTATTTATGATTACAATACATTTTTCAAACTTTTTCTGTTAAAGATGAGTTTATCTAGTTTACAATTTAGTTTCAGAAATCAATTTCAGAGTCATAACGAAGTGTGTAGACTTTTTTGAGTTAAGGTTTATAAAATTCAACTTTTTTTTTGCTAGGTCAAAATGGTTTTTTAAAGCAAAAAAACGTAATTACAAGAATTACAAAATTGGAGGCTCTAGGCCTCCCCACCCCCATAAATCAAAGGGGCAAAAAAACTCTAAAAACTCATAAAATAAGCTCATAAACACGAAAAAACATGCAAAAAAAAAGAAAACTAGAAACGTTTTCGTCCCTTATTTCCAACTCTAAATTTCTTCTTCTTGGGAATGAGACCAGCAATAACTTGAGTTAAATCATAGTCTCCATAAGACTCCTTGTAAACATCTTCAAAATCATCATAGGTTTCATCATAGTCATAATCCTCTCTACATTTTCATCTGAAGCATAATTACCACCCGGAACAAGCTTAATAGGAGATTGTGCTTTCTTCTTAGTTGACATTCTATCCATTTGCTCCTTTTTTTTCCTTGAAATACTCTTTTCTAAAGGCTGACTCTCTAATGAAATTAGCACGCACTTCATCATTCTGAATGGTGCTTGCCTCCTCTAGTTCCTCATTTTTCAAAATATTATTCATATCAAAAACACATTCGTCCAACCCGATTAGGCTAGGATTTTCTTCATTGGACCTAGAATTCGTAGCCATGATTTTCGCAGCTTGCTTGGCCACTTTTCTAGCTTGTCTCCTTGCTATAATATCTGCATCAACTTCACCCCAATCTTTTGAACCCATACTAATATCCGAGTCACTAGAATCATCTTGTTCCTCTTCCACCAAAGCCTTACTAGAATCATTATCAAGGCCTAACTCAGATGCTAGGGCACCATATTTGTTATTCACCACTAATTCTGTTTGAAAAAGCGCATCCACAAAAGGAGTTTCAAAAGATTTAAATTTAAACGGAGTACCTTTGTTTGGGGAACTCTTACCCTTTACTTTTGTCCAATCCTCTTTCGATGACCCTGATTTAGTAATCAAGCCTTGAGAATTATTCACGACCTGATTATCAGCTTGCTTGGCCTGAATATTCTTATTCACAGACTCTTTTTTTGAAGAAGATTCTAAAACCGAGTCTTCTAAGGACCCTGGCTTTGTATTCAGACCATGAGAGATATTCACGGCCTGAGTATGACATTGCACGGACATAACCTCAAATTTTTAATTGGACACGGGATGTTGCTGAGTTTCCATAACCAAGTTGGATACGGAACTTACCTGATTATGCTTGGATAAGGACTCAGTGTTATTTTTGGGCACAGAAGTTGGCTGAATCTCCAAGCCAGATTCCACGTTATTTCCTGACTCTTGCCTTATCCCGGTTTGAACTTGCGTAACAGCTACATTAACTTCAGTAGCAGATTTAATTCGTGCAGCAATATCTTTTCTCGCAGCAATAGCATTCTTACACTTTATCAGTTTGAGCTGTGCTTCCCTATATTCTACAAAAGAGTTATTAAGCTCTTCCTCCAACAGTTTATCCTCATCGCACTCTTGAACTGTAGTATCCTTAGAAACAAAGTTACTATTTGTTGCCACTTCTGTCACATTCCCCTTCCCGGACTGAACACCTTCCCTTGCTGCAATATTGTTAATGTTATCTGCATGGTTTTCATAGGAAACAATAACTATACTCTCCTTACCAGCCTGCACATTATTGACGTTAACTGCATGGCCTTCATGGGAAGTTTCACTAACTTCTTTCCAAACAGATTTGATTGATTTTCCTTCTTTGCCATTCTTAATGTTCACAGTAGGTGACTTCTTTTCAGCATTAGAACCTACCAAAATTTTCTTTGCAGCAAGGAAATTCTCAAATTTGTGGCCCATAAACTTACAATGAGTGCAGAATTTGACATTCTCTAAGTCTTGAATTTCAATATACTGCCAGAACTCTTTTCCATTTGCCTTCAAGCGAATTCTTTTAGGAATCAACTTAGCAAAGTCAATATCAATCAGAACCGCATCATAGTTTCCAACATCATGATTCAATGTCTTTTGATCAATAGAAATCGGTTTTCCAATAATTTTAGCAATGGAAAGAAGAATTTTCTTAGTCCATAACTCAATGTACAAACCAGGGAAACTTACCCAAACTGAAGCTCTTGAAGTTTGCTGTTTTTCTGGATCAAAATTTGGGTAAAAATTAAAAACCCTAAGCTTTTGATTCTGTATAACCCAAGTATCACCATGCCATACACGTTCCTTATCATCTGCTGAAGTTTACTTTATGATAAAGAACCCTTTTGTCATTGGAACTAACTTACATCTTCCAGCACCGAAATCCCATTGTTCCTCCAAACTCTTTTGAACATCAGCAAGTTTTAATCCCTTAAAGTTCAATCTCCCGATGAGAATGAACTGAAATATATCACGTCCCTCTTGAAGAAGACTATTAGGCAAAACCAAAGATGGTTCTTCAAAATATGTTGATGCCTCAGGGAGAGATAAGAAATCTGAATTTGTTAACATATAGGGTTTTTTACCCTTAACCAAATCAGCAAAAGATACCTTATTGTTCCCATGATTATTCACGTTTGAATCAGGGTTTTCCCCCATCCAAAATCACCAAAGATGATCTAGAATGAAGGAAAAACGTTGATGAAAGTTGAAAACCCTAAAGAAAAAATTCTCCAATTTTTTGGAGAGAAAAATTCGCATGAGAGAGAAAAAAGTAATAAGCTTTTTTCACTATATATATAAAATTCAACATTTTTATTAACTCTTTCTTTTTGTGTTGGCTTTGTCTTTCTATTTGGTTCAAGATAGATGAAATTTGTTTGGATTTGGATTAGTTCTTCTTGGTCTTTCATCCTTCTTCTATTATGAAATTTGCCTTCCTTCATATTTTCTTGAATCAACGTACATAGAAATGCAATTTTTACTAGACGTAATGCTTTAGAACATATTATTTGTGATTACAATACATTTTTCAAACTTTTTCTGTTAAAGATGAGTTTATCTAGTTTACAATTTAGTTTCAGAAATCAATTTCAGACTCATAACGAAGTGTGTAGACATTTTTGAGTTAAGGTTTATAAAATTCAACATTTTTATGAACTCTTTCTTTTTGTGTTGGCTTTGTCTTTCTATTTGGTTCAAGATAGATGAAATTTGTTTGGATTTGGATTAGTTCTTCTTGGTCTTTCATCCTTCTTCTATTATGAAATTTGCCTTCCTTCATATTTTCTTGAATCAACGTACATAGAAATGCAATTTTTACTAGACGTAATCCTTTAGAACATATAATTTGTGATTACAGTACATTTTTCAAACTTTTTTTTGTTAAAGATGAGTTTATCTAGTTTAAGATTTAGTCTCAGAAATCAATTTCCGACTTGTAGACTTTTTTGAGTTAACGTATATAAAATTCAAAATTTTACGAACTCTTTCATTTGTGTTGGCTTTGTCTTTCTATTTGATTCAAGATAGATGAAATTTGTTTGGATTTGGATTAGTTATGCATGTCTTTCATCCTTCTTCTATTGTGTAATTTGACTTCCTTCATATTTTCTTAAATCAACGTATATAGAAATGCAATTTTTACTAGACGTAATGCCTTAGAACATATTATTTGTCACTACAATACATTTTTCAAACTTTTTCTGTTAAAGATGAGTTTATCTAGTTTACAATTTAGTTTCAGAAATCAATTTCAGACTGATAACGAAGTGTGTAGACGTTTTCGAGTTAAGGTATATAAAATTCAACATTTTTATGAACTCTTTCTTTTTGTGTTGACTTTGTCTTACTATTTGATTCAAGATAGATGAAATTTGTTTGGATTTGGATTAGTTCTTCTTGGTCTTTCATCCTTCTTCTATTGTGAAATTTGCCTTCTTTCATATTTTCTTGAATCAACGTACATAGAAATGCAATTTTTACTAGACGTAATGCTTTAGAACATATAATTTGTGATTAGAATACATTTTTCAAACTTTTTCTGTTAAAGATGAGTTTATCTAGTTTAAGATTTAGTCTCAGAAATAAATTTCCGACTTGTAGACTTTTTTGAGTTAACGTATATAAAATTCAAAATTTTATGAACACTTTCATTTGTGTTGGCTTTGTCTTTCTATTTGATTCAAGATAGATGACATTTGTTAGGATTTGGATTAATTATGCATGGTCTTTCATCCTTCTTCTATTGGGTAATTTGACTTCCTTCATATTTTCTTAAATCAACGTATATAGAAATGCAATTTTTACTAGACGTAATGCTTTAGAACATGTTATTTGTGATTACAATACATTTTTCTAACTTTTTCTGTTAAAGATGAGTTTATCTAGTTTACAATTTAGTTTCAGAAATCAATTTCAGACTCATAACGAAGTGTGTAGACTTTTTTGAGTTAAGGTTTATAAAATTCAATATTTTTATGAACTCTTTCTTTTTCTGTTGGCTTTGTCTTTATATTTGGTTCAAGATAGATGAAACTTGTTTTGATTTGGATTTTTTCTTCTTGGTCTTTCATCCTTCTTCTATTGTGACATTTTCCTTCCTTCATATTTTCTTGAATCGACGTACATAGAAATGCAATTTTTACTAGACGTAATGCTTTAGAACATATAATTTGTGATTATAATACATTTTTCAAACTTTTTCTGTTAAAGATGAGTTTATCTTGTTTACGGTTTAGTTTCAGAAATCAATTTCCGACTTGTAGACTTTTTTGAGTTAACGCATATAAAATTCAAAATTTTATGAACTCTTTCATTTGTGTTGGCTTTGTCTTTCTATTTGATTCAAGATAGATAAAATTTGTTAGGATTTGGATTAGTTATGCATGGTCTTTCATCCTTCTTCTATTGTGAAATTTGACTTCCTACATATTTTCTTGAATCAACGTATATAGAAATTCAATTTCTACTAGACGTAATGCCTTAGAACATATTATTTGTGACTACGATACATTTTTCAAACTTTTTCTGTTAAAGATGAGTTTAACTAGTTTACAATTTAGTTTCATAAATCAATTTCAGACTTATAACGAAGTGTGTAGACTTTTTTGAGTTAAGGTATATAAAATTCAACATTTTTATGAACTCTTTCTTTTTGTGTTGGCTTTGTCTTTCTATTTGGTTCAAGATAGATGAAATTTGTTAGGACTTGGATTAGTTATGCATGGTCTTTCATCCTTCTTCTATTGTGAAATTTGACTTCCTACATATTTTCTTGAATCAACGTATATAGAATTTCAATTTCTACTAGACGTAATGCCTTAGAACATATTATTTGTGACTACGATACATTTGTCAAACTTTTTCTGTTAAAGATGAGTTTATCTAGTTTACAATTTAGTTTCAGAAATCTGTTTCAGACTCATAACGAAGTGTGTATACTTTTTTGAGTTAAGGTTTATAAAATTCAACATTTTTATGAACTCTTTCTTTTTGTGTTGGGTTTGTCTTTCTATTTGGTTCAAGATAGATGAAATTTGTTTGGATATGGATTAGTTCTTCTTGGTCTTTCATCCTTCTTCTATTGTGACATTTGCCTTCCTTTATATTTTCTTGAATCAACGTACATAGAAATGCAATTTTTACTAGACGTGATGCTTTAGAACATATTATTTGTGATTACAATACATTTTTCCAACTTTTTCTGTTAAAGATGAGTTTATCTAGTTTACAATTTAGTTTCAGAAATCAATTTCAGACTCATAACGAAGTGTGTAGACTTTTTTGAGTTAAGGTTTATAAAATTCAATATTTTTATGAACTCTTTCTTTTTGTGTTGGCTTTGTCTTTCTATTTGGTTCAAGATAGATGAAATTTGTTTGGATTTGGATTTGTTTTTCTTGGTCTTTCATCCTTCTTCTATTGTGACATTTGCCTTCCTTTATATTTTCTTGAATCAACGTACATAGAAATGCAATTTTTACTAGACGTAATGCTTTAGAACATATTATTTGTGATTACAATACATTTTTCCAACTTTTTCTGTTAAAGATGAGTTTATCTAGTTTACAATTTAGTTTCAGAAATCAATTTCAGACTCATAACGAAGTGTGTAGACTTTTATGAGTTAAGATTTATAAAATTCAATATTTTTATGAACTCTTTCTTTTTGTGTTGGCTTTGTCTTTCTATTTGGTTCAAGATAGATGAAATTTGTTTGGATTTGGATTTGTTCTTCTTGGTCTTTCATCCTTCTTCTATTGTGAAATTTGCCTTCCTTCAAATTTTCTTGAATCGACGTACATAGAAATGCAATTTTTACTAGACGTAATGCTTTAGAACATATAATTTGTGATTATAATACATTTTTCAAACTTTTTCTGTTAAAGATGAGTTTAACTAGTTTACAATTTAGTTTCAGAAATCAATTTCAGACTTATAACGAAGTGTGTAGACTTTTTTGAGTTAAGGTATATAAAATTCAACATTTTTATGAACTCTTTCTTTTTGTGTTGGCTTTGTCTTTCTATTTGGTTCAAGATAGATGAAATTTGTTTGGACTTGGATTAGTTCTTCTTGTTCTTTCATCCTTCTTCTATTGTTAAATTTTCCTTCCTTCGTATTTTCTTGAATCAACGTACATAGAAATGAAATTTTTACTAGACGTAATGCTTTAGAACATGTTATTTGTGATTATAATACATTTTTCTAACTTTTTCTGTTAAAGATGAGTTTATCTAGTTCACAATTTAGTTTCAGAAATCAATTTCAGACTCATAACGAAGTGTGTAGACTTTTTTGAGTTAAGGTTTATAAAATTCAATATTTTTATGAACTCTTTCTTTTTGTGTTGGCTTTGTCTTTCTATTTGGTTCAAGATAGATGAAATTTGTTTTGATTTGGATTTGTTCTTCTTGGTCTTTCATCCTTCTTCTATTGTGAAATTTTCCTTCCTTCATATTTTCTTGAATCGACGTACATAGAAATGCAATTTTTACTAGACGTAATGCTTTAGAACATATAATTTGTGATTATAATACATTTTTCAAACTTTTTCTGTTAAAGATGAGTTTAACTAGTTTACGGTTTAGTCTCAGAAATCAATTTCCGATTTGTAGATTTTTTTGAGTTAACGTATATAAAATTCAAAATTTTATGTACTCTTTCATTTGTGTTGGCTTTGTCTTTCTATTTGATTCAAGATAGATGAAATTTGTTAGGATTTGGATTAGTTATGCATGGTCTTTCATCCTTCTTCTATTGTGAAATTTGACTTCCTACATATTTTCTTGAGTCAACTTATATAGAAATTCAATTTAAACCAGCGATGGTTTTACCTGAATCTTTCTATTTGGAAGGTTGTGATATTTGGAAATTTAGTCTTATTGGACGTTTAGATTTCAAAGGAATTACTTTCCAAGAGGTGAAGGATGATTTGGAACATCAATGGCAGCTAGGTCAAGGTGCGGTTCAGCTAATTCCTATGAGTAGAGGTTTCTTCACCATCAAGTTACAATCCCAAACAGCAAAAGACAAGCTTTTGAATGCTGAAGCTTGATTTTTTAGGCATCAAAAGCTAACCCTAATTGAATGGTTTCCTGGTTTTGATGCTGAAAAACAAAGATCATCTCATGCTTCCGTGTGGGTTTCTTTTCCAGGGCTTCCATTAGAGTTCTGGACATAAAAAACGCTATTGTCCTTGGCTAAATCATTAGGAACTCCAATTGTGGTTGATAGACGTACTCTTGCTCATGAATATGGTCACTTTGCATCAGTTTTGGTGGATATTAATTTTGCTGAAGCAGCTACTGATGCTATTCATATTACGGTTGGGGGTTTAGATTTTTGGCAATCTGTTGAGATTCAAAAAGTTCCAAAATATTGTTCCAAGTGCAAGTTGATTGGGCATACTGATCATGAATGTAGAAAGCAGCACAAGGAAAATACTGAGCGACAACTTGTGGTAAGCAAACAAGTTAGCGTTGATGATTCTCAACCTGGCGTGATCAATATTCCTAAACCTGCTGGTGGGGAATGGCAAGTGGCTAGGCGTAAGAAGAAGGGTAAGAAAAAAGCCCACGACGTCAATGTAGATGTTCGTGATGTTGTTGATAATATTGCTGGTGAAGAAGCTGATGTGGAGTTTGCTGCTAAGCTGGTGAAGGCTCAGCAGTTGGAGGTTGTTATGGCACAAGCCAAAGCTGATTTTGAATCTGTCTATGTTGAATTGGCGAGAACTAAACAAGCGCAGGCTTCAAAATCAGTTTTAGTTAAGAATGGAAAAGTGGGTGAAACTAATCCATCAACTATAACAAGTTTGGTTGGAACTAGGATTCCCAAACCTGTTAGGATTGTGACCGCAACTCCTACTCCTCTTTGTGATCAGCTTACGGCTGGGGAGTTTCTTTTGAATAAAAACAGATATAATGCTATTGAAACTATTCAAGATGTGGAGGAGAATTCAGCTGATGCAAAGTTTAGGGCTGATCAATAAGCTAGGCGTGTTCGCATGCAATCCATGCATAAGGTAGTGAATACTACTGAGGGTAGGAATGCTTCTGATTCCGAGTCTCTTCAGGACTCCAATTTGAGAATTTGTGCTGAAAAAGGAAGTTTACCAAGAATTTATTCTGGTGCAACTTCTCAGATTGATACTAACTCCTCCAAATCTGGTTTTTAATGCGTGTTCTATATTGGAACATAAATGGCATTGCACGTGATGCTGCTAAGAATAAGTTGCGTGAGTTATTTCATGATTTCAAGCCGGATATTTTATGTATTGCAGAGCCAAAGGTACATTGTACTTTAAATTTCTTGCAAACTTTATATGTGGATGGCTATAAGAAAGAAGCTATTCATAATTCTGTTGGTTCGTCTAAAGGAAACATATGGATTTTTTGGTCCAGCTGCATAGCTACGCCTGTAGTTATGAATTCTAGTAGGCAAGCTATTACTATTGAAGTAGAGGGGGTTTTGATTTCCTTTGTTCATGCTAGCTGTTTACGTGTCACGAGAAGAAGCTTATGGCAGCAACTTTCTTCAGTTGATAATAATACTCCATGGTTGGTTATGGGTGATTTTAATTGTGTTCTTCCCAATGAGGAGAAGAGAGGAGGTAGACAACCACGTACTTCAGTCATCAATGATTTTAGTGATTGGATGGAGGATAATGATCTTTTTGAAGCTGATTTTTTGGGTTCTAAGTTCACTTGGGCTAATGGCCAATCTGATGTTCGTAGAATACTTTGTAAGCTAGATAGAGCTTTGATCAATGAGGCGTGGCTTATTAAGTTTGAGAATTGGAGGTGTAAAGCTCTTCCTCGTGAAGTTTCTGACCATTCCACTCTTATTGGCTTTCCTTTTGTTAATACTAGACCGAAACGAGCTCCTTTTAGAGTTCAGAAGATGTGGTTCTCTCATTCAGACTTCATGCGCATGGTGAGTGAGAGTTGGAACGCCCCTATTACTGGTACGCCTGCTTTTATTTTTCCTTCCAAACTTAAAAGGTTAAAGGTTATCATGAAAGAGTGTAATTTACGTGTCTTTGGCAATGTGTATGCTAAGCTCAAGCAAGCGCAGTTGACTATGGAAGTGGCGCTTACAATTTCAGATGAGGATCCAGAAGATGTAACTAAGATGAATTATGCCAAAGAGGCTTCAGTTACTCTTCAGGAAATTCGTGCACAACAAGCTACTATGTTGAAGCAAAAGTCAAGAAATAAATGGCTTCAGGAAGGTGCTAGTAATACTTCTTTTTTTCATGCTAATATTAGGACTAGAAGGAGTAGTAACATGATTTCGGAGTTGGTGGATGATAATGGGGTTGTTATAACTGATTGTGACCAAATTAAAGACCACACTGTGGTCTATTTTGAGGATAAATTTAATGGTGCTGAGTTGCCTATTGATGATGCTTTGTTTCAATATGATCATAACATTATTTCCGTGGAAGATAGTCAGAGAATGGATGAGATTCCTACTATTGAAGAGATTAAGAATGTTGTTTTTGATCTTGGCGCTGATAGTGCCCCTGGGCCGGATGGTTTCTCTGGTTGTTTCTATAGGCATTGCTGGGATGTGATTCAGCAAGACCTTTTCAATGCTGTCACGTATTGCTGGCGTCGGCAGATGATTCCTCAAGGTACTAATTCTAGTCTTATTATTTTACTTGCCAAGTTTAGAGGGGCCAATTCTCTTCGAAACTTCAGGCCTATTGGTCTTAGTAATTTTTTCTTTAAGATTTTTACTAAGATTTTAGCTACAAGACTGGGGAGTGTTCTTGATAATTTGGTTTCAGAAGAGCAAGTAGCATTTATGAAGGGGAGAAATATTCATGAGAACATTAGTGTGGCGTCGGAGATGATCAATGATTTAAAAACTAAGCGGAGGGATGGTAATTTGGGGTTGAAGCTAGATATTACTCAAGCTTTTGACACGGTTAGCTGGTCCTTTGTCTTAGAGGTTTTTCGAAAATATGGTTTCTCTCATAGATGGTGTTCTTGGATCTGGTCAATCCTTAATTCAGCAAGGATTTCTATTATTCTTAATGGAAGTACTGAGGGTTTCTTCACAATCAATAGAGGTCTGAGGCAAGGTGATCCCTTATCTCCCCTTATTTTTGTTCTTATTGAAGATGTTCTGAGTAGAAATCTCACGAAGTTGTTTGTGGAAAGGAAGATGACGCCAATGCTCTCAAAGAAAGGTATTTCTCCCACTCATCTTTTCTTTGCTGATGACATTATGATTTTTTGTAAAGGCAATATGAAGAGTTTGCATAATATTCTATCTTTGCTTGGTAAATATCAAAGTGCCTCTGGGCAATCTGTTTGTCGTCAAAAGAGTAAGGTTTATTATGGTGGTGGTTCCTTGAGTCGCTGTGGAACAATCACTAATTTGCTTGGTATGGAAGTTTCCAATTTTCCGGACAGGTATTTGGGAGTTCAGATCATGCCTGGGGCTGTTCGATATCGTCACATAAGCAATGTGATTGAGAAAATAAAGAATCAACTTTCGGTTTGGAAGGGAAGATTACTTTCTTTTCAAGACAGAGTTGTTCTTATTAATTCAGTGATAGCTAGCTATGCCATTCACAACATGGCGGTGTACAAGTGGCCTAGAAAGTTTTTTCAGCAGGCGGAAAGAGCCCTTCGTAATTTTCTTTGGTCTGGTGATGCTGATGTTACTAGGAAATTTGTTGTTGGGTATCCTAAAGTTTGTTGTCCTCTGAAGGAAGGTGGTCTTGGTATAACCAGCATGGTTGTTATTAATAAAGCTTTTCTCATGAAGCTGTGGTGGAGTATTCGTTCTTCAGACAAGAAATGGGCTCGTTTTTTGTGGGCAAAGTTTACTACTAGAAATGGTGGTATTAAGCTTTATGGTGTGAATTCTTCAATTCTGCCGGGCATTAAATTGATTCATTCTATTGTGGACAAGCATTCTAAGGTTCTTATTGGTGATGGGAGGGCTACATCTCTTTATTTTTATGTTTGGTATGGGAATGAGAGCATTGCTGATATGCTTAATGAAACTGACCTCGACAGAAATGTTAAGGTTAGTGATATTATTGATAATAATACTTGGCAGTTGCAGGGTATTCATCTCCAGAATTTGATGCGTGCTGGGGTAGTCTTGGAGGATTTGCCTTTGTTGCAAGGTGGGAAGGATTGTAGAATTTGGATGCCAGAGATGAATGGACGTTTTTCTGTTTCATCAGCTAAGAATCTCATTAGAAGGGAGTATTCAACTTCAGCGGTGTATGGTCTTTTGTGGAGGAAGGAAATTCATCCTAAACTTGCTGCCCAGAATTGGAAGATTTGTAGATAGGTTTGTGCTACTCAAGACAAGATTAGGAGTAGATTCAAAATTGAATTAGCCAACAAATGTTACTTATGCAAGGCTGATGAGGAATCGTTGGAGCACATTATTTGGAGTTGTCCGTTTGCTATGCAAATCTGGCAGTGGTGTTCAGGTTTGTTTAATTTAAGACCTTATTATGATGTTGTGACCTCATATAAATCAGCAAAAGGTAGGAGTCGTATTATTAAGGATTTATGGCTTCTTGCTAACTTGGTGATTCGCTCGGAGTTGTGGCAAACTAGGAATTTAGCTTGTTTTCAAAATTTGGCAGCTAACATTCACTTCTTCAAGAAGAGAGTTTTCTTTTTGGTTCATGAATATTCTGTTAGGGTGAAGAGTTCCATGCGTAATACTTCAGCAGATTTGGAAATTTTGAACCACTTCCGTGTGGCTCAAAGGCAGGTTCATCAGGTCGATCCAATTGAAGTTTTTTGGCATCCTCCTAATAGGGATGAGATTTTATTATGTTGTGATGGTGCGGCAAAAGGAAACCCAGGTGTTGCAGGGGCTGGTGTTGTGGTGCGTGATGCGGATTGTAACTTTGTTGGGGCTATGAGCATTGGGCCTGGAATTACAAATAATTTCTTGGCTGAACTTTATGGTGTTATTGTTGGTTTAGAATGGGCTTTGAAGTGGAATATGAGAAAGGTTCTTGTGCGTTCAGATTCAATGGGAGCTATTGCTGCCTTGACGGGTACAAATCTTCCTTGGCTTGTTAAACACAGGTGGAGAAGAATTAATAACAGTTATGATTCTATTCGTTTTGTTCATACTTTTCGTGAGGCAAATTTTGCAGCTGATTGTATGGCAAAGAGGGGATGTTATCTTAGAAATGGTGAAGGGTTAAGCTTTGATGAAAGGCCGGATTTTCTTAGGCATTTAGAATTTCCATATGTTTCTTATTTCAGATTTAAATAGTTTGTAAGTTTTTGGGGTCTTAGGACCTCTTTTCTTGTGAACTCTTTGTAAATATTGGCTATTCATTAATACATTCTGGATATAGCAAAAAAAAAAAAGAAATTCAATTTCTACTAGACGTAATGTCTTAGAACATATTATTTGTGACTACGATAAATTTTTCAAACTTTTTATGTTAAAGATGAGTTTAACTAGTTTACAATTTAGTTTCAGAAATCAATTTCAGACTTATAACGAAGTGTGTAGACTTTTTTGAGTTAAGGTATATAAAATTCAACATTTTTACGAACTCTTTCTTTTTGTGTTGGCTTTGTCTTACTATTTGATTCAAGATAGATGAAATTTGTTTGGATTTGGATTAGTTCTTCTTGGTCTTTCATCCTTCTTCTATTGTGAAATTTGCCTTCCTTCATATTTTCTTGAATCAACGTACATAGAAATGCAATTTCTACTAGACGTAATGCTTTAGAACATATAATTTGTGATTATAATACATTTTTCAAACTTTTTCTGTTAAAGATGAGTTTATCTAGTTTAAGATTTAGTCTCAGAAATCAATTTCCGACTTATAGACTTTTTTGAGTTAACGTATATAAAATTCAAAATTTTATGAACTCTTTCATTTGTGTTGGCTTTGTCTTTCTATTTGATTCAAGATAGATGAACTTTGTTAGGATTTGGATTAGTTATGCATGGTCTGTCATCCTTCTTCTATTGTGAAATTTGACTTCCTACATACTTTCTTGAATCAACGTATATAGAAATTCAATTTCTACTAGACGTAATGCCTTAGAACATATTATTTTTGACTACGATACATTTTTCAAACTTTTTCTGTTAAATATGAGTTTATCTAGTTTACAATTTAGTTTCAGAAATCAATTTCAGACTCATAACGAAGTGTGTAGACTTTTTTGAGTTAAGGTTTATAAAATTCAACATTTTTATGAACTCTTTCTTTTTGTGTTGGCTTTGTCTTTCTATTTGGTTCAAGATAGATGAAATTTGTTTGGATTTGGATTAGTTCTTCTTGGTCTTTCATCCTTCTTCTATTGTGACATTTACCTTCATTGCAACTTTCTTAGGTATGGAAATTTCTAACTGTCCTGATAGATATTTGGGAGTTAAGGTGATGCCGGGGATGGTTAAGTATAGTCACATCGGCAACGTTGTTGATAAGTTGAGGGATCAACTTTCGGTTCTGAAAGGTAAGATGTTATCTTTTCAAGATAGGGTTGTGCTTGTTAAGAATGTTCTTTCGAGTTATTCTATTCATAACATGGCTGTGTACAAATGGCCGGTAAAATTCACACTTCAATGTGAGCGTGTGATTCGTAATTTTCTGTGGTTGGGTGATTCTAATCTTACTAGAGCTTTTGTAGTTGGTTTTGATAAGATTTGTAGTCCTTTAAAGGAAGGTGGTCTTGGGATCACTAGCCTAAGGACTATGAATAAAGCTTTGCTGATGAAATTGTGGTGGGCTATAAAATCTTCTCGTAAGAGGTGGGCGAGGTTTTTTGAAGCCAAATTCACTTGTAGGGATGGTCGTATTAAGATGGCAGGGGTGAAATCTTCTATTCTTCCTGGTCTTCGTTGGGTTCATAAGGAGATGGTGGACAACACGAAGTGTTTTATTGGTGACGGTAGGGATACTTTTTTATTCTTTGATATATGGTATGGAAATACAACCTTAGCTAGTGTTTTAAATCGCATGGATTTAGACAGATCAGCTCGTGTTTGTGATATTATTGTGCAAGGTGATTGGCAGATTCATGGAGTTCATTCGCAACTCCTTTTAAGTGCTGGTGTGGTGCAACAAGATTTACCAAAAATTCATATGGGAGTGGATAGGCGTTTTTGGATGCCTGATTTACAAGGTAAATTTTCTTTCAAGTCAGCTAGGGAATTGATTAGGAAGAAATATCCTATTTTGAGGGAGGCGGGGTTGTTATGGAAGAGGGTGGTGCATCCTTCATTGGCGGCTCAGAACTGGAAGTTTATTCGTGGTGCGTGTGCTACTCTTGATAAGGTACGTAGCAGATTTAAAATTCAACTTGCATCTAAATGTAGTGTGTGTCAGATTGAGGAGGAGTCTCTCCAACATATTCTTTGGAGCTGTAATTTTGCGCGTCAAGCTTGGGAGTGGATTGAAGGTATTTTCAAAATTAAACCTAATTATGATATTATTACTTCTTACCAAAAGGCAAAAAATCATAGTGGTATTGTTAAGGATTTGTGGTTGGTAGTGAATTTGGTTGTGTGTTCAGAATTATGGTTCACTAGGAACAAAAAAGTGTATGAAAAGAAGAACCCTTGTTGGTCTTTATTTCAAAAACGTGTTTTTAGTTTGATGCAAGATTATTCAGTTCGTATGAAGAGTTATATGCATAATTCTATAGATGACTTGAGAATTCTGGAGTTTTTTAGGGTTCGGCATAGAAAGGTGAAGTTTACTGATCCCAATGAGTGTTTTTGGTTTCCTCCTAATGATAATGAATTGCTTTTGTGCACGGATGGCGCCTTAAGAGGTAATCCAGGGGTGGCGGGAGCTGGTGTTGTTGCAAGGAATGCAAATTGTGAAGTGGTAGGTGCAATGTATATTGGTTTGGGAGTTACTTCTAATTATTTGGCTGAATTGTATGGTATTATTGTGGGTATGGAGTGGGCAGTTCAGTGGGGATATGCTTGCATTGTTATTAGATCAGATTCTACAAGTGTGTTGAAGGCTTTGGAAGAAGATAACGTTCCTTGGTTTGCTAGGCAAAGATGGATGGAAGTTAAAGGTTTATATGGTTCAATTCGTTTTGAACATTCTTTTAGAGAGGCAAATTTTGCAGCTGATGCAATGGCAAAGCGTGGTTGTTTATTAGAGGATGGGGTTGGTTTTCACTTTGAAGGTCGACCAGTTTTTTTAAGTTCTATTGAGTTTCCAAATGTAATTTATTATCGTTTTAAATAGGTTTTAGGAGTTTTTTAGAGGTTTCTCTGATCCCTTTTCTCCTTCACCTATCTTGTAAATATCTTTTTTATCAATATATTTTCTTGACTTAGCAAAAAAAAATGTGACATTTACCTTCCTTCATATTTTCTTGAATCAACGTACATAGAAATGCAATTTTTACTAGACGTAATGCTTTAGAACATATAATTTGTGATTATAATACATTTTTCAAACTTTTTCTGTTAAAGATGAGTTTATCTAGTTTACGGTTTAGTCTCAGAAATCAATTTCCGACTTGTAGACTTTTTTGAGTTAACGTATATAAAATTCAAAATTTTATGAACTCTTTCATTTGTGTTGGCTTTGTCTTTCTATTTGATTCAAGATAGATGAAATTTGTTAGGATTTGGATTAGTTATGCATGGTCTTTCATCCTTCTTCTATTGTGAAATTTGACTTCCTACATATTTTCTTGAATCAACGTATATAGAAATTCAATTTCTACTAGACGTAATGCCTTAGAACATATTATTTGTGACTACGATACATTTTTCAAACTTTTTCTGTTAAAGATGAGTTTAACTAGTTTACAA